>NC_041398.2:65173686-65536186 GCF_900747795.2 Erpetoichthys calabaricus
TAACTGTTCAAGAGCAGGGCAAAAGTATGTGCCCAAAAAAAGAAGTGTGACTGCATTCTCAGTACCATTGCTTGCATACTGTGCATAAGTGGAGAGCGTGGAGAGTCGCTCGCATACTGACATGTCTATAGCTGCAGGTGGAAGCTGCCATTGCACTTTTCGTACCTGATCTTTTCCTGAATAAGGAGTGGCATTGTACATGTACTTTGTCAGCATGCCTCCGTCGATCAAACACAGGAAGCTGTGCATCTACTTGTGACTTTACACTGTAGGAAGGTAAGTAAATAAATATAGGTAAACAACATTAGATGTGTCGTTTATATAAGTAACATATGAATGTTTTTCATATAAAGACCATCAAGAAACATAATCGCAAGCGGAACTTTGCACGATAACTTGGCAAGCTCTGTAAGCCCTGCTGTTTTGTTGAAGGACATGTGTGTGGTAGACTGACTGGCAGGATGACAGCCAACCTATTGCTGCATCCAAACGGTGCCATCTTTCGCCTTTTCGCCTGGTGCAGCTAGGTTGTTCTTATATGTGAGTGGATGTTTCTTGAGGGGAGGGCTTCTGTTCTCTTTCTCCAGTACAGAACCCCCATCCTCATCTGAGTTCACCTCTGTTATAGAAGATCTTTATTTGAAAACAGCAGTGTCAGATCAGGGGGACCATGAAAGTGACTGAGAAAATAAAACTGAATAAAAAAAAAATCACTAACCTTTACAAGTACCATAAATTTACACCGGCTGTTACAGACTCAAATCAAATGTATGTTTTTATTCTATAACAGTAACAATTAGGGAATCCATTCCCGGACATTTTTCATTCCCGCATTCCCGGGAATTAAACTGCTGTAATTCCCGGGAAAACGGGAACGGCCAAGCTCGCATATATAGCGTGTAAAAGTGTAAAAATCGATTAAGAAATAGCAGAGTTATAGTTGAAAATAATTAAGGTGGCGCCATTGCTGCAGCTTGCACTTCATCAGACAACAGCTTTGAACAGCAACTTGAAATTGCAGCGTGTCAGTCTGTTGCATCCACATTACCTGTGCCAAAAATCTTGCCATCACAGAATGATGACAAGAAACTGGATGCATCAGTAAAAGCTAAAATGGCGGGTGTTTCAGAACAACGGCAAGAGCGGACGTTGTTTAGAACAAGTGTATCAGTATCTGATAACTGTGCCGCATACTTCAGTGGAGGCAGAGCGTGCTTTCTCAGCAGCTGACGTACTCTGCATGAAGGTGCGCTCTCGCCTGGACGACCGCACGCTGGACACATTGTGCTTTCTACGCTCTTATTACCACAACTAAAGATAAATGTACTTATATGACAGCATGAACTACTTGTAGATAAGGTTAGTCTTTTATTGGTGTCAACATATTGCAGTACTTTTCTTAAAAATAAGTGTCGGTTGTTCTAAAACCATTCACATGTGAGATGCCCGTGCACTGTGTCATTCCCGGGAGCCCAGGATTTCCAGGAATGACATGCGGGATTCCCGAATTCCCGGGAATAGATAAACCCATCCGGGAATGAACTCCCTAGTAACAATTAGAACAGCTCTCTACTCAAAACAGTATATGTAGAAAGCATCCAGAATCGAACCTGCGACCCCTTGATTATGAGTCAGCAGTTCTTAGTGCAGCACCACCCAAACGGTCGAGTCAGTGTTGTACCCTAAGTGGGCCAGTCCATTGCAGGGACCACCACATACACACACCATATTCATACTCCTGCAGGGTCAATTAGTAATTACCAATTAACCTGATTAGCCTAATACACACATCATGTAGATGTGGTGGGAAAATTGGGGTACCCAACGGGAAACCCATACCCTACCATGATTCCAACAAAGAGACATTGTGCAAACTCCACATGGACAAGGCATGGGCACAGCATTTAAACCCAGGATGTTAGATCTATTAAGATGCATTACACTATTCACTATGCAGCCATGCCACCCATTTTAAAGTAGCACTGTAGTAACATAAAAAAAGAAAATATGAAAAGACGCATAGAACCAATACTTTATTTACTTTCTATTATGTACTAATATCATATACAAGGGGGCTCCACCCCCTGCTCGCTTCGCTCGCCTACCCCCGGTGTTGGGTAACCCGAAATACATTTATGAATGTATGAGATATATTGGAGTGTAAAGGTGTAGATGACGAACAAAGGAAGTATATTTATTAATCCTAATGAATGTCCCTAATAGTGGACTCATTACAGAATGCGTTGTCAGCTAATTGGCGGAATTGTTTATCGGCCATCTGTCGTTCCTTTCTTTGCCGTTTATCTATTCACTCTGATGTTTGAGAGGCGCGTTGTAGGCGCCTATGTTCATTAATTGTATTCAGGCGGGCTCGCTTCTGTATGTATCTCCGTCAGTTGTGGTCGTTCGTTTTGAACCCGTGCCTGCTTTGCTTCTGCAGTTTCAGACGCGTGTTGTAGGCGTCTATGTACATTGTATTTGTCCATGCGGGCTCGTTTTTGTAGCTCCGTTACTCGAACTGTTTGGTTTTGGAGCCGAGACAGTTTTGCTTCCGCGGTTTCAGACGTGCGTTGTAGGCGCCCACGTCTATTGTTTTTATCCATGTGGGCTCGCATCTTTGTGGACCTGTGGGGCCTCCGTAGGTGTGTTAGAAGCGCGTGGACCATGCTGTGTAGTGTGGCCGTTTAGTTCAGAAGCACGTTGTAGGCGCATGCGCCTTTCGTACTTTCACGAGCCTTCCGTACTATCTTTGTGGACCTGTGGGACCTCCATAGCCTCTTCCGTTTGACTCTGGGGTGCAGCACGGAATCCTCTTTTTTGTGTGGCTGTGTCGTTACCTATGGGCGCGTTGCCTCATTTCTTATTTACGTTAGTTGAGCTCCTTCATTTTTGAGCTGTGACTCCTTCGTTCTCGGTGGATCAGACTTCGCTCGCTGTCGGCGCCTGCGCACTATGTCTCCTGCGTCCATGGGCATGCCATGTACCTGCGTCCATATCCGGTTTACCATTCTCGTTTAGTAATATGGATGAAAAGAATAATGCACTTCTTGTATTATGAACCAATACATTATGTGAGTATAAGTATTATAATTGCATTACATATTAAAGATATCACTACTGGTTAAAACTATATTAGCAAGAATAACTGGAATACTCTAAGAAAATCCTCCCTGCATGGAGTTTGCATATTCTCCCCATGTCTGTGTGTGTTTCCTCAGAGTGCTCCAGTTTCTACCTGCTGTCCAAAGACATGCAGGTTAGGTGTTTTGCTGATAATAAATTGGGCCTTCTGTGTATAGGGTGTGTGTGTAATGAAGTCAAACCTACAGTAAAAGGCAACACGAGAGATGGTCAAGGAGACTGACACAGATAAAGCACATAGACAGTGCCAAGTGAGAGTGAATACAGTGCTACCATTTTTGGTGCAGTAGCCACTTGCAGACTTCAAAAATTTTATAATCAGTCCACCATAATCTTGCCATTTACATTCATATTACATGGAATATTTCAGTATGGCTGTAATTTTTATAAACACAGAAAAAAATTACTTTCTATTTCATTTATAATTATTTTGTTTCCAGCAATTTTAAGACAGTGAGTGTGACTTTGCAAATCTGTTCATGTCACTCCATTCGTTTCGGTCCCTCTTGCCAAATGCCATGTGGAAAGGTGTTTTTTAATGCAGTAAAACAAAAAAAAAGCAAAGCGTCACCGTAAAGATGGCAAGAATCTGTGCTTACTGCTGATGTGCACCCTTTTGTAAAATGTTTACATGCCACTTTCTGTTTAAAAATGTTGGCATATCCACAGAAATAGGTGAGCATGGTTATAAGATTTTAAACTATTTTTAGAAAAAGAAAGCAAAAAATAAATCTACTTTTTTATGTAATAATAGTTGTACCACTTCAACCACCACCAATGTGCAGCATCCACTTGAATGATACAACAGCAGCCATTCTTTTTACATTCACTCCAGCTGTATTAGGCTATCTATGGCTTTGGGGGGATGAGCAGCGTTAACAGGATGCTAAGCTGATTGGTCATTAATGAGAACAAAATGACTCAGATGCCACTTAGCATAGCCTTGGCTGATTATTGTACTGAAAAAGTAGATAAACAATCTTATCATTGCCTTCTGATTATGAAGGGTATTTGCCAGGACTAGTCTGGTAAGACATTTAGCAAATAAATGCAATAAGAAGAACAAACTGAAGCATAATGCAAAACTTTTAATTTGGGATTAAAAAAAAGAAATGATTTCAAAGACAATATCCATAAAAATAATTGCAAATGTTGTCTCTGCCTGAGTCCCTTGTGTTGCTCTTTGCTCCTGATGGAAGATGGACCATGGATGGGTTGGCTTGCTTGAGCACTGACAGCCTTGTTTCTCTGCTAAGCTATAGTCAAAATTATCCATCCATCCATCCATCCTCTTCCGCTTATCCGAGGTCGGGTCACGGGGGCAGCAGCTTGAGCAGAGATGCCCAGACTTCCCTCTCTCCAGCCACTTCTTCTAGCTCTTCCGGGAGAATCCCAAGATGTTCCCAGGCCAGCCATGAGACATAGTCCCTCCAGCGTGTCCTGGGTCTTCCCCGGAGCCTCCTGCCGGTTGGACGTGCCCAGAACACCTCACCAGGGAGGCGTCCAGGAGGCATCCTGATCAGATGCCCGAGCCACCTCACCTGATTCCTCTCGATACGGAGGAGCAGTTGCTCTACTCTGAGCCCCTCCCGGATGACTGAGCTTCTCACCCTATCTTTAAGGGAGAGCCCAGACACCCTGCGGAGGAAACTCATTTCAGCCGCTTGTATTCGCGATCTCGTTCTTTTCGGTCACTACCCATAGCTCATGACCATAGGTGAGGGTTGGAACATAGATCGACTGGCAAATTGAGAGCTTTGCCTTATGGCTCAGCTCCTTTTTCACCACGACAGACCGATGCAGAGCCCACATCACTGTGGACGCCGCACTGATCCGCCTGTCGATCTCCCGCTTCATTCTTCCCTCACTCGTGAACAAGACCCCAAGATACTTGAACTCCTCCACTTGAGGCAGGATCTCGCTCCCCACCCTGAGAGGACACTCCACCCTTTTCTGGCTGAGGACCATGGTCTCGGATTTGGAGGTGCTGATTCCCATCCCAGCCGCTTCACACTCAGCTGCGAACCGATCCAGAGAGAGCTGAAGATCACGGCCTGATGAAGCAAACAGGACAACATCATCTGCAAAAAGCAGTGACCCAATCCTGAGTCCACCAAACTGGACCTCCTCAACAAGCTGGCTGCGCCTAGAAATTCTGTCCATAAAAGTTATGAACAGAATTGGTGACAAAGGGCAGTCCTGGCAGAGTCCAACTCTCACTGGAAATGGGTTTGACTTACTGCTGGCAATGTGGACCAAGCTCTGACACTGGTTGTACAGGGACCGAACAGCCCTTATCAGGGGGTCCGGTACCCCATACTCCCGGAGCACCCCCCACAGGATTCCCCGAGGGACACGGTCGAATGCCTTTTCCAAGTCCACAAAACACATGTAGAATGGTTGGGCGAACTCCCATGCACCCTCCAGGACTCTGCTAAGGGTGTAGAGCTGGTCTACTGTTCCGCGACCAGGACGAAAACCACACTGTTCCTCCTGAATCCGAGGTTCGACTATCCAACGGACCCTCCTCTCCAGAACCCCCCGAATAGACTTTTCCAGGGAGGCTGAGGAGTGTGATCCCTCTGTAGTTGGAACACATCCTCCGGTCCCCCTTCTTAAAGAGGGGGACCACCACCCTGGTCTGCCAATCCAGAGGCACTGTCCCTGATGTCCATGCAATGTTGCAGAGATGTGTCAACCAAGACAGCCCTACAACATCCAGAGCCTTGAGGAACTCCGGCCGTATCTCATCCACCCCTGGGGCCCTGCCACCAAGGAATTTTTTGACCACCTCGGTGACCTCAGTCCCAGAGATGGGGGAGCCCACCTCTGAGTCCCCAGGCTCTGCTTCCTCATTGGAAGGCATGTTAGTGGGATTGAGAAGGTCTTCGAAGTACTCCCCCCACCGACCCACAACATCCCAAGTCGAGGTCAGCAGCGCACCATCCCCACCATACATAGTGTTGACACTGCACTGCTTCCCCGTCCTGAGACACCGTACGGTGGACCAGAATCTCCTCGAAGCCGTCCGAAAGTCGTTCTCCATGGCCTCCCCAAACTCCTCCCATGTCCGAGTTTTTGCCTCAGCAACCACTGAAGCCGCATTCCGCTTGGCCTGCCGGTACCTATTAGCTGCCTCCAGAGTCCCACAGGACAAAAGGGACGGGTAGGACTCCTTCTTCAGCTTGACAGCATCACTCACCGCCGGTGTCCACCAACGGGTTCGGGGATTGCTGCCACGGCAGGCACCGACCACCTTACGGCCACAGCTCCGGTCAGCCGCCTCAACAATAGAGGCACGGAACATGGCCCATTCGGACTCAATGTCCCCCACCTCCCTCGGGACGTGGTCGATGTTCTGCCGGAGGTGGGAGTTGAAGCTACTTCTGACAGGGGGCTCTGCCAGACGTTCCCAGCAGACCCTCACAACACGTTTGGGCCTACCAGGCCTGACCGGCATCCTCCCCCACCATCGAAGCCAACTCACCACAAGGTGGTGATCAGTTGACAGCTCCGCCCCTTTCTTCACCCGAGTGTCCAAGACATGTGGCCGCAAGTCTGATTACACGACCACAAAGTCGATCATAAAACTGAGGCCTAGGGTGTCCTGGTGCCAAGTGCACATATGAACACCCCTATGCTTGAACATGGTGTTCGTTATGGACAATCCGTGACGAGCACAGAAATTATAGTCAAATATATATATATAATAAATATATAATAGTCAAAATTATATTACCTATATTTGTTTTTGTTGTGTTTGCCTGTAAAGTTTATGACTTTTATGCAAGCTTTTGGGGTTATGTTCTTCTGTTGCACTTTATTGGTATTTTCCATCTGTGAATCTCTGGATTCAATACTTTTTGTTTTGTGGACTTGAATAATACAACATTGCTTTATTTTACTCTGCTCAGATCCTTCACTTATTTAATGATCTTCAATTTCAGCAGCTTCCAGTTGGAACATGTAGTACACATATCTTGATTAAGTGTACTCTTCTACATTGCCCTCACAGAGAGCTTCTTCATTTAGGAAGCCATATTTACACAAGCATGCTAAAAGGGCAACACTCTTTGAGGGCATGGTTGGGTGCATGTGCCAAGATATTGAAAACTCTTCTTCAAAATCGCCACTGCCCATAGTAAAGCTTTCAAAAGAGAAACAATAAACTCCACAGTATCCTTAGCATTGATTTCATCATTAAGGTTTTGCCAAATTTTAAAGCTGGATGCCCTTCCTGACACTAACCCTCTTTATTTATCCAGGCTTAGGATTTGCACCAAGTTGGTCCAGCTTACCCTTCAGGTGGTTAGAATGGCCCTGCTGTGGAAAATAAAACCAGAGCATGCAGCATCAAGGATAAAGTGGTGGAGATAAAAAGGGAATGGGGTTAAAGAACGGGTTTAGAGAGAAAGTTTTAAATGAAGTGAAGTCATTTGAGAGTCTGGAGGAATGGTGGGAGAAAGACAACAAATTTGTGTTAGAAGCAGGTGAAGAAATATTGTGTAGAATGACAGGAAAGACCTCACCTGTGGACAAAGTAACATGGTGGTGGAACAGAGAGATGCAGGATGTGATAAAGGCTAATCGGAAGGAAAATAAGAGAAATGTATAGACAGACAAACAAGGAGGCAAAGAAGGCAGCGGCAAGATCCAAGGCTCAAGCTTTGGAGGAGTTGCATGAAACTTTGGATACAAAATGGGGAAAGATAATGATTTTTAGCATAGGGAAGGCTAGGAACAAGCTTTGGAAGAATTTTAACCAGATAAAGCAGATGAAAGATGGGCAATGTGCAGTCTTGAGTGAAGATGATAGTATCAATAATAGATGGAAGAGGTACTTTAAAAAGCTGTTGAATGAAGAGTCCCAAATGAAGAACAAGTACCAAAAGTAAAGGAGGCATCTGAAAAGAATGAAAAATGGAAAGGCAACAGGACAGATGAAATACCAGCAGAAGAGTGAAAGAGTTTAGGAGAAGAGGGAGTAGATGTGTTGTGGGATCTAATGCAGAAAATCTATGAACATGAGATAATACCAGAAGAGTGGAGGAACAGTGTGATTGTACCCATTTATAAAAAGAAGTGCAATATTTAGGATTGTGGAAACTACAGATAGATAAAGCTAATGTCCCACACAAATAATAATTTGAGAAAGTGTTATAGATAGAACACTAAGGGAAGAGACCACCACAAGGAAGGAGTAGTTTAGTTTTATATAGTCTTTGCATTGAGACAGCTCATAACAGAAGCCACTGAGAAAAACAGAAAGGTTTGCATATGGTGTTTATTGATTTGGAGAAAGCTTATATTAGAGTGCCACGTCAAGAGGTATGGAAGTGCATGAGAGAGAAAGGAGTACCAGAGAAGATACTTGCTCCAAAGATCCAGTGCCAAAAAAACTAGTAAAAAGTGCAATGGATGTTCTTGCAGCGAATATCTATATATATAATTCACTAAGCCAGAAGACAAGTAGCCAACCATGGAAAGCACGCCGGAAGGGGCGTGGATTCACTAAGCCGCCGACAAGTAAGACACCCATGGCGCACGCAGGAAGGAGCCACGCCCACCAACTCTAAGACCATTGGATGCGACGACAACTCGCAGAGCCACGCCCACCAACTCGGACGCGACGACACAGAAAAAAACGGCGTCATTTATATTCGTCTGTCATAGAGGCCACATGCACCTCCAAGCCACGTTGACTGTTCATAGAGGCATGTTTCTCGCAGAGGTGAATCGCCATATGCAGCGTGTAAAACGGTTTGCGAGGGGTATCCAATGGGATCCTTAAAACAATCCTTTACAACTGAGGTTAAAACACAATGAAGTAAGCAGTCTTTAAAAACCAATACGCCCTGTGCCTCTGTTTCATTAGCGTCGGCGGTCCTCCAATTGTAAGTCACGGACAATTGTATGTTTCCCTCTCAAAACACAATGAAGGAAGCAGTCTTTAAAAATCAATAAGCCCTGTGCCTCTGTTTCATTAGCGTCTCACCTGCTTCATCCAATGGTCTTAAAGTTGGTGGCCGGGGCTCCGTGAGTTGCTCTTGCGAGCGGGCACATGACCAGGGCGTGTGTAAGCTTAGAGAACGAGGGTGGAGGGGGGAGGACCAGGTAAGAAGAGGCATGTTTGTCGCGGAACTGAATCGTTGAATGACCGTGCGACGACAGTCGGCTGGCAAAAACTTGCCGACAAATTAAATGCGTGTGCATTGTACTTACTAAAAGCAGCGTTACGGATTCTGCAAATGTTCATTTTTTTCCCTCCTTTTAGACAACTGTGTCTGTCCAGAAGTGTTCAGCAATCAATATATTATTTTTGCGGCGTTTGCCTGCAGGACCACGTGCAGCGAGCGAGCGAGAGAGACAGCGAGAGCGTGTGACACACACACACATACAGGCACGAGAGAGCGCGCTGGACACATAGGAATAATAATACATTGTACTTCATTACATTGATATACCGGTGTTCTCAGTATTCAAAGCGCTATCCACACAGGAAGGAACCGGGAAGCGAACACACAATCTTCCAGAGTCTCCTTACTGCAAACCAGCAACACTACTACAGCCCCACAAGGCAGTTAAAAAATACACCCGGCTTGAATTTGTTTTCACTTCTGTGCATAGCATAGCATGTTACTTTTCTTGATGACTTAGTACATTACGGATGTTTCACATGTACATTGTTTCCCCTGTGCTTAAAAGACATTAAAAAAGTGTTTCTCAACTACGCCATGGTCTTAATGTTGGTGGGCGGGTCTCCGTGAGTTGCTCTTGCAAGCGGGCACATAACCAGGGGGTGTGTAAGCTTAGAGAACGAAGGTGGACAGGGGAGGACAAAGGTAAGAAGAGGCATGTTCGTCTCGGAACTGAATCGCTGAATGACCGTGCGACGGCGGTCGTCTGGCAAAAACTGGCCGACAAATTAAACACGTGTGCATTGTACTTACTGAAAGCACCATTACGGATTTTGCAAATGTTCATTTTTTTCTCTCTTTTTAGACAACTGTGTCTTTCCGGAAGTGTTCAGCTATCAATATATTATTTTTGTGACATTTGCCTACAGGACCACGTGCAGCGAGAGAGCGAGAGCGTGTGACACACACACACACACACACACACACACACACACACACACACACACACACGCGCGCGAGAGACAGCGCTGGACACATAGGAATAATAATACTTCGTTACATTGATATAGCGGTGTTCTCAGTATTCAAAGCGCTATCCACACAAGAAGGAACCGGGAAGCGAACACACAATCTTCTAGAGTCTCCTTACTGCAAACCAGCAACACTACTACAGCCCCACAAGGCAGTTAAAAAATACACGGGGCTCGAATTTGTTTTCACTTTTGTAGATAGCATTGTTGCAATTTTACTTTTCTTGGTGGCTTATTACATTACGGATGTTTCACATGTTCATTGTTTCCCCTGTGCTTAAAAGACATTAAAAAAGTGATTCTCAACTGTGACTACAAGTACTAACAACTGTGTCGTTCAGGAAGTGGTCACCCATCAATACATAATTATGCGGCGTATGCTACGCCGTGGGTTGGCTAGTTCTAAATATTATCAATAGTTCATTATTGCATGGCACAGTACTTGATACACTAAAAGTGTCAGTCATTAAACCATTACTTAAAAAGTCAGACCTAGACCCACACATACTAAATAATTATAGGACTATTTCAAATTTACCGTTTCTCTCTAAAATACTAGAAAAAGTAGTCGCCAGTCAGCTTCAGACACACCTTACACATTACAATTTATTTGAGAAATTCCAGTCTGGTTTCCGCACTGGTCATAGTACAGAAACTAACGCGGGTTGTAAATGACTTTCTGATATCCTCTGATGAAGGAAACTCCACTGTAATTATGTTGTTGGACTTAAGTGCAGCATTTGACACCACAGACCATTCTATTTTACTGCACAGGCTAGAAAATGATGTTGGGCTTACAGGCACCATGCTTGCTTGGTTTAGCTCTTATTTATCAAATCGATTCCAATATGTACAGAAATGTGCTGACAGTACTCCATCATTATAAACAAAACTTCAATATGGTGTCCCGCAGGGCTCAGTACTAGGACCTTTACTGTTTTCACTTTACATGCTTCCACTGGGATCTATCATTAGGAAACATAATGTTAATTTTCACTCGTATGCAGATGACACCCAGTTATACCTTTCATTTAAATCAAATGAAGTTTCTCCGATGTTGTCTTTAATTAGTTGTGTTAGCGAATGACTCTAGCATGTCATTTAAAGCGCATATTACAAAGTTGTCCAAATCATGTTTCTTCCATCTTAAAAATGTTAGGAAATTAAGGCGCTTTCTAAATAAACAGGATTCTGAGAAATTAATTCATGCATTTATTTCTAGCAGGATTGACTACTGCAATGCGGTGTTCACTGGATGTTCAAACTGTTCTCTATACAGCCTCCAGTTAATCCAAAATACGGATGCAAGAATTATTACAAGAACAAGAAAATACGAACACATAACTCCAGTTTTTAAATCCTTACACTGGCTCCCGGTTAAGTTTAGGGCAGATTTCAAAATCCTCCTTTTAACATATAAAGCATTTAATGGCCACGGTCCGGCTTACTTGTCTGAACTTATCATGACTTACAAACCTGAGTGCACATTAAAATCTGAAGATGCCAGTCTGCTTATGATTCCATGGATTAATAAAATAACAGTGGGAGGTCGAGCTTTTAGTTACAGGGCCCCTAAACTGTGGACTGGTCTGCCTGCTACTATAAGAGATGCCCCTTCGGTCTCAGCTTTTAAATCCTGGCTGAAGACTCACTACTTCAGTTTAGCATATCCTGAATAGAGCTGCTGATTAACTGTACATACTGCATCTCTGTTGTTAGTCATTAGCACTAAAACATAAGTAACATGATAGTTATAATTGGATTCTAACCTTCACCTATTCTGTTTCTCTTCTCGGTACTCAAATGTGGCACTTGGTGCCACGGCCCACCTGTCAAGTTGTTTTGTCTGCCTAAGTTAAACTCATCCCTGATGGAGGATCACAGGAATCGTGGGAATGAGGGGTCCTTTCATTGGATTGGCTGGCCCAGCACTGTTTCAGCCGTGAAAAGGCCAAATGGGGGAGACAGCTTGATGAATGAGGTCTCCAGGACTCTAAACATATCGAAATCTTATAATGTGATATCATCTACTGTTAAATTTTGCTCCGTACTTCTAAAATTTTTATTTTTATTTTTATACTGTATTGAGGATTTGTTCTGTTCTGTGTATTGTATTGTATTGTATTGTATTGTATTGACCCCCTTCTTTTGACACCCACTGCATGCCCAACCTACCTGGAAAGGGGTCTCTCTTTGAACTGCCTTTCCCAAGGTTTCTTCCATTTTTTCCCTACAAGGTTTTTTTTTTGGAGTTTTTACTTGTCTTCATAGAGAGTCAAGGCTGGGAGGCTGTCAAGAGGCAGGGCCTGTTAAAGCCCATTGCGGCACTTCCTGTGTGATTTTGGGCTATACAAAAATAAATTGTATTGTATTGTATATGTGAGGATTGTGTAGGATATGTATGAGGGAGTAAGAACTGGGCTTACAAATAGTATTAGGGTAACAGATAAGATCCCAGTTAGAATAATTCTGTACCAGGGATCTTCTTTAAGTCTTTACCTCTTTGATCTGGTTATGCATGTGTTGAGTCATGGGATAAAAGACCAGTTCTCCTTGTTCATGCTTTTTGCTCATGACATTGTGTTGTGTAGCACCAGAAAAGAGAAATAAGAGGATGTTGAAAGAATGGAGAAAGACTTTGGAAGATAGACGATTGAAGATAACTAGGAAGAAGACAGAATATATGAGGTTTAATGATGCTCAAGATTCAGAAGTTAGCTTGCGGGGAGAGCTATTGGAAAGAGTGGAGAAATTTATATATCTAGGGTCAGCCCAAAATTAGATGCAGAAATAACCCATACAGTGCAGTGTAGATGAAACAATTGAAGGAAGGTATCAGGAGTAATGTGTGATTGAAGAATTAAGGTGAAAGTTAAGGTAAGGTTCTTAAGACTGTGGTAAGAACAGAAATGATGTATGAAGGATGGAATAAAAAAATGAGACAAACAGAGGTACAACAAAAGATAGGAGAGATATCTAAGAATGTACACGGTAGTGGTATGGACATGTGATAAGGAAAAACAATGAATACATGGGGAAAAGAGTAATCAGTATGGAAAGTGAGGGAGGCCAAAGCAGAGGTGGATGGATAAAGTAAAAGATGATCTGAAAGAAAAGGGCTTGATTGGAGAGGAGGTACAGGACTGAGCTGTTTGGAGAAGGTGATTAAGCATATTGACCTCACACAGAAGTGGCAAAAGATGAAGAAGAGGAAGATGAAGTAAGCTTAGTATTAGCAACATACACTATATCAGAAATCCTTAGTATCCTGTTGGAGTACAGTGACAACATTTTATTTATGAATAGTTTAGGAATTTTTTAATTTTATGGTCAAATTAGAAATAGCTTAACTACCAAAATATCAGCTGCTTAGGTTGTCTTTTGTGCATACAAAAAATAATGAATGCTTGTAATAACTACAGAAGCTATTCTATCATCCTAAAATGCCTTTTCTTATAAATTTTTTCAGTCTCAGTATTCTGCCTAAGGCCTACACCAGATTCTATAGTTTAAACCCCAGGGAAAGACTGATTACCACGAATTATATGAATGGTCACAAAATAAACTGTACGATGATTGTGATTGTGTAGGTATGGCTGGAATCGATATACAGATTAGTATTAAAAAGACAATTATTGATGTTACACAAAATGCTAAATATTAGTAGAGTCATGAAAGTGATAACATACATTGAGGACATGAACCAAATCATTAAAAAATAGGACTACCCAGAGCATACACAACCTATATTTTTTATTGAAATGCTACAATGCTTGTATGTTCAAGATCTATGGGACTTTGCTATTATTACTGTTCTGCCAGAAATTAGAGCAGCAGAAAATAATTTAGTAAAGAACAAGCAGAGGCGTAGCTAGGGTTTTCAGCACCAGGGGACATTTGAAGATTTCGCACCCCCTCCTGTTTGTCAAAATGCAATGGGGAAGGGACATAAAATTTGAAAATGGCACCCCCTGGATGCTGCGCCCAGGGACAGATGTCCCCCCCCTTGCTCACCCCTAGCTACGCCACTGAGAACAAGAAGAATAAACTTGAACCAGAAAGTAAGATTTGTAACTGGGAAGTCAGACAAACAGTTGTCAAGCTAAAAAATATGAACTCTAATTGTAATCAAATATATGTTTGCAAGTATCTGTTAGCCAGGAAAAACTGTCTAAACAATAATGAACCAGTCTGTTTGTTTTCAGTTTTTGAGTCCAATGATACAACTTCTGCATCTAAAGGATAAAGAAGAGGTGGCCGTGCTTTATACTACGCTGATTGCAGGTGTCAGTTAACTGGTGAACAATTCTCCTTGGGTTTTGAAAACAACAAACTCCTTCAGAAATGTGGGTTTATTTAAAACTACTGTCGCAAGAACATACCCAGGGTAGGAGAGGTTTTGTTTTATCATGGCAAAAATGGGATTTGTCCTTCTAAACTTGAATTTTAGAAAATGTGTTTTGTCCCCTTAATTGCAGTATAGTTAGATTGGAATTTAAGTGAAACAGTAAATAAAACGAACAAGGGTATATTTTTCTGTAAGTGACTTTTTGGTTTCTGCCTTTATTTTAATTTGCTAATGAAAAGTTCTGCATGTAGTTTAACTTTGTTTCATATACTATTAAAATTTGTACTTTGCCATTCAGGTTAAGCAGAGTCAGAGCCCCCCTGAAACACAATGAACAAAACGGAATTAGATTCCATCATAGCAGCAATCAAAGAATACTTTGTAGACCTTTAAATTGCCCATTCCACATGACTAGCTAATTGATTGCTTTAGCTAAGGTTAATTAATTAATTACTAGTAGAGCTATGCATTAGAAGACAATAAGAGCGTCCATTAATGTAACTGATCTGTAGGGAGGGAATCAAAACCTTAAATGAATGTTAAAAACTGCACATAGCAACCAATATAATCCTGAAGCTTTCATTAAACAAACCTATAAAATGACTTGCTTCATTGTGTAATTTAGTTACTTTCTTCACATTGTACGGTATCTCTTCACCTTTCTTTTTGCCAGCCAGTTTTAAGTGCCTATTTGAAATCAATTTCTCTAATAATGGGCTTAATGAGCTCATCAATTAAGGCTGCCATAATGGAATGTAACTGTGTGGTTTCAGTTATCAGTTAAACTCTGGAACTAATTTCCATGCTTCATCTATCAAAAATGATTGGCTAATATTGTTTGGCTTCTGCTTTCGGACGATAGTGAAATTGGAGGGCCCCCTCTCACTAATGTCAGCACCTTGAAAATTCACTTAAATGGGACAGCAATGACAAATATTTGCCCCGATATCTGCAGTATGGGGCTGTGGGACTGAGGAGACTGGGGGTGGGAGTGTGATAGCTGAAGGAGGAGTTAGCAGAGTGGGAGATCCACAATTTGGACCCACTTATGCTAATTAGTTATAATAGATTACATTTCAGTCTTATTTAGATAAGTAAGCTTTTCAATGACTGTTCCACATCAAGAATCTCATTATGAGCTTTTTTTATCTACCATTTATGAGTCCTGGCCCTTTATTTAACCCTCTTCTCCCACTCACATTTTTTTATGAGTAAATGCAGAAAAAAACCATAGACCCCCCCCCCCCCCCCCAGTCAATTTTAAATGACAGAGTCAATGGCAAATTGCAGAAAAATGCAAATAGGGTGTAATGACAGCTCCTTGTAAATGAGTGTCTGCCGTGTATGTGTATGCATGCATGTGCATATTTGGAAGAGTGACTTTCTGAAGCAGCTAAAACCCATCGTTTCATTTATTTTCTGAGAAAATAAATAGGAAGACTTCACAAAACAATCTGCATGCAGTCAGGAGGAACATTGAAATTAATCAGGCTTTGGGGAAGCATTTAACATGCAGTGTGATTATGAATTAATGCTAATTTCAGCCCTGCTGCATTGAGACATATTGGTGTATTTGATGTCTAGTTAGCCACCATGAACACAGTTTCAGCATTCATAAATTGAATGTTTGTATACAAAGACCAGTTGCATCACTTGAGGAAAAAGAAATATTACAAACCCTTGTTAATTCTTGCAGTCTTCCTGTTTCATACCAATTTTCACCTAAGCGTCTAAACAATTATCAGTAATGCCATGTTCCTGCCAATTTGGTTGCTCAAATTACTGTACATCTGAATTAAGTAGTATTATGTTGGGGAAACTCAAACTTAGGCTTACTTTACACATCCAGAATGGAAGAGTGAGTGTGGTCGTGTGAATGAGATTGCACTGTGACTCACACCCCACCAAAAGCTATTTCTTTAAATGTTTATGGGCTTTGATGCCCTGCATCATTATAGACAATGCAGGGTTAGAAAAATGAAGGATGGAATGACAGACACTCTTTCAAAATTCCCTTTGGTGTTTGTATTTTATTAGACTCTAAACAATCATGTACTGAGAAAAGTTCAAAAATAGACTGAACATTGGTACATTTACAAATGTATTTGTCAGAGCTGCATATGAAAAATTGAAACGGAGCTGTTGATTTATTCTTTTTCATCATCTGAAATATACTCAGCAGATTATACTTATTAGCATAATTATTAAAAAATGTTTGCGCAATGTGGATGATGACTGTAAAAACAGATTCACGATTAATAGGAGGGACAATAATATGAAGATCCTTACTGTTTAAAATCAGTGGAGGAGGAGGATTAAAGTGGACATGCATATTAGCAAGTTATCTGAAACAGTGTTGGTGCCCTTGAGACTCAGGGAAACATTCTAGTCATGAACTCTACACTACATTTACAAAATGGATTGGTCTAAATAAACCATAAATGACAATGTCTGGACATATACAGAAAACATGATCTGGCAGCTTGTGATTTATTTGAAGTTGGCTATGATTCTTGGCAGAATACATGGGCATGTGTAAAAGCAGAAGTCTCACATATATTTTACAAATCAACATGATAATCATAAGTTTGCAATATAATATATAAGTATGTGTTTTACTTGTGCCTATATATTTTGATTCTATGTTATTACATTTAAACATGCTCCAGAGCATATCTAAGAAATTATGACACTTTAGCACTCACCAGAAGTCACACATTAGTTAAACTAACATTGCAATGTAAGGAAAGCTGCCAAAGAATAATACAAATACAAGGTGGTCTGTCTGCCTTTATTTGATATAGCTACAGTACCGGTGCCCCATCCAGTGATACCAGGCTAAGTCCCGATGATGCTGAACAACATAAGCACACATGGAAAATAGCTGGATGGATAGATAGATGAATGGAGGGGCTGTTGTCAGTTTTTGTCATCATAAGGTTTTTTACAGAACCAACAAGACTGAAATACAGTATCAAATACACAAACATCTTTAGGTAATTCTGTGCTGATTGTAGTCTGCAATTAACTCTGCATGGTTAATTTAATACAATTCAGCTATTAATTAAGTAATGGTCATCCTGACAGCTTCACTTTCCAGCCCTGAACGGGGTGTCTGTCCATCACAGAACTTATCCAAGAATATCTGAGTTTGCCCTATTACATAACCTACAGTACATATCTTTAAGAGTTTGCAAACACTACGCAGAGTAAACATATGCAAAGAGTATAAGTCCACAACTAAAATAATTCAATTCAATTATTTTATTTTATTGTCCCAAGATTGAAATTTGGTTGGTCAGCAGGTTTTATATAAAGACCATGACAATATATTAAAGACACATCACAAAGAACACAGCCGTCAAACGTAAACATTGTACAAATAAATATAAATTAGTGTTGTTTCAGAGTATAATTATGTAAAATATCAATAATGGTGTTTCATTTTTAATTTCTTTTAAAGAAACGTAAGTATGTATATGGATATATAACACATTTCATTTACTCCTAGTAATAAGATTTGCATTGTTTACAGAGGTGCATTAACTTCCTTTACACTTATGTCCAGAAGTAACCACTGTAAATTTTAAATTGTGTGAGAAACAAACACTCCCAATTATCTATTAATTTTAACAATTTAAAAAAAAATGTGGATTTTTGTAAGAATATTCCATCCCAGAACAATGTATTGTTCAAATGTTCTGAAGAAGAAAATACCATACCTTGACTTCAGTTAGCTCAGTGGAAATCCTTCCCTGCAGTGCTACGTCTCTTGCACCAACACATTATGCAGTATGAAGAATTAAATCCTTTATGACTGACAGGACTTTTCCATTGATGGTACATTTTAATCACTCATTTATATCAATAATCCATTTTCTGTAACCCTTATTGTGGTGTGTCAACATGTCCACAATTTTGTGCTTGTGTTTTCAGGTTCAAATAATCATTAATCATGCATTAAAACAGTGATTTTCTAGATTTACCATTTTAACTGGACATTATGTCTATCTGAATCTGGCCTAGCATTCTACTTATGTTCATTCCTGCCTTTTACACAAAGATGAAGGTGTAGGCTCAAACTCCTTGTGATCCTAAAACTGGAAAATGAATTATGGATGTCTGCATCTCCTTCTGCGATGACAATTTAATTGGATAATGATGAAAATGGATGGTGAAATTTAACGCTGGTCAGCATTGACTCCATAAATAATTTTCCTTGAATAATTTGGCTTTCAAAAATGTTAATTATGTTTCACTTAAATAAAAAATCACAGTATACAAATTTATAACAAAGAAAAGTATACAAAACTGAGACCTAAGTTAAACCTACTTAAGCAAACGCCAATTGTATGCCTTTTTTATTTCTACTTTTGCTGAGGAAAAGATAAAAATGTGTGCAATTTAGCAAGGACCTTGAGATGCGCCATTACAACTTTGAATGAATTGCGGCTTTTAGGCTCTTAATGCTGCACAACACTGAGGTTCAAAGAATATTTCTGTAATAGGGCTTTGTTCAGTCTCTTATGAAAAAATGGAGATAAAGAAGTCTTATTAAAATTGTGACATAACAGTAAGATTTTAAATGTATCCAGGGAATATATGGGGGCTGTACATCAGGGAAGAAATAATGAAATGCAAAATCACCCAGACTAACAATTGAAAGCCTGTGTAGCAGCTTAGCCTGTTGGTCCAAGGCTATTTGTCATAATCAACGGCACTTTTCTCATTAGCAAAAAGCCATTACCAGTGGACTTTATCAGCAGCTGTGAGTTATCAAGGAGCACACAGCAATCCTAGCGTGCAGTCGCAGGGTTGAGAGGGTCCCACGGCTTTAATAAGTGAACTACTGCAGAACTTCTGAGTCAGGTGTCAGTTCTTGCAAGGTGCTCAAGCAGAGCCCTTATCATTAACTCTTTCTCTTCGGGCCATAACTAATGTGCACATTTATTATTATGATTAATATATTTTTATTTATCTGCTCATTTTGTTAACACAATTACCTCATTTAGGATATCAATAATGATAATACAAGGCTCTGTATAATAATAACAATAATAAAACATACAAGTCTGCTCAGGAGTATAGTAAAATCCTGGATATTTCACAAGCTGGAAAATGCTGCACAAATAAAATCAATAAAATGTTATATATATTATTATAAGAGAGAGAATCATCCAGGAATTTCTCACAGGTGTTGGTTGAAGTGAAAATATAGGGAAGGTTTCAGATGCGCCCCCCCCCCCCCCCAATACAGTTTCCATTTACTTTAGAGGAGGAGAACCCCATGTTGACTTCTAATATCACTTCTAGTCTGGGTGTTGCTAACTCTGCCCCTTTGGTATCCTCTGCTATATAACCAGCACCTATATAGTAAGTTGGCGATTTTTTGGGATCTAACTTCCGACAAAGAAAGACCTTTGCTCCCTGCGCAAGGTATACAAAAGCCATCTCTATGTCACACACGATGTTTGCAACTTTTTCTACTAGCTTCTTCACTTCTCCACCTGCACATTAGCCATGGTGCTTTATATGTATACATAATAGCATTTGCATCCAAATATTAATTGCTTCATTTATTTTTTATTCTTTTGATCCCATAAAGTGGCATGGGGAATTGAAGCCCATTTCCAAAGCAGTAACCAGCTATGTATAGGGCACTAGTCCATCACAGGGCACACTCAAGTGTATTAACAAATGAAATCTGCAATCCTGTTGATAATCCACCCACTTTGCAAACCCAGTAAATCTAAGTTTTGGATTGTGAGGTAATACCCTAGCAGCATCAGGTACAAGACTATAATTATAACAATAATTATAATTAGCCAGAAAAGGGGGACACTCAGACATATACAAAGCCAATCTAGTTTTGACAATTAAAGCTAACATACGTATAATTCTTTGCATTTATATAGCGCTTTTCTCTCTACTCAAAGCGCTCAGCAATTGCAGGTTAAGGGCCTTGCTCAAGGGCCCAACATAGCAGAGTTCCTTTTGGCATTTTACGAGATTCAAACCAGCAACCTTCCAATTGCCAGTGCATATCCCTAGCCTCAGAGCCACCACTCCACCTTATCTTATATATCTTTGGTATGACTGAGCAAAATCAGGCTAGTCAGAGAAAAGCCTATGCAGACACAAAGAGAACATACCAACACACAGACAACAAGCGCTGTAAGTTCTTCATTTTTTAACTTTGCATGAGTTTTGTTAAATAAGGTGAAAACCATATCATGAGCAAAGTTCATTATTTATTGGTACCAACAAGCAAGTTATTACAAAAAAATAAATACGGTAAATACAAATTATGGGTTTTTGAACATTTCTTTAACAGATCTACTGTACTACACAATTTTGAAAATATAAATAACACTACAACAAACTGAAACATTTGTTTTGTTTCAATGAAACATGTTCATGACCTTTTTTTTTAAAGCATGTTCGGTACATGCACAGCATTTTCGAGCTTTGGATAAAATTGCAACCTCACTGCATTAAGAACCACAGCACTTTTTCAAGCCTGGTCATTTTCTTTGAGAATTTTGTTTTTCTGTTTCCATGAGTTTCTATTCACAGCAGCTCTGTTAGATCAAGAGTAATGGTGTCTATATGGTTCGTATTATCATTTTTATTTAACTAGAATATAACTGAATGAACACTGAAAATGTTGCTTTGCCAGGCTGTGTACGTTAAGTTAATTAGTGAGGGCCATTTGATTAAGTCATATGTAAGTGTGGGGTGTGTGTGAGTGTGTCCTCCAATGGTCTTGACTCCCATCTGTTCAGGCTCTCCATTACATTCATATAAGGAGTAGCTTCAGGAAATTGATGGTGGAATAAACAGTTCACTTTATATTTTAATATAGGCAGTTTTTCTGGTAGCACTTAGGTATAAATGTTTAGTAAAAAAAAAAATGTGTTTTTATCTTAGTCAGATTTATTTATTCCAAAAACCACTAAGGTATTGCTATAATTGATGGCAGTTACTTTTTAAAAATACTATTTGGAGTGAAATAGAAAGTAGAAAACACTATTTTTAGTAATTTTTTATGATCTTCTATATTTGTAGGTGTTTTCTTATTTTGCCCTGTACAGTATAATGTTTTTCCCTATCGAGAGATTAACAATTTTATTTTCAAACTAATAATGAGCTGGTCATGTCTTAAAGGGACATGGCACATTTCCATAAAGTGTATCTAGCTATAGTTTCTCTGCAAAACTCCTGAAATACTGTATATGAAATATATTCCATCAGTTAATTTAGATACATTAACTTGTTCATTCACAAACAGAAAGAGTGACAATAAATAATATTATCAGCTCAGTCAGCTATACATAAATGATTGTGTCCTGTTTACGTTTATGATAGATAAGAATGAAATGGCAGTGATTGAGTTAATAGCCAAAGATGTGGGTTTGAAATGGCTCCGTAGTTCGAGAATGGCTCTTTGCTTCCCTTCTTAATCTGTATTTTACGAGTGAGAAGCTTTGCATTATGCAAATCGCTAGATAGGAACAGGTGACATTTCTGCAAAGAACATGATCAGCGGTCCAGGCTTGGATTGGGCCGCTGATTTATACATTAGTATCTGTCACCAGAAATGCCGATGCTTTGATCTGCATGCGGTAATTTCTTTTTCAATCTTCCCTTTTTAAGGTAGAACTTTGCTTAGGAATTGAAAAGAAAGAAAGAAAGAAAGAAAGAAAGAAAGAAAGAAAGAAAGAAAGAAAGAAAGAAAGAAAGAAAGAAAGAAAGATGCCAGCCTACATACACAAAATACTACACCATGAGAATCTAATCCTTTAAGTTCAGAATCTTTAGTTAGCTCCTGAAATTGACTAAAAATGGAAAGAGACCTAATGGAGTGTTTGTAAGAAGGAAATTGCCACCCTACACCCAGCTTGAAAGGTCAAACACCAGTGAAGACTTTTAACAGAAAGTGGTGTTCTAGGGATTGACAGAGAGTGTATAAACTTGCTAATTAAAATGACCAGAATATTGTAGGTTTTAGAAAACTGCACAGATGGATACAAAAGAGTAGACTATATAACTAGCAGCCAGTATCAAATGTATGGCCCACAGTGTGGGGTTTATCCAGTCCCAAACACTCTGAAAGTCAAGTAGTAATTAGACTAACATGGCTACTTTTCTTTTAGAATTCAGAACTTTCTAGATTATTGGCATAAATTTGGCATCAGACATATGGGAAATATTTTGATATCACTTCAGTCAATTAATTCACAGCAGAACACCTACTTTATACATTTCAGAATGTCTTCTGCAACTTTTACCTTTCTTTGTTCTGAAACGTGCACTGTGAGTGTCTGCAGAGGGATAGAAGAGTGTGACTCTCCTGTTTTTTCTCATTTTGATGCATTAATATTGCAAAAGAACTCTAATTTGTCTTAAAAATATACAATGTATACAAGACACAAAGCTAAGCCAATGTCCACACAACAGATTGTCACTAATATCCTTTTATTTCTCAGACATTGATGTTTTATTGGGCAATGCAGGATATTGTAAGATAATACAATATTCTTAAAATTGCTTAAATTCACTGATTTTTACATGAACATCAGACACCAGTCAGGAACTAGCCCTTTACAGCACAGCAGTTTATTGCAGGATTCAGTTACACACACACATAGTCATATTAAAAAACAGAAAAGCATTTTAATGAGTATGCTCATTATTTTACTCCTTAGAACCCCCTCAATAGTCCAATAGTTTTTTTTCTAAATAATATTTTAATGACTTTTTGTTATAATTATATCCCACATAGCATAGGGCACAATGCAGGAACAAATCCTGGCCAAGAGGCCAGTCCATTGCAGGGTGAACACTCACACACCAAACACACACTAGGGCCAATATAGAGTCGGTAATTCACCTAACCTGCATGTCTCTGGACAGTGGGAGAAAGCCACAGCACCCACAGGAAACACACACAGACATGGGGAGACCATGCAAACTCTACTCGGGGAGGACCCAGGACGTGAAGTCTGGTCTCCTTACTGCGAGGCAGCAGCGCTACCACTACACCGTGCTGCCTGGCATTTTGAATTTTGTTTTAATTCAATAAGAGAAAAACTAAAATAAAACTGAAGAAATGTAGAGCAGAACAGAAAAATTTTATATAACTAAAAAGATAAAAGAGAGGCAAACTAACTTTAGAATGATTAAGAATTAAATGCATGTGAAGCAATCTTGAAAACCTTTGCATGCAAATTAGTGTCTGCCATGTTTGGCTTCGTGATTTAATGTCCATCTACAAATGGAAGAATAATATCAACAGAATGCAAATTGCACAGATAATGTGGTTGTTGTGCACCAAACATGTTGTAGACTGGCCAGAACTTCAAAGTATTAATCACAAGCCAAAAAAGCCACCTGGTTAGGTCCTTCACAGAGTACACTCACACCTCCACTGGCACTGATTTTGATTTTTAGATAGGATTTAACCTAATCTGCCCATTTTTGGGACAAACATTCATATTCCACACAGACAGGTTCTCTCTTAATTCCTATAATTTATCAATGCCATATCATTGTATCATAAATATTGCAATGGTCTATAATAGGCCACAAAGGTGGTTATACGTAGATTCTTAAAATCATCTAAGCAGCTTTTGCAGCTAGGTCAGTGGAGTAATTAATGCAATGCTTTCCCAAGACGTCACATGAAGTACAATTCAGGTTCCTTTTCACTAGACAGCAGGTATTTACTTATAATAAAAACAGTGTTGTGCGTAAAGGACTGGACTTCTATACACCAAGGTTGCAAATTCAGCTCACACCATGTCTCAGACTGTGACACTTACCAAGTCAGTTAAACTGCTAGTCCACAAACTGCAAAAAAATGTATCTAAACAATTTTACTGTAAATTAATAAAATTTGGAAAAAGTTATTAACCAAATTTACAATGCAAATAATAATCTAAAGAAACACTGAGGCTAATAGTGCGATCAAGGCAAACAGTAAAGTCAGTCAGTGGTTGTGGGAGAGGTGGGCCAGCATGGAAACCGGAGCCATCATGATTACTAGCAGTTTCACTCTTTTGATTTATATAATGCTAAAAGGAAACTCCCACAACTTGATTGAGTGGTTTGGTGGAGTCTGTTGAGTTAATTTCTCATTTTAGGGCACTAGTTCAGGTACATTAAGTACAAGCCTTCATGTACAGTACAACAAAGGTATAGACAGAGTAAAAAGTTATGAAATAAATTAAGAAAACAGCATTCTACTTACATCTGGGAGATGTGATGTCTCAAAGTTAGAAAAGGAAGAAGATGATGATGATGAGTATTGCATTTTACCTCTAATTCAGTGGTCTAAGATGTTTACTGTTTCATAGAAGTTTAGAATGTCTGACCCAGAGTAAAGAGTGTTTCTGATGTGAATCGGCTTAAACAACATTACTGACTCCAGGCTGCCATTTTATAGAATGATATTAATAAATGTTAGACATATCCTAAAACAAAACACTGCTCCACACAAAAAAAAATGTAGGTTTGTCTTTTAAGATAATATAAAACATCACTTTCTCAATAAGTTATGGAGGGTGCATTAGAATTCATTTAGTTAAGGAAAACTAGTGAACAAGCAAACAATTCAGATAACTAGCAATTCTGAATTTGTTGGGTGTAAGTGCACTCTGCAGTAGGAAGGTGGTCATATACAGGGCTGGTTCTTGCCATGAACATGAAGGAAGCCTCTGATTTTTGGCTATTCTTCAAAAAATTGGGTTCAGAAATGGAAGAACACATATATGTATACAGAATACATAGGCATGCACTCACTCTCCATGCTAACAATGTAAAAGATCACAGAACAAAGGATTTCTTTTTTAATCCCCTATCATTTGGACAGATATTCACAGAACAGATATGGTTTCAATTGCTTCTTAAATACATTGAGGTGGAGGCTGGAGTTGATAGCTTGTTCCACCAACTAGGAACCACACAGGAGAAGGTTTGAGACTTGATGTCATGTACTGGTGGTATCACCAGATGCTGTTCCCTGAATAGACTTGAGTGGGCAAGATGGAGTATAGGACTTCACCAGTGTTTCCATATACGTAGGTGCTGACCCACTGACTACTCTGTAGCCAAGTATCAGGGATTTGAACTTAATGCATGCTGCTACAGGGAGCCAATGTAGCAAATTGAAGAGAGGATTGACATGTGCCTGTCTCACCTCATTAAATACAAGATGGGCCGCTGCATTCTGGATCATCTACAGTGGCTTGATAGCACATGTGGGTACTCCTGCCAGAAGCAAGTTGCAGTAGTCCATACATGACAACACCAAAGTCTGGAACAAAGGTTGAGCTGACAATACAAAACAAATCATGGAGAGATAAATAATGGGAAGAGTCTACTGTTATTAGTTTCTCTACCTTATGAAACAGGCCACAAAAACTAGTAAACAATATTTGTAAAAATCTTATTAAGATTTATACATGGAAAAAGGATGGAAATGGCTGGAATAAAATGCTAAAATTGTAAAAAAGAAAAAAAAGTATTAAACTTTGAGCAAACGCTCAATTACACTGATTTATTATTATTAAAACAGAAAGCAATTAAACTTGGATCCAATGCTATTCGTCTTTGCAGGGTCAATACATCAGACAATCCACACTGCACTGGCAGCTGTCATTTTTCTCATATTTATTAGTTTAGAGTTTAACCCATTAACTGCAGAAATTATTGAAAGCCTGCCAATGAAATACATGAATGGATACTTTATGAATTATCACAATTAACTGATGGACTGTCTGAAGAGTCTACTGTACACCATAACAATTTCTTGTAACTGTTACTAAAACCCTGTAAAACTACAGAATTTTGAGATTTCAGAACGTTGTCAGCTTAGATGGTGTAATATTTATGGAGATGACATAATTCATTGAAAGTAGCCATTAAAAACTACAAAGTATGGCTTTACGGTTTAAAAATGATTTATAGTTTTATAATTGCACGATTACAATAACAATAGTGTTTTTTGAGAAATTGTGATAAAATATTTCAAAGTATTCCTTAAAAAAAGAATTTTAGAACCTTTGGACCTGTTAATTCTAAACCAATTATAAAGCATCCACCCATTTTCAAATTTTTCTAATCCAGGTGACAGTCGCAAGAGATGGAGCACCAGGCACAAGACAGGAGCCAAACTCCCCAATGGAGTGCAGGGCACACTCACAAATGGACAATTTAGACTCTAACAAGCATGTCTTTAGAAAGAGAAACAGAGTATCTGAAAAACAATCCACCCTGGGAGAACATGCACACTTCACATAGTGCATTGTTAGATTCATATTTTTAGATTTTAAAAGCGGCACTCTGTAGCTGTGAGACAGCACTTCCAACCACTGTGCCAATGTAGTATGGAATCAGTCTAGATTTAACTTTTGTTTTTTATTAAAGGATACTGTCATACAAATCTACAATATATAAAAAATCTAACCAAAATAAGCATTTTTGATTTATTTAAGTAGCACAAGTTTCATCTTTGGCAACACATTATTATTTGCACCGTGCTTGAAAACTGATAACAGAAAGATTCCTGATTTGCAGTTCCATTTGAATTTCTTCCTCAATTCCTATCTTCATGCATCTAAAGCTGTACAAATTAAAATGGCATCCTTTTCAAAGCATAATCCTAATTTGTATCCATTACTACAGAAATACACTTAGATATGCTATATGGTCTAGATTCTAGAGGTGTAGCCACAATTAAATCCTAATGTGTGCCCTTTAGTGACAAAACACATTTTCTTGTGACTCCTAGAGGGATGATAATAATAAGTTGTTTGAATAACTAAGGATTCAAGTTTTATAATTTTATCTACAACTGTATAAAAACTGGAATTTTAAAGATATAATTAAGATATTTCAATTATTTAAAAAGCGATTTGACTGCTATACTACAGAGACTGTTTTTACAAACCATCAGCTGTTTGGTGTTCTAGCCTAAAATAATGTTTTTAAGATAAAAAATATTTTACTGGATGTCACTTCACCTCTGGCTTTAACAAGTTTTTAATATAATATTTTCATAGGCTGTAGGGCTAAGTCATTTGCTCTAATAAATAAAAAAATTTCTGTCATCCTGATTATACAAAAAAATTGTTTTAATGTTTTAGTTCTCAACAATACAAATATCAATGTTCTTTTTGCTCCCTTCAGCTTGTTTTGTCACACTTTATATCAGACCATAGTGTTAAATATCTCTAACAGAACTTTATATTTTGTGCTACCTATAAGTGATTTTATACTATGTTTCATTTTTTGTTTCCTGCTTTTAGCCTTCCTTAATTTTTTTAATTTATGTTTTATATTTTATGAATGCAGCTTCATATCAATATTGACACTTTTACCAATATGTTTACTGTGAAGGCTTAATAGATGGTTTAGCTAGTGTCTTATGGAGTGATAATCAGTGTGATAATTTGCCACCTTTTAAATAAATAAGCACAACCATTATTGAAAAAATAAACTATCAATAATACTTAACAGAGTCTGATTATTGTCATATCTGCCTAATTCTTATTGACATTTAATGACTTTTCCTACAGTTCACTAGTTAGGACAATGTGTACTTATGTAGCAGCCAATGGAACCAAATAAGTGATTAAATGTTTAGTGTGGGGCCCAGTTGAGAGTTAACAGTTTCTTACATCTTCATGTTTGGCCTGTAAATACCCCAAATAGAGAATGTAGGACAAAAACATGAAAACCAGTGAGACTTCCACGCCAGGGAACTTGTTTATAAAACGTTGTGTTAAAATATGCTTCATGCCAAAAAAAAAGCAGAAGAATGCATATGCCAAAAACAAAAGAGATTTACAAAACTTACTGAATGCAATTTACCGTGTATAAATCACAATCACCTTGTAAATATGTATACATAAACATGCCTCAAATACCACCCTGACACCTTCATATATCCTCCATATATGGAGCATGCCAATCAATCTAATACATATGCAGTCACAATGCTGCAGAACTTCATCGGTTGATACAGCACCTTCTGTCTTGATGCCTTAAGATCACCTGCATTCAAGAGTATCTGACTGTGCTCCGCAACTGAGATCGCAAGATCACGTGCGCCAATATAGTGCCTCTCCCTCTGTGTTCTGGAGGTCCGGGAAAATTGTAAGGTGCTAATATCTGAGCGGGTAGCCACTATCACCTACCGCATGTAATGACATAATTGCTGTTATAATGAATAATATGGCCATATAAAACACTGAGGTTCAGCCAGTTACCTTCCCAACAACCTGTTCACTATGTACAGTATCATCCCACCTGTCAAAGCAACTTTTCCTCAAAATAAATGAATCACGGGTTAACCCAGGCCACTGAGACATGACATTTGTTAGCCACACCTTGCAATTACAGGTTACTTGTGCATTAATGGAGTTTAACTGCTCACAGTTAACAAAAGCAGCATCATTCTCGCTAGATACCCTTGTTGCAATATGAATGCCAGAAATATGTTATTTTCTTTATATGTTCGCCCACACCATGCAAAAACTGATTGTAGTGTCTAATCGGTCAGTTAATGGCTTCCAGCACAGTGCGCATGATGAAGTGAAGTTGGGCTGTGATATTCCTGACCTGTAGGAGAAGTGAAAGCAAGTAGTGTGAGAGAATAATATTAGGATAACATCACGTTCATCTTAAAGAAATAGCATAAAGGGTTAATAAATGTCAGAAACCTGTTCAGGCATATCAGGAAAGCAGATAAAGGTCAAGTGAACAATAAAGACAAAGATGTAAAATGTTCTAAAAGATGACAAAGATCAGCAGGTGTCCTGTAGCAACAAGACTGGATAGTTGTCACATACACTGAAATTTCAAGGATATTAGCCAAACATAAAGATATAGGAAGAACAGTAGTATACAGTAATCCCTCGCTATAATCGCACTTTCACTTTTGCGGCTTCACTCTATCACGGATTTTATATGTAAGCATATTTAAATATATATTGTGGATTTTTCGCTGGTTTGTGGGTTTCAGTGGACAATGGGTCTTTTAATTTCTGGTACATGCTTCCTCAGTTGGTTTGCCCAGTTGATTTCATACAAGGGATGTTATTGGCAGATGGCTGAGAAGCTACCCAATCAGAGCACGTATTACGTATTAAATAAAACTCCTCAAATATATTGTGAGCACGGGGGCTGTTCGCACCCCTAGAGGATACGGCCGCTCCTCAAAAAACACTGAAAGACTACCTTCACATTGCTCCCTTCCTTGCTGGGCTTACTTGTGGTTGCTTTGTTGCGCTATATGCATCCCGCATGGTGCTTCACATACTTAAAAGTTCAAACAGCACCTATTGATTTTTGATTGTTTGCTTTTCTCTCTCTCTCTCTCTCTTGCTCTGACATTCTCTGCTCCTGATGGAGGGGGTGTGAGCAGGGGGGCTGTTCGCACCCATAGAGGATATGGACGCTCATCTAAAAAATGCTGAAAGACTACCTTCACATTGCTCCCTTCCTTGCAACTGCTTTGTCAAGCGACATTCTTCCCGCACAGTGCTTCGCATACTTAAAAGCTCGAACAGCACCTATCGGTTTTTGATTGTTTGCTTCTCTCTCTCTCTCTCTCTCTGACATTCTCTGCTCCTGACGTGCACTCCTTTGTAGAGGAAGATATGCTTGCATTCTTTTAATTGTGAGACGGAACTGTCATCTCTGTCTTGTCATGGAGCACAATTAAACTTTTGAAAAAGAGACAAATGTTTGTTTGCAGTGTTTGAATAAAGTTCCTGTCTCTCTACAACCTCCTGTGTTTCTGTGCAAATCTGTGACCCAAGTGTGACAATATAAAAATAAGCATATAAACATATGGTTTCTACTTCACGGATTTTCATCTTTTGCGGGGGGTTCTGGAACGCAACCCTCGCGATCGAGCAGGGATCACTGTAATAAAATAAGTCATTTGGGTGTGAACCAACGAACCTATCAGAGTAAATATATGCATTGATTGACACTGTACGTAAATTCCGTAGTTTATAAAATGAACCTCTACCATCTATTTCTTTGACCATTCTGACAATATTGTAACAGATTGTTGTGATGAATGTTCCTTATTCAGCATGGAGCTGCAAGAGTAATAAAGGGTGTAGATGGGCAAGGATTTTCCTGCCTGATTACTGACTCAAAAAAGGTTTTATTAGACTTGTGCAGGTAGCGGATAAGATTCTTTCTTTAATACGTACAATTTCTACCACAGTAGCCAATATAAACTAACAAAAGAGCCAAAAAAGTTCTTCAGTGCTAATATGCAGCATTGGCCCTTTGAAAAGGGAACTAGAATATAGTCTGAACAGCATATTAATCAATTTATAGGTGTATACATTTGTAATGTCAATGTACATTATAATCATTATAATACAATATCATTGTTTAACTGGTTTGCCTACATTTTCCTACTTGATCAAGAGTGTCATCATTTCCCAGGTTCCCTGAAATGTTACGTATGCATGGGTCACAGTAAATATACATGTGTTCACTGTCAAGTGTTCTTTTATAAAACCTGACAATTGCAAGGGAAGTTGCTTACGCACACTTCAAACCTCTTTTTGCGTGTATGCACCTGGTGAACATGACTTGTACATATTGGGTTCTTGTTTATTTAATTTAAGCTTCTTATAACACCCCCAAAGTCTCCTCTCTCTTTCCCTCTTATTTTCTCTTTTTCTTAGGCTCAGGGTTTTATTTGACTGCTTAATTTTTCTAAAGGCCAAATCAAGTTTCAGAACACCTAATTTCAGTGCCACAATGCCGAATCATCATTGCCACCTTATTAAACAAGGGTAATATGTTTATTTTACATTATGCAGATACATTCAAAGAGTAAAATAACTTAAAATTTGGTAAAAAGCTTTGCATGGGTAAAGCTGATTACAGTTTAGCCATCCAAACTATTCATTAGCTACTTTTTGGACAAGAGGAAATGAATGCTGTAACAAAGTTATAGGTGATTTATTCTAAAACAATGTCAGGAAATGATTTCTACCTCACAAATATTCCATGTAGAAAAATGACACGATTCCTTACAAAGTAAATAGATTTTGTTTAGTTAGGTGCCTGCTAAATAAACAGACACAAGTATAATAATTCACATTGCCAATGTATGTTGTTAGATGAACATGAATTTAAATGTACTGTAACATTTAAAAATCCAACTTAATTTACCAAAATAAGCAAGTTCCCTTTTTAAGGTTTCTTGCATCAGATGCTCTTGAGATTTACTCCAGCCCCTTGACCCCTAGATTGCTCTGAAAATTGATGGATGGTGAAATCTATATAAGTAAAATTGTAACAACCTCTGTCTGTCTTTTCAATTTTTTGGCTTCGTCTGATCTTATTTTTTCCGTTTTGCATACTAAGAATCTTATTGTCTGTTTGTTTGCCAATTACACACAAATAGCTTAAATAGTTTTCAAAATACTTTGCAATTTGGTTGCTGTTGATTCAGCTTATAATATAGGCTATATGGCATTAAAAAAATCATCAGGGAGGGGTTGATCTTAAAGAAAAGTGTATGTATAGTATAGCTGAACCAAAATAAAATCCAGGCTACATGGCATTTAAAAAAAGTTTAATTGGGAAGTGTAGTTGTAATGGGGGCCAAAAGAGGCTTCACTACAGAACTACAGAGTCAAGTTCCTGAAATTGTCCATGCATATTTACTGTGGATACAACTTCATCTCTAGACTTTAAGACCTTCCAGTTTCATCAAGAAATTGCTTTGTTTTAGTGCAGCACAAAACCAGAACAGCATGATCAAGCCAAAACAGTTCAGCCTATGGTAATATATTTGGCGTATTGTTTAGGTTTGCCCGTTCTTACAGTGGTGGCAACATTCAATGAAAATAAAGGATGGGGAAACAACACAAAAATTGCTCAACGCTCAAAAACAACTCCGTGTCTACTTTCAAAAAATTTTGTATTTACATTATTGTTTCTGATAAAATTTAGGTTTCATAGGTTGAAGAATTTATTGTGAGGTCATAATGCAAATACCATTGCCACAAAAAACATTCATTACTCCAAAACAACTGAGTGAATGTTCATGAAATTTTGCATGCATATTTCAGTTAGCCCAACTTAATATGCAGAGTTTATAGAGTTTCTAAAATTGAATCACGAATAAGGGTGTGAAAGAAGGAACAACACGAAAAAACAGGCTTTTTTTTCAACAAGTCTTCCACTTTTTTTAATTTGGGATTAAACATCTGTTTGTGAAACCTTGGTAAGGATAAGGGGTAGGGTCCAACCTAGGCAGTGGCTACTGCAGTTATGGAGAAAAAGAACACATGCTTGACTCATAAGATCAGAGAAATTGATAGTTATCAGAGAGGAAGTATAGATGATGGATTGTAGAAGCCATACAATAATTAACATATGTTAATTCCAGATATTACATAATGATATATGGTGATTGGCTACTCTGGGTAGTTTCTTCCTTGCGCCAGCTATTGCTGAATTTATTATTATAATTAGCAGGTTTTTAAAAGGATAGATGGCTAAACAGATATGATAAAAAGTAGCTAATAGGGTTGTACAATACATAACACAATTATATCATAAAACATAAATTTGGTTTGATCTCTGGCAGGACCAAAAACTTGCATGGTGTCTCCATGTGTATTGTTTCTTGAGTTAGTCTGTTTTTTTTCCAATACTGAAAGGTGAAACAATATTGCTTCTGCATGACTATTATTGTGGATAATGGAGTTCTTCTTTGGGTGTGCATCCCATAAAAAGATTTTTCTAACAATGCCTAGGAAAAGCTTTTGATCCTAATGACAATGTACTGGAAAGACTTTTTAAGAAAATGGATAACTTTTATGACTGATAAATACATTGCTTTTGCAGTATTCACAAGAACAACAATCTCTTAAGTGTTCAAAAACACAATTATTTGAATCATATTTTGAACAGCCAAAAGTCTGAATTAGTATAAGCCACCTTAGTTCATAAGAAATGTAATGATTTATTTAATTAGGTAGACGTGCATAATAAACAAATTAAAATGTGTGCTTCAGTTTAAATGTTTAAAGTTTAAATATTCTCAATTGTAATAGACATTTGTCTTTTCCGTCTTTAATAGAGGTCAAGATCTGTTGTAAAGGATCAGAAATCAAAAATAACATCATATTCATAATCACTGACGTTCAAATAGTCTAAAACGATACCCGGCATGCCTATGTTTGACATTTGTCATTTTATCCTTCTGGGAGTGGCTCTTAGTGTGCTAGGACAGCTGGCAAAAAATCAGATGTCAAAAATATTATCATAACCGTGATTAGCCACCTGGAAATAGCATACATGTCACTCTCATGCCTATATTACTGATTCAGATTTTTTTGAATTTTTGTGAAAAGGAGTAACTTTGACCCCTATGATCCCAATTGGAATGCACCCTAGGGTCAGTTGATGGAATGCACAACTTCAAGTCCATCTGATTGTTTTTGCTGAAGGAACCTATTGGTTTACTCTTTATCATAGGGTGTGATGTCCTGTACAAAAAGTCCAAAAAATTGCCGGGGGGCAAAAAGCTCAATGTCTTGCATAACTAGACATCAAGATAAGTTGAGTGGTGTATGAACATCCCATTGCAATCAGTGGTGTCCTGTTAGTAGAAGAACACTAAAATCATACTCTGGTACCATGGAATATACAGTGCAATATATTAGCTTTGCAGAAGGCTAGAACTAAGGATATGTCTATAGTAAGTAGATGAATCATATCACACACAGATACACACACCAGCAATTGAACAAAACAGACACTTCTTGTGACACATATGCATTTAGACACTGTGTATAAAACACTACTGCAGCTCCTCTTTGAGCATAGAATTCCTTTAAAGTGCATGTAATCATGACCTGCTCTTCTTGGCCTCTGTGCACTACTGCTAACTGTAGCAAATGAAGTGGTCTCAGTATCATTACCTCAGTTTAACCCCAATAATAGTCTTGTTTATTGATCAAAAATAAAGAATAACACAATACTCTAAGAGCCTAATAAATAAAATAGCAAATGAAATAGAACAAAACAACACATAAAAATTCAGGATTTGTGAAGAAGATATTGCTAGCCTCATATTGTTCCCAACTGAACACTGTCAGGACCTAAGTATCAGCAAATGTCATCATGCTGTTTTTTAATGATAAAATCTTTATTGAAAGACACAAAGCCCAACATGTTAGAGAAACCAAAAGAAACCTTTATACGTAATAAAATAACAACTTTATGCCCAACTCTTATTCCTTGCTTACAAAAGTATGTATTTTAATTTAGTTAAGTTGTTCTGTTGCTTTGAACAATTTCATAAACTCCATAGGGATCTTATTTTGCTTTTTTAAGCTCCTTTAGACATTGCTGTACTTTTCTGGACTTAGCACAAAAGCTCTGATGGATGGAATAATTCATAGCCACTTGCTATTCAGCCACAACAGACATTATATTGCTGAGTAACAGTTTCATGTTAAAGTTGCAGGATTCTGTGGCTACATCTTTCTCTATACAAGGGGACTTTTTTCATCAAGCTGGCAAACTGATTTTGAGACCTTCTTAACTCAGAATGCATTCATACAAAGCAAAATGTAACAGTAACTTAGATATTTACTTTTGAATAAAGGAGATCAGAAAATATTAAAATGTGGAAAAACAGAATGACTCATAAGAGCAACCACAGAATATGTTTACCAGCCACCAAGGGTCATGTGGACCACAATATCACACTCTTTATCACTGAGATGATGCCATATGCAGGGGAGCACTAATGTATGGGTGTCATACTGATTTATTAATTTACTATGAAAGTTTCCACCCTCTGAATGTTCTTTAATTCTCCTGAGTTATAGGATGCACTCCTTACCTAGCTGGATAAGCTGCTGTCAATTAAGCATCTAGCCTTGTCCTGCCGTGAAGTGCTCACAAACAGTTGCCTTCTAGTATTGCCGGTGAAGAGCTTTCTATATTCTGCTACAATATTTTCTTTCAAACTCAGTAACAGGCATGGTGAGATTTGTAACTGCAAAATGTATACAATTTATTTTTAAGGACCCTGCACGATTTTGATTATCAGGGTTTCACAGGGTTAATTAGGAGATTTCAGAGTCCCACTGTGACCCCACATATTTTCCTCTTGCCAAGCAGCATGGATCCTTTAGGTTTAGGTGGTCCTCAAATGGATCCTTCTAACTTTTGGTAAAGTCTATTTTTCCCACCCTTTAAGCAAGAACAGAATAAATTATGTTTTTCTTTCTGTGTCTTTGAAGAGTTTCACAGAACTTCTTTGTATGTGTCTGTAAGTCATTCTGTATGAATGATGCCATAGCCTTGGACCCCCAAGCACTAAAGAGTTCCAAAGCACGTAGTTCCAAACTCTTCCTATAATGCCCACTAGAAGGGGACATCACTGTCAAGTCCCGGCTAGCAATGACAGCAATCACTGAACCTTTATAAAATAAGAGATTTATTCTTTACAAAAAAGTGTTCCAATCATAATGAATCCTCCATGTAGCACAAAGGCAAAATAGAATTGTATGTAACAAATGCAATCCAAGTCGGACAAAGTCCAAATGCAGATATTCAAAAAAAAGTCAAAAACAGAGTGAAGGTACAAAAATCCAAAGAATCACAAATTCTAAAATACTCACAAAAGCACAAGGACTCACCACACTCCTCAGTGCATTCACAATTAACAGGTGGTGACTGGCAGGAGACCTTGTTTCTTTGGAGACCACTGACAAAACACATGGAACATAACATAGGCAGCTTACATACATAAACGAAATCATAAACAAAGAAAAACGTCTATAATCAACAAATGTAGCATAAATAAAGGAGTCAAAAACAGAAATAAAACATGAAACACCAGCCAGGGAAGGAACCTTGGCTGAGACATGACAAATGGCTTTCAGTGTGGCCACAGGCACAGCCAAAGGTTGGTGAATACCAAACTAGGAAAAAACGTTACATCAGTGTTACTGATAAACTTTGTTATCTCCTTGATATCTTCAAACTCTGACTCTGAATTCATACTCCTTTTCCAGAAAACAGTAGATTGTCTCCTTCAGTGAGATGTATGCACCTACCACAATGCGTGTAAGAGTATTTGCAAGTGATGTTTGAAGTGATTGTGTGATTGACAGATGAATCAAATGTAACTGCATTTTGCAATGGTTGGACCTCCCTGAATCTCGCATATTTGGATATGCAAATTGTATAAATAGCCCCTTCCATTCAGTGATTTGTTAAAAGTCAATGGTTAAAGCATGTGGAAAAAAGAAGCATTTCAGTGACTGCGAGTGGCGTCAAGAAAAAACTTACTATTTGTTGGCTTAAGCAGTGGTATAAGCAACAAAAGGAAATGGAGTGATACAGCATGGCAGAGACACTCGAAAGTTCAAGTTCAGAAAGCTACACAGTGCCTGAAATAAAAAAAAGAAGTGGTCAGATATCAAGGTCGATGTGAAAAAGTGAGTCGCAGCCTACTGTCTGTTTTTTCTGTATTATAAAAGCTGACCCCTAGGCCAAGGATGTGACTTCAGGTGGTGATGGGGCTGCCGTGCTCAGAACATCTTCAGGCTGCTCATAAAGCTCTGCCTCGGAAACCTCTGGACAACCATCTGGTTGTGTCCTGATGGATGCTGTTCTGAAGTCACAAAATGCAGTAGTGGATGCTGTAAGAGATGTGGCCAATGAACTAAGGAATATGAGAGTTGTTCTATGTGATATTGACCACAAATGAAATGAATTGGTTAAAAAATAAATGCTGCATCTGATTATATGTTTTTATATTCTGCTAATTACATTCAAACAAAGTTGTAATGCTGTCTGATATGGCTGATCATTTGGTGGGTCAGGATCAGGTTCATCAAACTGCATCTCTTCAGGTATGGGCAAGCCACAATCGTGTGCCACATTATGCAGCACACTACATGCTTGCACAATGCAACACACTTTCTGTGGACTATAGAGCAGCATGTTAATAGAGTGGATATGCTTTACATTTACATAAGCAAATTCATTTTCTGAAGGCGCCTTTATAGTGTAGCATCAGCACCGAGCACCACAACGGATAGAATTCTCTGCTCTTTGAGGTGACTTGCTATGCTAAAAATGACTGCTTACCTTTTGCTGCGCTAGTTGGAAAAAAAGCATGTGCAGCAGTGCAGATGATGCAATGCGTTTGGCGATTAATCCCTGGCTGAGTAGTGCAGTTGAAATGGTTAAATTTGGAAAACAGCGTTATTGCCAATTGTGGTTTGATGTTTGCCAGTTCAACCACAGTGTAAGGAAATCTTATATATCTGGATGACAAGCAGATAATACCATTCCATATAGCTGTCATGGTGCAAATATGTGATGATTGTGAAATACATAATCAGTCGGCTAAAAACCTGCGGGTGGACAGAACTTACAAAGGGGCAGGTAGAGCACAATTACTCAAAGTCTACCTTTGTAAAGCTGGCGCCAGTTCAGCACACAGCTCCAAGAGGATAGCTCTTGGAAATCTAAATCGACTTAGAAGCTAGTCATCATCATCTATAAATATGTGCTCTCTTCTAAATCTTCAATTTGTGATGTCTTCTAACAATGCAAAAGCAGCTATGGTAGTTGGAATAGTTTGGCCATTCTGTGCACCATTATATTGTTACAGAATGACTACAATCAAGTGAATTAAATTCATAAATGAAATGGTGTATTTGATAAATGTTGCGTCATGGATGCAAATCTAAAAAAAAAAGGGACACTACACAGAAACAGTAGCAGTACTGTGATGTTGGGTGCTGCCTGTTTGCAAAACCGAGCAGAAACTTGTGCATGTACAGTATGAGGCTGCCGTGAAAATGTGCACGGCTTTACACAAAGTTTAGTTTATATATACAGTATCTTGAAGTGAGTGTGGAAACGGGTGTACACAACACTTTTGTGCATACGCACCTTTTGTATATATGAGGACCAAGGTCTAGGTAGTGACAAGAACTAATGACTTAGCAAATACTATTAGCCAAATTGAGGTTCTTGTAGGGTGCAGGTTGGTTGAGAAACAGCATTACAGTCGAAACGCTTCTTGTATAGATTGAGAGGGCAGTTTGTCTATAAACTAGTTACAATGAATGATTTAAGAGAATACCACATATGGTGCACTGGTAGAGGATGCAAGGACTGACCCAGAAGATGGCATAGAGATGTCTGGGGAATTCTCCAGGAAGGGATAAAATAAAATAGATAGATAGATAGATAGATAGATAGATAGATAGATAGATAGATAGATAGATAGATAGATAGATAGATAGATAGATAGATAGATAGATAGATAGATAGATAGATAGATAGAAATTGAGGATTGGGTGGCCTGGACTGCACAGTCTGGAATGTTACCATTGTGATACTTATCAGGGAAAGCGGATGGAATGTGAAATGAATAGCAATGCTAATGAAATGCAGAATAACACAATAGCTAGGTTCAAGTCCCAGTCTAGTCGTTTGGAATTTATACATTATGCCAATGCCTTCATCGTATTTTCTTTACCCAGGCTTTCCTTCCACATCCCAAAGATGAAAATGTTAAGTTAATTAGCATCTTTTGCTTTAGGTAAGTGTGTGCCTGATTGTGTCCTGTCTCCACAGTCAAATAGGGTCCTTGCTCAGCACAAGTGCTGCATTTGGTTCATAAACTAGATCAGTTCAGGGCAAATAAATAATGTTTAATAAAATAGATGTTAAAATGATATAAGCCTGCACCCAACATGTTATTTTTATAGGCTGTCTTTTTGAGCATCTGATTGTGGGAAGCCAGGGTGTATTTTGAACAGAATACCAGTGCATTTATTGATCTGATAAATTCTTCAAGCAACAAGGCAACTTATCTTTGGGCTGCAAGTAAATCATGTGGAGAGTGAGACAATATGCATATTATACACAGAAGGAACCGCCAGCCTCAGTTCAACTGTTTTTCAGATACTAAGGCTGGGCCAGCAGTGTGTTTGCATCTCTCATATCTCTATTTTTGTTTAGCACTCTTATTTGTGGAGCCAAGTAAACATTCTATATACTGTATATGGCATCACGACTTAAGGTTTGTAATGGATACTAAGGACTTCAAATTCTAACATACTATTGAAATCTGAGCTGGCTGCAACACTCTAATATAAAATGAGGTTCAAAAATTGAATGGATAAACAGATTGTGGAGCTTTTTAAGTGCATTACACAATGGAGAGTCAATCTTTAGTTTGAATATCTCTTAGAATCTGATCTAAACGAAGTGTATATTTTTCACACTCATAATTTTATTTTCCACATTTGTGTGTGCAACTACTAATTTTACAATTTCTGAATCTACTTGTCTTCTCCCCATGTTTTCATGGTAGTCTGGTATCTCCTGATGTGCCCAAAGAGATGTCTCTTAGGTAAGCTGGTGGCTCTAAATTAGCATTGTATGAATATGCAGCAGTGGGCCCTAAGATGAAGTGGTGTCCAGTGAAGGGTTAGTTTCTTCATTGCGTCTGACACTACCATGAAAAGCTCTGTTTCGTTAATTTAATTAAAAAGGTTTGTGAATGTTATGTAATTTTAAGGATCCACTTTTAAACATGCAGTTGTAAGGAGCTATAGTCCATTCCAGTGCTATCAGATACAAAGCAGGAACAAACATGAATGGGACTCTAGTTTAGCACAGGAAGCACTCACCAAGATGCCAACAGTATACTCATGCTAGATGAAACATTTTAAGTTAACAATAAACTTACTGTAACGTGAATGTCTTTAAGATATATAAGGGAAGAAACAAAAAATATGCATATATGCACACTGGCCTCCTGCTTGTTTTCCTGCACACATATTTACTGCTTTTTTACAGATGTACTTTGTGAAAAAAAGAACATAATGTTCACGTCTTATAGATTTATGTTTATAATTAATAAGGAAAGAAAGATATGAGAACATACCTCTTGAAATGCATAGTTCCACCTTAAATGAGTGTTATCTGTGTGAGCTCTAGTGAGCTCAGGCTAATGTTTGCTCCCAATAAAGAACAAATCAGCAGCCAACTTGACTCGTCTTATCATGCAGTCAAAACTGATGGCCAAAGAAGTCATAAAGATCCCATTTAATCTTTTGCCTATCTATCATGGCAACGTCTTTATCCTCTTTGTGAAGCGGTAATATCTACCCATTATGAAAGCAAAATAGATCTGGCAGGAATAAAAGCGGAATGAAGTGCTCACTTTGATTTGACAGCATGATCAGTGGAAGCAGTAATCTGCGAGAATCAAAAAGGCCTAAATTATTCTATAGCCGTAATTTGAGGGAACAGCTCAGAGCATGCACATCTGCTTTCATATATTGTGACGTGCGTTGATAAAACATCCTTCCCAATTTACAGTTTCTGTGCTTGACTAATCTTCAACAGCTCTCACAACGTCTAATCATGCTAGCAGAAAAAAGCAGGGCGAGAAGGAGAAAGAGAAAGAGAGAGAGAGAGATAGAAAGAAGTTCAATTGAGATCCAAATGAAAGAAGATTGGAAAACTATCCTCAATTCAAATTACATTTGTAAATGAGCCTTAGCATTTTATTCAGAGAGCATTATGATAAATCTATCCGCTAGACTTAGGAAAAAGAAAAGGCGCATTGCAAGGTGCAGATAGAATGCAATCGAGCCAGAAACCCATGAGAACAAATAGTCCTCTGAATGGTAACCTAAAAAAATAATCAATACAGAACAGTTTTTATTTTTTTTTCCACAAAGACACTGAGTGAGCACTCTTTTTTCAATATATGGTCAGCAAAAAGGTCAGATATTTATGTAATTACTTATCAACATAGCTACTGTATAATTTTTTTACAGAACAAGGACATGTTTCAGGGAATTGTCACTGGATGCACAGCTAGTCACCAATTCAGAAAAAGCACATATTTGCTTAAGCACAATTTCACCTGGAATTTTACATAACCAAAAAAACAGTATAGAGATATAATAATATAACATAATGTAAATATTATAATATTTACATATTTCAAAAAAATTCAGCACCATTGTGTTATAATATTTACCTTTATCCGTATCCATTAGCAGTTCATAAAAATAACATATTTTTACTGTCTTTATTCAGTGGCATGGTGGTGCAGTGGTTAGGGCTTTTGCCTCACAGCTCCAGAACACTTGCTTTAAAATCCTGGTTTACAATTTCTTCTTGTGTAGGTGGTTTTAGATTTGTCAGAACTCTAGTTTTCCTCACAGTTCTAAAATGTGTATAAGTTAGGTTATTTGTCCTCTTGTCTTTGAATTTGCCCAGTCCAGGTCTGATTTCTGAATTAGACATTATGCTGTGGAGATAAACTTCAGGATCTTATGACCTTGAATCGGATTAACTGGGTTTGTAATTTCATGATGGTCTATTTGTACAATTTAACTGTTGATATCAATCAGTTTCAATTGGCATAAAGTTTCACGAGACTGATACTAAAATTAGTTCTTCGCAATTGCATTATGCAAAACTCAAAAACAGTTTTCAGAGGAGAAAATAAGTAATATTGCTCCCTAAAGACACCAGTAGAACCAGTAAAATCAGTTCGAGTTATGCCTCTCATGCACATTACTGTGGTGGTGCAATTTGACATGCTGTATATTTTTCACAAAAAGACACATCGAAACTCACCATCATTCAAACGACTGTGCTTTCTCCACAAGAAAACTTGCTATACATAAAGCTGCTTGCCTTCCCACAACTTCCTGTTTTCACCCAACATCTTCCCTTCCTTCTTTTTTGAATCCTGCAGATGAGAGTTCACATGGTCTTTGCACCATGAAGTTTCATTTCTGTCTCCCGTACATCAGTGTGCACCAAGTTTGTAATAAACTCTTACTAGAACAAACACAAATCACATGTGATGGTACAACAGAATGCCTAGACAGGAAATGATTCTGGTGATTTTTTTTTCCTCTAGAATTTCATTTAAATACTAAATGACAGGCAGATACATGCAGAATTAAGGCATTGAAATGGCTTGCGATGGAAAACAGACACCTTTCTTCTTGAATTGATAACACACATTTTGCCATTCATGAAATGGCATTTGTGAAACACTGACTTTTGCTGCAAACTTCACGCAATTTCATGCAAATCTCTTATTATTAGAACATTAGAACAATCTAGACGAGAACAGGCCATTCAGCCCAACAAAGCTCGCCAGTCCTTTCCCCTTATTTCTTCCAAAAAAACATCAAGTCAAGTTTTGAAAGTCATAAAAGTCTTAATGTCTACCACACTACTTGGTAGCTTATTCCAAGTGTCCATCGTTCTTTGTGTAAAGAAAAACTTCCTAATGTTTGTGCAAAATTTACCCTTAACAAGTTTTCAACTGTATCCACGTGTTCTTGATGAACTCATTTTAAAATAACAGTCTCGATCCACTGTACTAATCCATCCATCCATCCATTTTCCAACCCGCTGAATCCGAACACAGGGTCACGGGGGTCTGCCGGAGCCAATCCCAGCCAACACAGGGCACAAGGCAGGAACCAATCCTGGGCAGGGTGCCAACCCACCCCAGGACACACACAAACACACCCACACACCAAGCAAACACTAGGGCCAATTTAGAATCGACTGTACTAATTCCTTTCATAATTTTAAACACTTCAATCGTGTCACCTCTTAATCCTCTTTTGCTTAAACTGTATAGGCTCAGCTCTTTTAATCTTTCTTCATAATTCGTCCCCTGTAGCCCTGAAATCAGCCTAGTCGCTCTTCTCTGGACCTTTTCTAGCTCTGCTATGTCCTTTTTGTAACCTGGAGACCAAAACTGCACCCAGTACTCCAGATGAGGCCTCACCAGTGCATTATAAAGGTTGAGCGTAACCTCCTGTGACTTGTACTCCACACATTGTGCTATATATCCTAACATTCTGTTAGTGTTCAGAAGCCATTAAGAAGGCTGTCTGGAAGTCAATAGCTTAGAGTCCACTATGACTCCTAAATCCTTCTCATAAGGTGTGCTCTTGATTTCCTGACCATCCATTGTGTATTCAAACCTAACATTTTTACTTTCTATGTGTAATATTTTACATTTACTGACATTAAATCTGCCCAAGCCTATATGCAATCCAAGTCGTTCTGTAATGATATAACAGATTCCAAATTATCTGCTAATCCACCATCTTGTTATCATCTGCAAACTTGTTTACTTGTATTCCTATCTAATTCATTTATAAATATTAAAAATAGCAGCGGCCCTAGCACTGACCCCTGTGGAACATCACTCTTAACATTGGCCAATACTGATAAGGTTCCTTGCACCATCACCCTCTGCTTCCTGTGTCTGAGCCAATTCTGCACCCATCTGCAAACATCACTCTGAACTCCCACATCTTTTAATTATTAACTGTTATAAATACTAATAGTGCATTCTGTTACTGGCCAATATTATATTTTCTAGAGTGTATTTTTTCACAAGCACTTATTCTGATGTAATGTATAAATATGTTTGCATTTGAGGTTAAAAGAGTATACAGTATATTGTAGATCTTGTGAATGTCCTGGGTGGCATGGCAGAGGCATTGTTGAAGAAGCCTATTTAGAGTCACACAAGCAGTCTGCCATAAGGTGGCTGAACCCATTCCTCCATCTCTTGTACCCCCTGTATCTTTACAATATTAGGTTTGACTTTATATCTCACTCTGAGGAGGGGTTAGCAACATTTCTCTTATAAATACTCAGAAGCCAGCAAGGCAAATCCTTTCACTGCACAGGCTGCCCCACCATTTGCATAGCTGGGAATAGTTCTACGGATAAGATAGTAATGACATAACACAATGATCTGCCAGCAGTGTAAAAAACGCCCCATTGCTTCCAGCATTGAACCTTTATTACAGCAAAACTTTATTAGGCAGTTGATATAACAACTATATTCATAAGTTGTCTGATAAAAAATAGAAGTGTGGCAATCATTATGAACCATGAATGACCGCCTCTTGTAGTGCCAAAGCTGCTTTGCCATGCTACAGTTACTTCCCATCAAATGAAACATTAGAGACCTAGGGAACAGTGGCGTAGCTGGGGGTGGGGTGGGTGGTATGATTAAGGGGGGGACATCTGTCCCCAGGCGCAGCATCCAGGGGGCGCCATTTTAAAATTTTCTTTCCCTTCCCCATTGCATTTTGGCAAACAGGAGGGGGCGCAAAATCTTCAGTTGTCCTCGGGCGCTGAAAACCCTAGCTACGCCTCTGCTATGGAAACCATCGTATTTGACATTTACTCTTACAACTCTTTTTCAGTTTTGCTTCCTGTGATCACCCATTCATTTTAACTGAACTAATTCCTGAAAGTCACAAATTAACCAAATAAACATGAAGCTGCTAAAATGTTTATTTATAATAATATAATATTGAAATGAAGACATTGCAAAGATGAACACGTTTAAAAAAAAAAAGAAAATATAAAACTATAAGAGTACAAAAAGAAAGACACAAAACCAATTGTTTATCAAAAGAAAAGGATTAGCAGAATCTATAATAATAAAAGGCAAAGCCCTCACTGACTGACTGACTCACTCACTCACTCATCACTAATTCTCCAACTTCTCGTGTAGGTGGAAGGCTGAAATTTGGCAGGCTCATTCCTTACAGCTTACTTACAAAAGTTAGGCAGGTTTCATTTCGAAATTCAAAGCGTAATGGTCATAACTGGAACATATTTTTTGTCCATACACTGTAATGGAGGAGGCGGAGTCACGTATCGCGTCATCACGCCTCCTACGTAATCACGTGAACTAAAAACAAGGAAGAGATTTACAGCACGAGTCACACGCGGGAACGAAGGTAAATGACGTTAATTTTTGACTGTCTTTTAATACTGTGTAAGCATACATATTAACACGTGCAATTAAACGTGTGCATTTACGGGGTGATTTCTCAGGCTTAAAAGCTCACCTTTTATCAAACGCGGGAACAAAGGTAACTGACGTTGTTCACTGTCTTTTAATACTGTGTAACCATACATATTAACACATGTGCAATTAAACGTGTGCATTTATGGGGTGATTTCTCAGGCTTAAAAGCTCGCCTTTTACTAAAAAGGTAAATGCAAAACTATTTTTAATCAGTTTATTGAAACGCTCCCGTTAAGGATTGCAATAACATATTCGCGAGATAAAAGAACGAAGTAGGGGGAAATGGAGGAAGAGCCGCAAACGGCAAAAAATTAATTAAACAATTGAGAACGGAGCGAGTTAAGCATACAAGCATGTTCATAAGGGAAAGAAAGCACGGTGTAAAACGTAACTTTAAATTAAGTTTATAGAAACGCTCCCGCTGCGGATTGCAATAACATATTCGCGAGATAAAACTTTAATGAGAAGACACGAGGTATAAACGAACCACACGCCGTGGCACAACCATTCTATGATCTGCTTCTCGCAACTGAAAGACGGCACATGGCGGATGTTAGCCGACTTGCTGACCGCAACGTTAGGGGCTTCAACTATGGCGCTGACGCCATATCTCAGTGCCAACACTTTGCAGACTGTACTTAAAAGACACGCCCTCCTCACTGGACAGTTAAAAACACCAATCAAACTAACGATGACATCAAGTATTACCCAATCAAAAGTAGGAAAGGAGGCATCTTCATAAAATGCGTGTGGGATGATTTGCATGAGACGCTGCTTTAAAAAAAAAATGATAAAAAAAATACGGGATAAATCCCGTCCAGTATTGATTCAAAACGGGACGCGCAATTTCATTCTCAAACGCGGCACGATTCCGTATTTTAAAGGACGGGTGGCAACCCTACAGTGCCAGGTAACCACCCATACAATCAGATTGTGATTCAGACTAGGAATGCAATGAATGTAATTACCCCGATCTACATACAAGGCGAAAGTCTTGCAACATTCAAAGATGATGGTTTGGGATAATTAGTACTTATTAAGTACAACATTGAACATAAAACAGCTTATGAAGCCTTGAACCGAAAAAAGCAAGATCTCACAGATCGTAAAAAAAAAAAAGGAGGTAATGTCGTTTTACTCGCTGTAGATTTTACTCAAACATTACCAGTTATTCCACGAGGGAGACCAGCAGATGAACTCAACGCGTGTTTAAAATCCATGCTTCTCCCACGGTCGGTGATATGTCACGTGTTCTCGGGTAGGTACACCAAAAAATGTATACATTTAAGCATGTAATGGCCAAAGAAAAAATGAGGTATACCCGAAGGCACTGCAGTAGTACTCAATGTAACTTTACTTCTTAAATGTTAATGTTTTACTGTTTAATAATTTATACGCTTCTTATATATTGTTCAAATTCTTTTATGAAAATACCAGTGACAGCGCAATGCACGATAACATGGAGTGAATACACCATACGCATCTGCCCACGGCCGCCCTGGTGTGCGCAGATAGGAGTTGATTCTAAAATAAAATAAACATAAAAACAGTAATACATTCATCACCCATAAAGCGGATAGCAGACGTGACGTATTATATGTGTACCACATTTCAAGTCAATACGTGAAACGGTTTGCAAGCTACATGTGATTTAAAATCCTGGACAGACCAACGAATAGCCAAGGTGGCAAATTACTGAAGAAGATTTTACTGTTTAATTATTTATATTTATATGAAATGTGCTTCTTATATATTACTTCATATTCTCATATGATAATGATGCTAATGTTGTTTATATTGATTTCTATGTTATTGTAAGTGCATCTATGTGTGTATATGTATGTATGTATGTGTATATATATATATATAAAAAATATATATATTAAAAATATATGTGTATATGTATATATAATATATCTGTATATGTGTGTATATGTGTGTGTATATGTATATATATATGACAGCAACACTCATAACAATGACAACACAATTACATTGACAATCATGTTACGTTATTTTTAAAATGTTTCCTTTACTTTTTCATAACCTCTTTAACACACTACTTCTCCGCTGCGAAGCGCGGGTATTTTGCTAGTTTTAAATAATTATAAAAGAATATTTATTAAACCCCTCCAAAATTACAAAGCTTTATCACAAACCAAAAAAAAAACAGCAAATGCGACCTGAATGTTGTGATTAGAAGCACACAAAATGGCCAAAAAAGGTGTTAACCCCATTATACTCAAAAATCAGAGCAGGACCCCACTGGTCTACTTTAGTCACAGGCCTCACTCCAGGAAGTCAGGCCCCAAAACTGAAATGGTCCAAAACTGGGCACTGTCTATAATTGCTAAAAAAAAATATTCAAAATGCATTAGAGAGGACACTGTAAAACCTTTGGCTTAATAGGACAAAGGCTAACAAGGTGTCTTTATAAATAAACAAAAAAAGACAAAATGGCAAAACAGGAAACAATAACAAAAATAAGGAAATTGGATATGCCGAAAAGATATACCAAAGCTAACTAGTCCAGACTGTAAACCAGGATTTAGACACAAAACCCAAATAAAAAATTTGCAATAAGCTAGAAAATTAAAACAGTACTCACAATCCTGATCTACACTCCTAAATTCTCAATAATGCCTTGCTATAAACATCTCCTCAACCCCAATATGAAGACTGAGGATGGTCCCAAAGTGATAACCCAACCTCTTTGGGTTCTTTCCACAAAACACAAGGAATTTAGAATAGATGAAACAATATAGAATACATAAGAATTATACAATTTTTACATAAAACATTATTTGAAAATGTTATTTTAAAAAAAGAATAATTACCCTAAGTTCTTGTCAATAAGCCGCGGCTTATCTAAGGAAAAAAGTTGTGAAAATGAAAAAATAGAATATCGGCTTATACATAAGTCCGGCTTATACATCCATCGCGGGGGTTGCGTTCCAGAGCCACCCGCGAAATAAGAATATCCGCGAAGTAGAAACCATATGTTTATATGGTTATTTTTATATTGTCATGCTTGGGTCACAGATTTGCGCAGAAACACAGGAGGTTGTAGAGAGACAGGAACGTTATTCAAACACTGCAAACAAACATTTGTCTCTTTCAAAAGTTTAAACTGTGCTCCATGACAAGACAGATGACAGTTCAGTCTCACAATTAAAAGAATGCAAACATATCTTCCTCTTCAAAGGAAGAAACAAATCAATATGTCTGTTTGGCTTTTAAGTATGCGAAGCACCGCGGCACAAAGCTGTTGAAGGCGGCAGCTCACACCCCCTCCGTCAGGAGCAGACAAAGAGAGGGAGAGGGAGAGTTTGTTTTTCAGTCAAAAATCAATACGTGCCCTTCGAGCTTTTAAGTATGCGAAGCACTGTGCAGCATGTCTTTTCAGGAATCAGCTTTACAAAAGATAGCAACGTGAAGATAATCTTTCAGCATTTTTAGACGAGCGTCCGTATCGTCTAGGTGTGCAAACAGCCCCCCTGCTCAATCCCCATACGTCAGGATCACAGATAGTCAGCGCAAGATTGACAGAAAAGTAAGCAATCTAGCTTCTCAGCCATCTGCCAATAGCGTCCCTTGTATGAAATCAACTGGGCAAACCAACTGAGGAAGCATGTACCAGAAATTAAAAGACCCATTGTCCGCAGAAATCCGCGATATATATTTAAATATGCTTACATATAAAATCACAATTTAAATGACCGCTACGCGCTCGTGTTGACTCGGCGACGCCCAGAGCAGAAAGAACGCGCTCCGGCCGCTCCAACCGCGCCATGCGGGGAGTGAGAGAGACGGCAATATCTCACACTCTCTCCCCCCTTAAAGAAATTAAATGGGCGCGAGTGAGACCACTGACCTCCCTCCCTTCTATTAGTTATAGGTTATAGTATGTTCGGCTTATCCATGAGTCCGGCTTATCTATGATACGATTTTATTTTAAAAATTCGTATGATTTTTGGTCTCCGGCTAATACATGAGTCCGGCTTATAGACAAGAACTTAGGGTACATAAAAATAATACATTGATGCACGTATCAAAAACACTAAGCCAGAAAGATTTTATCAATTACAACAAAGAATTCATAACCAGGAAAAGCATAAAAGAAAAATAGCAAAACCTGTACAGTAGAAGCAAGCACACATAATACAGTACCACCAAAACAAGGAGTGTAACATTGTGTCTCAGAAAGGAGCAGCAGTTTAGAAGCAATTTTTATACAGGTGGTTGCTACAAATATCAGCCAGCCAAACAAAAGAAAATAATTGGTGGCCCCGCCCCTCTAGGCTTAATTCTAATAGAGAGAAGGAGAAAGTAATTAATGACTATAAAAAGATTTATTAGAAGAAGCTCAAAAAAGACAAAAGGGAAGCGCTTGGCTGCAGATCCTACAACATTTTGGCAATAACAGAGCAAATTATTTAACCACTGTTGTGGACTTTAGCATTTACCTATGAATTTCTGAGTGCTTGGAAGGGAAAAGGAAACAATTTAGCCAAAGTCAGAAAAAACTATAACTTGGATTTTTATAAAAGACCTCGAATACCTCCAGATGTTTATTTAATCAAACAATTCTGTTGACTGGAAATTTTATTTTCCTCTTCTACATTTTCAAATGTTGCAAATTTTGTACTTTACTATTAGAGTATATGGCACCACTCTAAAAACTTTACGCCTTGATGTGCCTGATTTCATTTTTAAGAGGGTTTCACTGTCACTATGAAGTGGATGTGCTAATTTTCCTACAAAGCAATGTTACTTACTGTCAAGAATTTAGTTAAGATGCTCTTTTGTTTTCTTTTTTTTGTTGTTATGATGGGTGACATCTTTATTAGTGCCATTTTATGTCTGTTATGTCCATTTAATAGCATGCAGTTTGAATTTAAATTATATGATTTATCAACATAAGAAGACAAGCACTCCTGATATATTTAGATTTTGAATTTTCCTCAGAAAAGATTTCAGTATCAGTTCATTGGCATTTTGATTTTGATATCCATGCTTAATTTGCATGTAATGACTTGGCTCTTGAAGCTTCTCTTTGGGTTAATTGGTATTCCCTCTGCCAACTTGTTGCCAGTCATACTGTATTTTCTTCTGCTAAGCAACATTGCCCTTTGGAAGGTCATGCAGCATTACACTTACTGTTACGAAGAGTTCAAATTATGATACCTTTTTTTCATGACTAAAATACACCAGTCACAGAGTTTGTGTGGCAATAGCAATGAAATTGTCAAAATTTCACATAAAGAACTGAAACTAATTTTACCAAAAAAATAATTATTCTGGAATGAAACGTGAGATCTAATTGATCCGGTCAGTCAAAAAGGCAGGTGTTAATTGATTTTCACCTGGAGAAAGCAAGCATCAATTCTCTGATACTAAGTGGCTTAATATTAATATTTACATTTCTGTCAGCCACATTACAATTAGACATACTTCTTTAGATTTATTTTTTTCACATTTTTATGTTATAAACTCAAATTAGAATAGAGAAGAGAAATGGGGAGATGGGGAGAGATTGCTTACACTATTTGAGAGGAGGCAATTGGAGAAGTCAGGCCACCTGATCGAGAACAATTGAAACCTCTAATGGAAGTGCCATTTGGGCTGCATGGTATGAATTGTCTTTTTCTTTTCTTTTATTACTTGGTGATGTAATTTAATTTTCCATCTTTTCATGTTTTTTTAATGTGGATAATCACTCTGCCACCTTTATATGCATTATGTGTCTTTGAAATCATTCTGGGTTTGGACAGTTGCTTGTCAGAAAAAAATCTCAAAAAATATATTGACATCGAGAACATCTGTATTTGCTTGTCCTTGGAAGTTTTGACATCTATGATTTTTGTAAAATGTTAACTTTCCTTTTCTGCCATTTATAAAGGCTGTTGCATTTCAAATGAATAAAATTTAAACAGCTTGTATTTCATTGTTATTGTCCAACCTTTCAATGACTAAAGAATGGAAAATATTAATTTGAGGTAATTGTATTTCTTAATAATGTGAGTTGTTATATCTTAGTTGTTGTAAGGTTGTTCTTCAGAAAAGAAGCAAAATTATTAAGAATGGAATCATTAGCTGCAAGTGTCATTTTCATTTCTTCTCTCCTTTGGTGAGTTTTCCAGAAAAAGTAGAGAAAGAGAGAGAGAGAGAAACTATATTAATGCAGAAGGAATTTGCAAGATTTTAGCAGCAGACATAAAGAGGCACAAATATAAATATAACAAGAATCATCATAATAATATTTTAACAGGGTACAAATACACATATAACAAGAATTTGTATAATTTAATACGTGAAGAAGGAACAAATAAGCATATGTCAAGAATTATCTCTAAGTATATTAATAGGTATTTACTAATTGTAAAGTGATTAAAATTGCATATACTTCCAAGTCCTCCACCATGCTGTCTGCATTGCTCCATTTAAGATGGCTGTGTTACTTTAACTGACAACCTGCACCAGCCAAAGCTATTCTCCAGACTGCAGCAAACATGTAATTCTGGACAATCCCAGCGGGGTATTTTTCGTACGTCGCTTAAATCATCCGAGATCAAGTGCCTCATCTTGGATAAGTTAATGCCAGTGACACTCATCCGGGATAGGTCAGTTTTTCAAACGCAGCCGTGTATTAGATTAGTCGAGCTGGATCTAATCATATGAGATGAATGCGCGCGCCCGCGCTGAATGAAAAGCCCATATATATTCAGTCTAGAAAACATGATCAGCAAGTCTTTGATAGGCTGTAACAAAATGAAGAAAGAACAGGCACATTTTTTTTTCACACACGCAGTGCAAGACCTTTTATTCGAAGGACATGAAGAATTTCAAGATTTAATATGCACAAGGGGTAACACTGCAAAAGCAGCCCAGACCAGAATAGACGGCTGGCAAAAAGTGGTTGACAAATTAAACGCTAAGTAGTGTGCATTGTACTTACTGAATGCATCGTTTCATTTCCTATGTGTCAGATTAATTATTATTTAATATGTCATAATTCCAGATCAAACGTGAGCACAAGGAGAACATGGGAACAGGTTAAAGTGAAGTAAAAGAATATACTTCAAACTGGTAAATATTGGTATATAACTATTTAAAGAATTTTTTTGAGATAAATAATCATATATAATATAAAAAAACATTAATTTTAAAGCTAATAAGAAGGCAGACAAGCAAAAAACAGGTGGAGGTCCACGCGGTCCACACCTAACCCCTGCAGAAGAGTTGGCTCTTCAGCAAAATGCCCATCGCCCTGTTTCTAAGGGCATTCCGGGGGGAAGCTCCTCCCCCGAACCAGAGGCAGGATGCAGTGGTCACTTCATTTCAGGTAAAGGATGGTCATTGCATATATTTGTCCTCAATGTGTGCCATAGGTATGTTCCATATAGCCCTCTTTTTTTGTTGGGTCAGTTGCAAGGAATGTCATATCCCTAGAACTTGTGTCTGACCAACAAGATATTGACGAAGGTCAAATATTTGATGAAGACACTGTGTCTGATTATTCATAAGGAGGAGAGATACATTTTCCAAATCAAACTCCACTCTGATCAGTCCCATGTGCCCCAATCACATTTGGAAATCTTGGGTAATGAGAATGTTAGGCTGTTTGTGAGATTCTTTATGGAACTGTGGGTGTTTTTGCCTGTGTATTACCTACCTGCAATGGCATGAAATGCCTCTTTTATTGTCTGCACACGCAGTTGTCCAGGAAACACTATGAAAACCCGAAGGAAATATTTCAGAGCCAAACAGACTTTACGAATAGCCTGGCAAACTGCATTTTTAGATAGATTTTCCGCATTGCCTACAGTATATAAAAAAGTGCCGCTTGCAAAAAACCTCAAAGCAATGCCTACTGTCTGTGTGGTTGTGAGAGCCCGACTTCGCCTAGTTTGACTTCGAATATAAGGTGCTAATAAATCTTTGAGGTACAATATTCTCCCTCGGCTAAGGCGGTATCTTTCGAAAAGAATTTTCTCCGGGAGCAATAAAGGATCTTGCTAATCGCACAAAACCCTCTCTATATGAAGTTCTCTTCTTATAATTTGCGTACCGATATCAATTGGTCGCTCATTCATGTACGGCGAAGTCATGACTGAATGAATTCCATGCACGGACACTGATTAAGTGTGTGAGCTAATCCTTGTTTACATAGAACAAACCTGCTCCGAGCAGGTTTGAGGATTTGGATATGCTGCTATGACAACACATCCAGCAAGAGTTTCGAAAAACCGACAGATCCAGGATCAGGCCAAATCGTCAACAATTACTTCCGGCTAAACGAGTGATCCACGTACGAAAAATACCCCCCTGTTGTTTAATTATCGGTTGTTGTTATTTTTATTTTGAATATTGAATTTATATTTTTTTAGTTTTATATTTTTGGAGTCTTTATAATGTTTTGTTCAATTTTGAAATTCTTAAATTTAATAAATTACAGTTTTCGATTGGGCAAGGTTATTGATTGTTTTTGAACTTCCCCATTGGAATTATTTATAACAAGCAGGAGGTTAATAGAGGAAAATGAAAGACTTCTGCTGTTTGAAGAGTGCAAAAGAGGACAAAGGGAACGAGACAGTGGAAGGAGAGATCAGAGAAGAGAATGTGAGGTGTGAGACACAGATTTCTTAATTGTAGTATTGTCCCTGGTAAGCCTGATAGCACAATGTACATGAGGCATGGCTGTGGAGCTGAAGACGACTTTCAATAATAGAATCCTGGGAAGTGAAGATTCACACACCAATTGTAGTATATGTACTTCCATTTCCATTTATAATGAATGTGTACTTGCAAGCTGCATGCCCCCTACACCCAGAATAATGACATATAGTTGTTAATTTAGAATTAGACACACATGGAAAGGATACACATAGCCAGAACACTCAGTGAGGACAAGCAAAAGGAAACCCTGTTAAAATGTTCGGCATGTTTATATAAAGCTTGTGCCCCTGTATATCCAGAGGGATGGTTGACTCATCTCACCACCTTAAAACGTCCACTAAGTCCTCCGTTTATCACTTCCCATTCCTATCTCTCATTGTTTTTTACTTTTAACTCTAGCCTGCTCATTCTTCCAGTGACTCTGTATCCCAACTTTCTCCTCAATTTTAGATTTAATCAGTGAACTGCCATCAGGCTGTTTTAAACCATCTGCCATTTTGTTCCATGTATTTTATTTTCCTCTTATAGTCCCATTGACATGCATTTTAGGTTAACTGGTATTTCCAAACTGGTCATCTGTGCCTCTGCCCTGAATGGGACCCTGAAGTGGATAAAGGAATTTCAAGAGCATTATCTTTTGTATATATGTGTGTGTGTTCAACCTGGAATGGACTGGTATCCTGACCAGGGATTATTCCTGCCATGTGGTTGCTGGGATAGTCTTCAGGATAGAGCAGGATAAGAAAATGGATGGATGGGGATGTTTCATAAATGTGTGTATTTTCTTCATCAACCTGAACAGGATAATGTATATTTAAAGCTCCTGGTGTGCAATATTTGATTGTCAAGCTAACAAGATTCATAGAAATCTTGACTCCACTGCTGTGAGTCCCTTCTTTATATAAAATCATACACACTTTATGGAGAAATATTTCAGTTCTCTCTTAAGCTAACCCCCACCTCCCTTCAGATCCACAACCATTTTAATTTGCATACAACTGCCCATTTTATCAGGAAAAATATCAACTTTCATAATGTGCTACGAATTGGGCTTTTAATTAAGCAATTATATATAAATATTGGATAACCACAAGCCAGCAAAATAAACAAAAGCAAAAAAAAAAAAAAATCTTGTATGTAAATCAGGTGTTGATTAACTCAGAGACATGTTTGTCTACAGCTTCATTTTTTAATTATTAGTTTGGCCTAAGGTTAGCCCCTCTGTGCCTGTTGTTGAACCAATTATCATAAATTCCCTCTGTAACAATTAACAATATTAGAGTGCAGTGCTGCATGTATTTTAAATGTTATAATTAAGCTGGGCTCTTTTGTTAATTGGCCTATCTGACTCTTTACTTTTTATGCTGCTCATCTGCTCATTACTGCAGCTATTTAATTCAATTAGCACCTTAATTAGAAGAACAGCCATGTCCAATGTCGCGGGCCTTGTCGAAGTAACGCAGCTTGATTAGCAAAGACAAACATACCATGCAAATCATGCTGTAATGTTTGGGGGCTGCAGGGATGGAAGTCAGCCAGCGGGCTGGTGAAGTGGAAAGCTGCAAGCTTTCATCCCCCAGAGCTACAGCACAAGGCAGTGGGGGTGGGTGAGTTAGCTGGACCGCGATATGTTAATGATTTATACTTTTCATCAGTGACAAAGCTGCCGCCCTTAATTCTCCTTCTTATTGAATGCAATTTGAGCCAAGTGTGCCAGGTATTGTGATTTTTCTACCAGGCTGAAGAAATTGATTGGTTAATAGACAGCAAAAAGGAGCACCAAAGCAGTCATTGTTTCTTGTTTTAGCAGAGAGACAATTCACAATAAATATTCAGACTTTTCTGTAATTGTTTGCAGTTATTAACCCTAATGAAATTATTTAGTTGTTGGCCTGGTGGTGCAGTTCTTAGCTCTAATGCTTCAGAACCTTAGGGTTTGCTATTCTCACCATGTCTGTCCCGATTTTTCACACATTCAAATATTACTTCCAAAGTAATATGGTGTGGTAAGTATTGATTCTAAACCAGAGCCAAAAAGATGTGTACATGAGACTGGATGACCGCCTCACTCAGTTTTAGCTTCTGCCAAGTTTGTGGGATAAGAGAATTTTACAATAATGTTTTATACTGATATTAATACAGAATTCCACAAGACTCACAAACCACAAAAAGAAAAGACAAATTTGACTTTATATACAGTGATCCCTCGCTATATTGCGTTTCGCCTTTTGCGGCTTCACTCTATCGCGGATTTTATATGTAAGCATATTTAAATATATATCGCGGATTTTTTGCTGGTTCGTGGATTTCTGAGGACAATGGGTCTTTTAATTTCTGGTACATGCTTCCTCAGTTGGTTTGCCCAGTTGATTTCATACAAGGGACGCTATTGGCAGATGGCTGAGAAGCTACCCAACCTACTTTTCTTTCTCTCTCTTGCGCTGACTATCTGTGATCCTGACGTAGGGGGTGTGAGCAGGGGGGCTGTTCACAAACCTAGACGATACGGACGCTCGTCTAAAAATGCTGAAAGATTATCTTCACGTTGCTACCTTCTGTGTGCAGCTGCTTCGTGAAGCGACATGCTGCACGGTGCTTCGCATACTTTAAAGCTCAAAGGGCACGTATTGATTTTTGCATGTTTGTTTTTCTCTGTCTCTCTCTCTCTCCCTCTCCCTGCTCCTGACGGAGGGGGTGTGAGCTGCCGCCTTCAACAGCTTTGTATCGGCGGTGCTTTGCATACTTAAAAGCCAAACAGCCCTATTGATTTGTTTGCTTTCCTCTCTGTTTCTGACATGCTCTGCTCCTGACGCGCACTCCTTTGAAGAGGAAGATATGTTTGCATTCTTTTAATTGTGAGACAGAACTGTCATCTCTGTCTTGTCATGGAGCACAGTTTAAACTTTTGAAAAAGAGACAAATGTTTGTTTGCAGTGTTTGAATAATGTTCCTGTCTCTCTACAACCTCCTGTGTTTCTGTGCAAATCTGTGACCCAAGCATGACAATATAAAAAAAACCATTATAAACATATGGTTTCTACTTCACGGATTTTCTTATTTTGCGGGTGGCTCTGGAACGTAACCCCCGCGATGGAGGAGGGATTACTGTAATATAGTTTCTTTCTGTAAGAAACACTATAAGAAGGCACCTGACAAGTTCAGAGCTGTGCTATAATTGTGTACAGTAATCCCTCGCTATATCGCACTTCGCCTTTCGCGGATTCACTCCATCGCGGATTTTATATGTAAGCATATTTAAATATATATCGCGGATTTTTTGCTGGTTCGCGGATTTCTGCGGACAATGGGTCTTTTAATTTCTGGTACATGCTTCCTCAGTTGGTTTGCCCAGTTGATTTCATACAAGGGACGCTATTGGCAGATGGCTGAGAAGCTACCCAACTTACTTTTCTCCCTCTCTCTCTTGCGCTGACTTTCTCTGATCCTGACGTAGGGGGATTGAGCAGGGGGGCTGTTCGCACACCTAGACGATGCGGACGCTCGTCTAAAAATGCTGAAAGATTATCTTCATGTTGCTACCTTCTGTGCAGCTGCTTCCTGAAACGACATGCTGCACGGTGCTTCGCATACTTAAAAGCTCGAAGGGCATGTATTGATTTGTGCTTCTTTGTTTTTCTCTGTCTCTCTCTCTCTCTCTCTGCTCCTGACGAGGGGGTGTAAGCTGCCGCCTTCAACAGGTTTGTGCCGCAGTGCTTCGCATACTTAAAAGCCAAACAGCCCTATTGATTTGTTTGCTTTTCTCTATCTCTCTGACATCTGCTCCTGACGCGCACTCCTTTGAAGAGGAAGATATGTTTGCATTCTTTTAATTGTGAGACGGAACTGTCATCTCTGTCTTGTCATGGAGCACAGTTTAAACTTTTGAAAAGGAGACAAATGTTTGTTTGCAATGTTTGAATAACGTTCCTGTCTCTCTACAACCTCCTGTGTTTCCAAGCAAATCTGTGACCCAAGCATGACAATATAAAAATAACCATATAAACATATGGTTTCTACTTCGCGGATTTTCTTATTTCGCTGGTGGCTCTGGAATGCAACCCCCGCGATGGAGGAGGGATTACTGTACATGCAATTTTTGTTGCATGTGGACCACTGGTAGGAGAAGCCACCTGTTCAAGATCAAGATGACTTTAGAATTGAAGTTAAACCAACAATTAGTAATAGCTGTACAACCACAAATCAGAAAAAGTTGGGATGGTATAGTAAATGCAAATAAAAAAAACACAGTGATTCTTAAATTTACTTTGACTTTTATTTTATTTGGTGGCAGAATTGGCCTCCAGCCACCATAAAAAACCTCACACTGTTCCACTCCATCTGAACTAATGCAGTGCTGAGGTGTCACCTGTTGCATGGCTGCACTCGGGTCCTAATCTGGATCCTCAGTTGGTTTGTCATGTGGTGGGTGCAGCAATGCGTTATATCAGTGCGTGCTCCTAACCTCTCTCTCTCTTTCTTATTTAGTATGAACCCAAGATATTTCATGTTTTGTCTGGTAAACTTCATTTCATTTGATAATATCCATCCATCCATCCATTTTCCAACCCGCTGAATCCGAACACAGGGTCACGGGGGTCTGCTGGAGCCAATCCCAGCCAACACAGGGCACAAGGCAGGGAACCAGTCCTGGGCAGGGTGCCAACCCACCGCAGGACACACACAAACACACCCACACACCAAGCACACACTAGGGCCAATTTAGAATCGCCAATCCACCTAACCTGCATGTCTTTGGACTGTGGGAGGAAACCGGAGCGCCCGGAGGAAACCCACGCAGACACGGGGAGAACATGCAAACTCCACGCAGGGAGGACCCGGGAAGTGAACCCGGGTCCCCAGGTCTCCCAACTGCGAGGCAGCAGCGCTACCCACTGCGCCACCGTGCCGCCCCCATTTGATAATATTCAATAATTAAATTAATGATGTGATTTCAAACAAAAGTCAAAAAGTGATTGTAATCATGATTTGGTCATTGAGGAGCAAAGATGGGAAGAGGATCTCCAGTTTGCAATACATGTATTAGAAAATTATTGAAATGTTTAAAAACAATGTACCTCAAAGAAAGATTGGAATGGAGTTTCATAATTCTCCCTTTACAGTGCATAATATCGTTAAACGATTCAAGGAATTTGGAGGAATTTCAGTGTATAAAGGGCAAGGTTGCAAGCCTAGGCTGAACACCCGTGATCTCTGATCTCTCAGATGGCGCTCCATCAAGAACCTTCACAATAGCTGATTTAAGCACAGGGGCAAGGAACTACTTTGGCAAACCTCTGTCTAGCACTACAACATGGAGTTACATTCACAAATGTCACTTAAAACTTTACTGTGCAAAAAAGAAGCCTTATGTTAACCATATCCAGAAGTAGCATTGATTTCTCTGGGCCCACAGGCATCTGGGATAGACCATTACACAGTGGAAACGTGTATTGTGGTCATATGAATCAGTATTTCAGATGCCGTGTGCTCCGGAACAAAGATGAAATGGACCATCCAGACTGTTATCAGCAAGAAGTCCAAAGGCCAGGGTCTGCGTTAGTATGGGATTGTGTCAGTGTACTTGCCGAAGGTAATTTTATACATCTGTGATGACAGCATTAACGCAGAAAAGTATATTGAGATTTTAGAGCAACATACAGTATGCTGCTGTCAAGACGACATATTTTCCAGGGATGTCCATGCATTTTTCAACAAGACAATGCAAAACCACATTCTGCACAAATTACAAAGGTGTGGCTGTGGAAGAAGAGGGTACAGGTACTGGACTGGCAGCAATAGAGAATGTGTGCAGAATTTTGAAATGAAAAATGTGTCAACGACAACTCTGTATTGTTGCACACCATAATATGTTTTTGCAGGGAGAATGGAACAAAATCACACCTGAAACACTTAATTGCTTGGTATCCGTGTTTGTCGTGTGGTGGGTGCAGCAATGCGTTGTATCAGCACGTGCTCCTAACCTCTCTCTCTCTCTCTATTATTTCATTGCAGATACTATGAACCCAAGATATTTCATGTTTTGTCTGGTCAACTTCATTTCATTTGATAATATACAACAATTTAATTAATGATGTGATTTTAAACAAAAGTCAAAAGGTGATTGTAATCATGATTTGGTCGTTGAGGAACAAAGATGGGAAGAGGATCTCCAGTTGGTCAATAAATGTATTAGAAAATTATTGAAATGTTTAAGGGTGGCACGGTGGCGCAGTGGGTAGCACTGCTGCCTCGCAGTTGGGTGATCTGGGGACCTGGGTTCGCTTCCCGGGTCCTCCCTGCGTGGAGTTTGCATGTTCTCCCCGTGTCTGCGTGGGTTTCCTCCGGGCGCTCCGGTTTCCTCCCACAGTCCAAAGACATGCAGGTTAGGTGGATTGGCGATTCTAAATTGGCCCTAGTGTGTGCTTGGTGTGTGGGTGTGTTTGTGTGTGTCCTGCGGTGGGTTGGCACCCTGCCCAGGATTGGTTCCTGCCTTGTGCCCTGTGTTGGCTGGGATTGGCTCCAGCAGACCCCCGTGACCCTGTGTTCGGATTCAGCGGGTTGGAAAATGGATGGATGGATGAAATGTTTAAAAACAATGTACCTCAAAGAAAGATTGGAATGGATTTTCATAATTCTCCCTCTACATTGCAAAGTGATGAATGCTCTACCAACTTTTTTTGGAATATGTTACAGGCCTGAAATGCAGGAATGGATGTATATTAACAAATAAAATAAAGTTGACCAGACAAAACATGAAATATCTTGGGTTCATATGGTCTGCAATGAAATAAAAGTCAAAGTAATTGTAAGAATCACTGTGTGTTTTTATTTTCATCTTCCATACCATCCCAACTTTTTCTGATTTGAGGTTGTATAATTAGTTACTTGTATATTATACTAAAGGAACTTCTTGCAAAAAAACATAAAAGAATGGTGCACATTGTCAGGTGACTACTATATTTACCTTTCAGGAGTGTGAAACCTTCTGATGCTAACCTTGTGTTCCAAAACTACTTTATCTTGGCAAAAGCATCCTTAGGTTTGTGGTTCAAACTGACAGGAATGGCATTTGTTAGGCTTTTCATAAGAATCCATCTGTATTAAAAGTCAAATCTCAGGATTTTCAAGAATCCATGCCGTTCGAGAAAATTGTACTGTAACTATAACGGTGTATACCAGGTTTGTCAAGTTTAGTTTAGGTGGGCTGCAGTGACAGGAAGTTTTTGCTCTACCCAAGTTTTTAAATTAAAAGCTCATTCTTTGCTGATAATAAAACATTTTTAATGCTACTTTGTAAGTTTTTCTTTTCTAAGACTATAATCAAAAGGATTTCTGGTCCAGACAAGATTAATAAATCTAACAATTTCACTTTATACTCTTCCATTTCTTTCCAGATAGTTGTCATTGTCACACACATGCGCATGAGGGACAGTTTATAGGCTCAAATTTGTCAGCCAGACTGGGGGTTGGCAGTAGCACCTGATCCTTTCTCCTCTTGTTCCTCTGCAGTTTAGCCGAGGGCCTCTCAATGACATCACCACTACAGTCCATCCACTGTTGACATCACTTCTAGCAAACCCTGATGACATCATTTCTGGTACCCAGAATCCATTTTCCTACCACATCAGTTCCAGTTCCAGCTGCACTGACTCCACCTCTTCCTCCTATCCACCATATTTATAGAGCGGGCTCAACCTGTTAGTCAGTTCAGTTGTAAACTGAAGCTTCTGTAAAGTATGTGGCACCAGTATGTGGGATGACCATCCCCAAATCTTTTTCTGTCTGCTGCCTAATTTTTACCATATAGTTTATTTAAACAGTCATACAAGTGCTTAGGGGACACCTTTAATGCTTTGTATAGGTAAGAAGTTCTACTGGAAGGGTGCTGTCACTTTTTCTCCACTTTTGCCCAAAGCTCTCATGGGTAAAACCTGGACAATTCCTGACTACATCATGGGCTCCTGAAGCCATACTCCTTCCAGGCCAATCACTATAATTTAAGCCCTTGAGAGAAAGAGGGAGTTCATTCTGAAGGACCTGATGGAGGAAGAAGGACCAACACCATGAGGTGAAAAAGAGATATGGAGATGACTTTAGCCTACTCTCATTTATTTGTTAAGTACTTTGCACTCTTAAAAGATGATTTCAGGGCTTGTACCCCAATCCTTACTCCCATGTCTGAGTCATTGCCAATTGCACATATACACAGTGGTAAATCAGACTAAGTTATAAGGTTGGCTGCTGCTTCCCTTGTCCTTTGAGTTTCATTGTTAATTTACAGCTGTTTAAGAAAACAAGAAATAATTAAAAAGAGTGACCACAACTGTTTAAGGCTAAAAGAAGCAATTAACAGTAGGGAATCTTGACAAGCAAGTTAACTCAAATAAAACACAAAAATATTACTGGCCCAGAATTATTTCTGTAGCAGTAACTACCTTCTCATTAAAAAAAAAATGATTTAGGAAAAAATCTGCAGCTACTACATCCCTTCAGGATCAAGCTTGACTACTCCTGACTCTATACCAGTGGTCTCAGACTTCTGTCCTGGAGGGACGCAGTGGCTGCAGGTTTTCATTCTAACCCTTTTCTTAATTAGTGACCTGTTTTTGCTGCTAATTAACTTCTTTTGAATTAATTTTATTTGACTTGCTTTTGAAGGCTCAGACACCATAATTGTTTTTTTTCCCTTAAATCAGGAGCCAAACAACAATGAGAGAAAACGAGCCAAAACAACTGGTGTCCATAATACAATATCTGAAAATAAAGAAAGATGAAGGTCTCAGGAATGTTGATCTGCTCAGATTCCCTAAACATTTTAACAAAGCTCGTAGAAAAGGGAAAATCAACAATTTCAGAAATGTATGTTATTGCACAATGAGAGCAGCAACAAGCCATACAATTAAAGAACAGATTTAATGAACAATGAGAATTGGTGCCTAATTAAGCAACTGGTTTGAGTCAATTTGGTTGGAGTTTGAGGCCCTGACTTAGTTGGTCTTTTGTTGGCTCACTCACTTCACATTTCATTTCTGTTTGTGTGACAATTAAGGAAAGAAACGAAGCAATTCAGAGGAGCGATGAAGAAATTCAGGGGAACAAATCTTAAAAACCAAATCAATTAAAATGAAAGGAAAAGGAGTTAATTAGCAGCAAAAACTGGTCATCTATTAAGAAACGAGTTAGAATGAAAACCTGCAGCTACTGTGGCCCTCCAAGACCGGAGTTTGAGACCACTGCACTATACTATATACTTCAGCTTTCTACAACACCAAAATTTATTTAGCACATTTGTGTGCTCAAAGTGCTTTACAAGATGTCAAGGACAAAGTTACAACAAAAGAAAAAAATAAGCTTACTTATTCATTATAATTCTTACCTAAACAAAAAAAAAATCCATACCATTTTATAAAACAGGTATATAATTAGCAGAACAGTAGCGTCTTCATATTTAATATCATATTATAAGTCTAATGATGAGTCAGGTGATAAGGCCAGTAGGCCGGGATGACAGAAAAAAAGAAAAACTCCAGTTAAGATCTGCAGGGGTTCCAAGGCTAAAAGACTCACACTGGGTATTCTACCTAACAAAAGTTCTTGTTTCCAGACTTCATTTAAGAACATTCGATGCAGTGGGTCTTATGGATAGGTGGGGCACTCGCCTTCATTCCCGCATCACATGTGGCTACACTGTGTTTCGATCAGGTGGTGGTGGTGGTGCAGCAAAATGCCACCTCAGAAGAACAACAAAATAAAGCAAAGAAAAATAGAGATTAGTAAAGATTGCAAATACATAAAGAATCAGAAAATTCTATGCATATATAGTAGTTTAATAAGAATACAACTAAAATGTAGCTACGAAAAAAGCCAAACTGAAAAAATGGATTTTTAGTAGTTAAAATGTTTCTCAGTATTTCAGACTTTTGTGCATAACAGCAAAAGGCCCCTCACCTTTGATTTATAAGCAGACCACCACTGGAGGATCTAAGGTTATGATTTGGAGAATAGGGGGACAAACACTGCAAGATATATGAAGGCACAAGATAATTTAAGGCTTTATACACCATTAGTGATATTTTAAAGTCAATTCTAAATGACACGGGTAACCAATGTAATGATGGTACGACTGGTTAGATGTGCACCATGTGTACTAGCTTTAAAACTCCACATATAATTTCTTAAGTTATTTTGAGTTTGTGTCTTGCTTTCTACTAATGTAATTGGTTTAATTTACTTGTATAGTTGCTTTTAGGTATAAATTCCACCTTCCCCTGCTCTCTGTCATTCATTCATTCTGTTGTACTTGGTCAGATTTTGTGTTTAATGCTGTATTACACTCTTGTTTACTTTATAATATATCTCGTAATAGTACTTGTGGAGGCCCGGGGTAAGAGACCCCAACAGCAATTTATTTTGGTTTATTGTTTAAGTTTGTGGTCCCTTTGGGACCTCCTGGAGCACAACAAAATAGAGAGGGATCACACACACACGTAGCGGCAAGTTCAAATACACGTTTATTGAATGCACAGAGTTTTTCTATCCAGGTGGCAATTCTCTCCCCCCTTGGTCCGGGCCCCCCTCCCAACACATCTGTGGTGGACACAGCAGTTCAAAATAGCAAAACACAACACTCAGTTCTTTTTCACACAGCACTCGAGTTATATCACTCTGGGAAAGCACAACACACTATAAATACTATTAAGGGGTGGGGGAAACAACGTAAAAGTGGCAAAAAAACCCCCAAAAAAAACGAATAACATAACTCCACAAACAATAACCCAATACTCAAACATTAAGAAATAAACTTAAACAGTTCTTGGGCCTCTGTGCTCTCACCGCGAGGCCCTCACTTAAACCAAAATAAATAATCAAATACCAAACCTCTGGTAGCGCCCAATGTCCCCTGTGCTCAGGTGCTCAGTTCCCAGGTCTCACAAGTCCCGATTCTCCAATGCTGAACACATTCCCTACATTCCACATCGGTGTCCAGTTGCAGCAATCCGGTAATGGCGTCCTTCCTTCCAACCAGCTGATCACTGTTGCTGCTCCACACCGCCGTTTCTCCTCCGTCGCATCACGGACCCTACGGCAAAGATTCAAATAACCCTCAGACCCTCTTTTCTCCCTCCTCAGCCATAAGACACTCAACTAGCTATTAGCCACTTCCCGTTATACTGATAGGGGATCGTGGGGGTCTGAGTCGCTCTCTCTCTCTCCGTTCTGGTCCGCTCGCTGTTCATTCCGTCAGCCTGGTTCCACTCCCGATCTCTCTCGGCGTCACCCGATCAGCCTCCGGGTTCTCATTCACTCACCTCGATCGGGTACCTGAACACACAGAGAAAAAGGGACAAATATCCCGTGGCCGCTGCCCCTGCCGCCGACGCCGCTTTTCCCTCCGGACTTGGACCACCGTGCCGTAGTCCACTCTCTTCAGGTCCAGTCGACATTCCCCTTGCAGCCAGCAGCAAAACCACTTTACAAAAAGTCCAAACGTTTAGTCCCTTCGCAGAATTTCGGGACACATTTTCCCCAAGCGAGCACACTCAACAAACAGCAGCGGCCATCTTAAATCCTACCTCAACCCCAACTAGCTCGTCAGGGATCGTCCAGAGAATCGATCGCGTTAGGGGTGGGGTCACACAAGACCCGCATTGCTGTCCAAGGCGCTGCCAGAGTAAAATTAAAGAAACACACACATAATATTTACACAAAATATAACAAAAAATAATGGCGCTCATCGCGCCAGGACACAACACTCCCCCCCACCCACTGAATGGATGCTCATCCCGAGCATTACTCTCGATATCAGGCCGGCTTCATCCCCAAGTTGGCCCACAAGGATTGGCGCAACAATTCAGCCGGTTGAGCCATCTCCACAGCATCCTCCTTACTCTCACTGTCCCCTTCCCCGGCCCCTGCCGCCAGGGGGACCTCCAACTCTGGGACCTCCTCACCAGCCCCTAATGCTGGCAGGTTCGCTTGTTCACCTTCCCCAGATCCTACGACTGGAAGATCTGCCTGAGGGTCATTACCTTCGATGCTCCGGGGTGCCGATGTCAGCACCCACCTACTGGGCCAACCCAGGGGGAAAGATGGAACGGGCCGATGACCAACGCTAGCCCCCCTACGTTCATCCCCCGTCTCAGAGGCCACCATTCTCCACTCAGCAGGGCATGGTCATAAATGCCAGCGATGGATGGTCTTGACGGGGCCTTCCTTCCCTTCTGGCCTGACCTGAAACACCGGGGTTGCGGAATCCCTTTGCTTCATCACCACCCACAGGCTGGGCTGCCAAAACGGAGCCACCTTGCCACCAGCCCGTCGGCAGAAGTTCCTCAGCAGGACCTGCTCCCCCGATGCCAGCACCCAATTCCGCTGGCCATGATCCATATAGCGGGGGTCCCCTTCCCGAAGCTGCTGCCTTCCTTGCTCAAAAGCGTCTCGAGCCTGCCACAACTGATGATGGTGCTGCTGCACCCATCCACCTTCTGGCCCACGGGCCTCCACATTGCTCACTCCCCACTTTTGGTCTACTGGCAGGCGGGGCTGTCTTCCGAACAAAACCCAGACCGGTGCTGCTGTGGGGGATGCAGTTGTAAACTTGAACCAGTTCAAGTAGATGTTTTCTCCAGTGGTGATGCTCGACGACTTGCAACTTATTCAACAGCCGAAGGACTGTCTGGTTCCAACGCTCGCATGCTCCATTTCCTTGAGAACAGTACGGGGTCGTTCGCACCTTGGTACAACCGTACGTCGCACATAATTCCCGGAGAACTTGGGACTCAAATACAGGCCCTTGGTCGGAAAGCAGCTGCTCGGGGCACCCATTATCTCCGTATTACTTCTTCCCATATCACCCTGGCCGCCGTCTCCGCCATCTGATCTCTGGTGGGCACTGCAAATGAGAAACCAGAAAACAAGTCTACAGCCGTTAACAAATATGGATACGGGTCCCCAGGCCGGCCCAGCAACAAAAAGTCAACAGCAAGGACCTCCCAGGGGTATGAAGTAGTAACAGCCCCGAGGGGCAGGGACTCACCCTTTCCGGGGCAACCCACCAGGCACTTGTTGCACCCCCGTTGCCAGTGCTCCATGTTGCACCGCAGCCCTGGCCAATACACTCGTTCCTTAACTCTTTCAGGGCTGATGTCGACTTTTGTCAAAAGGAGGAGTTGACAATGGTAATAAACTGTAAACTGCGACTAAACCAACCGTTACGTTGGACTCTCGTTGCTAGAAGTAAAGTTAGATTCATTGGTATGACCGAGATTCCCTGCACTCACGTGAGTAGCAAGGCACACACAACGGCAAAAATAGCACCGAGATCTGGCAAGAGATCAAAGCGAATGCGAAAAGCAAAATGCTCTGTGGATGACGTCTTGCCTATCATTTCTGAACTGGACTAGGACTTGTTGGACTCAGATTTTGATACAAGTGATCGAAAAATGAATGTTAAGTTCCAGCTTAAGCTGATCGGTTCCCAGCTAGTAGGGTTACTGACAATGTTCGCCAGGAAGGACTGCCACTTAAAAATGACAAGAGGTAGAATCCAGATTGTAATGCACTGTGACCGTGACTGCCTCCGTTGCTGTCCCAGCCATGTGAAGACAGCCTGGCAGCAAGTCTGCCGCTTATTCTTGGCAAACTGGCAGCCACAGCATGCAGCAACAGACGTTTTATGTTGATTTCTGTGTGAAAGCATTTTTTGGAAAAAATATTCAGCCCTCAAAGAGTTAAGGGCCCCCGTCATCCGCGCACATGTCCTAAGGCCTCGTCGTACTCCTGCCACACTGGTTTTCACTCGTCCTTTGGAACCACAATCCTCCACCGCTCTTCACCGCCCAGCCACAACCGATGTTGAAGCACCCCCTGGACCACCTGCAGGTCATCGCGCTTTTCCCACAAACACCGGCCTGCCCCGGAGAGAGCTTGCCTGTCCTCCAGTGATGGTTGGGCCTCAGACCTCACCCATTCTCATACTTGGGCCACATCAGGGTCTTGCCTTTCCGCCCACTCCTCTCTAGTCCCCACCAGTGCCACTTGCAGTGCCCCGGGTCGTCGGGACAGGGCATCAACGTTCTGATGTTCACAGCCAGGCTTATGGCACATCTCGAACTCAAACGAGGCCAATTGCCCGGCCCACCGTTGCTCCACAGCCCCCAACTTAGCTGTCTTCAGGTGCAGGAGAGGGTGATGATCTGTGTACACATCGAACTTAGCTCCCCACAAGTAGTCCTTAAACTTCTCAACTGCCGCCCACTTCAGCGCTAATAGCTCTAACTTAAAGGCACTGTAGTTCTGGTCGTTCATCTCAGCATTGTGCAGACTCCGGCTTGCATAAGCAATCACTCTCTCCTGCCCCCCTTGTAGCTGCGCGAGTACTGCTCCTAGTCCCTGTAGGCTGGCATCCGTATAAAGACGGAGTGGCAACGTGTAATCTGCATAGACCAATACAGGGCCTCAACTAAGGCGCTCTTCAGACCCTCAAACGCCTGTTGACACTCCTCAGTCCACACTATGTTCTGCCTGGAGGCTGCTCCCACTCCCTTCAGCAGCCCATGAAATGCCATGGCCTTCTTGGCAAACCCTGGAATAAAACACCTATAATATCAGACGAAGCCAAGAAACGACCTTACATCCATCATCGTGACAGGCTTTGGCCAGCTCCGGACCACCTCCTTCTTCTCCGGGTCCATCGTCACCCCCTCCTGGCTTACCACATGTCCTAAGTAGTGCACTGCTCGCTGGAACAACCGGCACTTTTCAGGCTGCAACTTGAGTCCATGGATCTCTAAACGCTGGAACACATTCTCCAAGTGCTGCAGGTGAGACCTAAAATCACATGAATACACAATTACATCGTCCAAATAGATGAACAAATAATTGTGGACCTTCTCGCCTAAGTACCATTGCATTAATCGCTGGAAAGTCGCGGGTGCATTGCACAGTCCAAAGGGCATTCTCAAACTGGTAAAGGCCCAGAGGGGTGGCGAAGGCGGTCTTCTGTCGTCGGGATGAACCTTCACCTGCCAGTAGCCACTTGCTAAATCCAGCGTAGAATACCATGCGGCCTTCTTCAACCCTGTGAGGGACTCTTCGATGCGGGGGAGAGGGTAAGCGTCTTTGTGCGTCACAGCGTTCAACTTAGGATAATCGATGCAAAATCTCCAAGAACCATCTTTTTTTCGCACTAGAACCACCGGGGCCGGCCAGGGACTAGAACTCTCTGTTACCAGGGCATGGACTTTAATAGTTCCCTTAACTCAGGGTAAAGACTTGGAGGGACAGGCCGGTAGATCTCTCTAATCGGGGCAGCCGCCCCCGTAGGAATATGGTGGTGTACCACATTGGTGCGCCCATGATCTTCATCATGGGCGATTACCCCTCGCCACCTTTCCAACAACTGCTGTAATTGGCGCTCTTCGTCGAGGGTCAGACCTTCTGCTTTCTCTGCCAGCCCACTCAATTGTTCAGGGAGAGCCCCAATCACCGGCCATACCTCTACTTCCAACACTCCTTCCTTAGGGGGGGCGGATCACCAGTTCTCAGGGGGGATTGCACACTATCAGCGATGCGGGCCACTTGCGCCAGAGGGTGTCAAGGCGGGAGTTCCATGGGGTAGGTGTGGAGTTTGCACACTCCGAGGGGAACTTTGCCATCTTTTACACATGCCACAGCCCAACCCACACACCATTCTTGCTGGCACCCTCTATAATCTTCGACCAGCACTTGTTCGCCATCACACAGTGAACCCCTGGGCACGTCCGCCCATAATACTTCTTCTGTAGCTGGTTTCAAAACTCGGGACACTTCTATCTTCAGGCGGGCCATTTGCTCAACTGAAGCCCGCTGCACCACTGCCTCAAGGCGCCGCCATACTGAGAAGGCCTGGTCCAACGCTCGCCGGTCACTCTTAGGGAGAGCAGTCCGAAATAGGGCCACCTGGGAGCCACCCTGGGGCCGTAGCACCTCCCAACAATGTCTTATGACATTTATGCCTAATATCCCTTATGGGGCTGGCAGGTGCCGGTCCTCCACGATCACTACTCCCCTCTGGGGAACCTCCACCCCAGCGACCGTGAAGTCCAGCACCGCATAGCCCACATACGGGAAAGACAACCTGTTCACTGCTTTCAGGGTCAGCCAGGGAATATCCCCGACCCCTTTGACCCTGGCGCTCCCCACGCAACGGGTGAACAGGCTGTAACTGAACAGAGTGACCTGTGAGCCTGTATCCAAAATACATGGGACTGGCCTCCCGGCGACCGACACCTCGAGGACAGGGCTTTCCCCCACCATGGCCTCATAAAGAGCGTCTCCTACGGACCCCGACTGGACTTCGGGCCTCACACTTCGACTACTGGCCACCATGGTTTCTCTCCAGGGACACTCCCGCATCATATGGCTCGTCTCGCCACACTGGAGGCAGATCGGCCGCCCCTGCTCGTCCCACAGAGGACCTCCAGGCCTCGTGAGTCTCCCACTCCGACGCCGAGGTAGTGGCGGGACATAGGTCTGGTGGAACGTGCTGGCTCCCTTGGCGCCGTTCGTAGCTCCGTCAGCAGCATTTCTCTCAACCCCCGCATCTGCTCACTTATTTCCTCTGTCATGCACCGCTGCAATGCCTCTGGATCCATAGGGGGCGCTGGAACGGGTTCAGGGACTCTTGCTGGAAAAGGCGCCGCGGTATGCCAAGTTTCTACCCCCTCTATCTCACTTGAACCGCTGTCCTCTTCTTCCACCTCTTTTGCCTCTTTACATGCTTCGCCGAACATTAACCGGCTCAACCGCCGGGTTAGCCTCAGCAGTTCCTTTCTGGTGGGGCCGCTTGCAAGTCCGGCCACCAGCTGGCTCCTCAGGTCAATATCGTAGTCTTCCCCCTCCTTTCCTCCTTCTTTCGCCATCTGCAATGACATTCCCTGAGACTAAGGATGAACAACCCCACCCTTTCCCCGGGCTGCTGTTGACATGTAAAAAAGTCGGCCCTCAGCCTAGCCAACCCAGTATCCTCCCCATACAGTCCCTCCAAAAAAATTCAATACTTTTTCAGCCGTGTCTTTCTCCCCACTAGGTAAGCTCTCCACCTCCCTCCTAGAATCACCCTCTAGAGCGCTCAACAAAAAAAATCAACCTGCTGTATGGTTGTGAGGGTCTGGGCATGAATGCCTACTTCGATGGTCCGCCTCCATTCTTTAAATTTCACCTTTACTGACCTATCAAACTTGGCAACCCATGAACTACCCAAAAACCAGGGGAACCATTCTGCAGAACTTACTCCTACTACTTGGTCCCCCTCCATTGCTGCGCACAAGGAGGTCCTGCCGACTACACCAAATTTAGCTGTGTGGTGGCCTGGGGTAAGAGGCCCCAATAGCAATTTTGGTTTATCGTTTAAGTTTCTTTCACCCCTTTGGGACCTCCTGGAGCACAACAAAATAGAGAGGGATCACACACACGTTTATTGAATGCACAGAGTTTTTCTATCCATGTGGCAATTCTCTCCCCCCTTGGTCCGGGCCCCCCTCTCAACACACCCGTGGTGGACACAGCAGTTCAAAATAGCAAAACACAACACTCAGTTCTTTTTCACACAGCACTCGAGTTTTATCACTCTGGGAAAGCACAACACACTATAAATACTATTAAGGGGTGGGGGAAACAACGTAAAAGGGGCAAAAAACAACAAATAACTAAACTCCACAAACAATAACCCAATACTCAAACATTAAGAAATAAATAAACAAACTTAAACAGTTCTTGGGCCTCTGTGCTCTCACCGTGAGGCCCTCACTTAAACCAAAATAAATAATCAAATACCAAAACCTCTGGCAGTGCCCAATGTCCCCTGTGCTCAGGTGCTCAGTTCCCAGGACTCACAAGTCCCGATTCTCCAATGCTGAACACATTCCCTACATTCCACATTGGTGTCCAGTTGCAGCAATCCGGTAATGACGTCCTTCCTTCCAACCATCCAATCACTGTGGCTGCTCCTCACTGCCGTCGCCGTCTCTCCTCCGTCGCATCACAGACCCTACGGCAAAGAGCCAAATAACCCTCAGACCCTCTTTTCCCCCCTCCTCAGCACACACTCTCAACTAGCTATTAGCCACTTCCCTTTATGCTGACTGGGGATCGCGGGGGTCTGAGTCGCTCTCTCTCTCCGTTCTGGTCCGCTCGCTGTTTGTTCCGTCAGCCTGGTTCCACTCCCGATCTCTCTCGGCGTCACCCGATCAGCTTCCAGGTTCTCATTCACTCGCCTCGATCGGGTACCTGAACACACAAAGAGAAAAAGGGACAAATATTCCGTGGCCGCTGCCCCTGCCGCTGACACCGCTTTTCCCTCTGGACTTGGACCACCGCGCTGTAGTCCACTCTCTTCAGGTCCAGTCGACATTACCCTTGCAGCCAGCAGCAAAACCACTTTACAAAAAGTCCAAACGTTTAGTCCCTTCACAGCATTTCAGGACACATTTTCCCCAAGCAAGCACACCCAACAAACAGCAGCGGACATCTTAAATCCTACTTCAGCCCCACCCCAACTAGCTCGTCAGTGATCGTCCAGCGAATCGATCACGTTAGGGGCGGGGTCACACAAGACCCGCATTGCTGCCCAAGGCGCTGCCAGAGTAAAATAAATTAAAGAAACACACACATAATATTTACACAAAATATAACAAAAATTAATGGCGCTCATTGCGCCGGGACACAACACTTGTTTTTAATTATGCAACATAAAAGAATTTTTGATTAATAATTAAGTATTTTAGTCAGATAGTAATTACAGTAATCCCTCCTCCATCGCGGGGGTTGCGTTCCAGAGCCACCCGCGAAATAGGAAAATCCGCGAAGTAGAAACCATATGTTTATATGGTTATTTTTAGAATGTCATGCTTGGGTCACAGATTTGCGCAGAAACACAGGAGGTTGTAGAGAGACAGGAACGTTATTCAAACACTGCAAACAAACATTTGTCTCTTTTTCAAAAGTTTAAACTGTGCTCCATGACAAGACAGAGATGACAGTTCTGTCTCACAATTAAAAGAATGCAAACATATCTTCCTTTTCAAAGGAGTGCAAAGCAAGCAGTCAAAAAAAAAATCAATAGGGCTTTTTGGCTTTTAAGTATGCGAAGCACCGCCGGTACAAAGCTGTTGAAGGCGGCAGCTCACACCCCCTCTGTCAGGAGCAGGAAGAGACAGAGAGAGCCACAGAAAAACAAAGTCAAAAATCAATACGTGCCCTTTGAGCTTTTAAGTATGCGAAGCTCCGTGCAGCATGTCCTTCAGGAAGCAGCTGCACACAGCCCCCCTGCTCACACCCCCCTACGTCAGCGCAAGAGAGAGAGAGAGAGAGAGAAAGTAAGTTGGGTAGTTCCTCAGCCATCTGCCAATAGCGTCCCTTGTATGAAATCAACTGGGCAAACCAACTGAGGAAGCATGTGCCAGAAATTAAAAGACCCATTGTCCGCAGAAACCCGCGAAGCAGCGAAAAATCCGCGATATATATTTAAATATGCTTACATATAAAATCCGCGATGGAGTGAAGCTGCGAAAGGCGAAGCGCGATATAGCGAGGGATCACTGTACAGTATATTAAACTGATTGCAGTGTACACAAAACATTGTACTGTGCTTTATTATTTTGTATGCAGTTTTTAAGGAGGCTTTTACTGCACTTTTTTATTATAAGTATATTAGTGGTTTATATACACAAAAATGTTAAGGGCACTTTTATTTTGGAATGACAAGCAATTACCAAATGTGTCATACGTTTCTATTCCTAATGTATTAGGAAATATTTAGGATAAAACCTGCCAAAAACTAACTTCTTGGTGATGTGTTCATGAACTGTGTTTATTGACACATGAGATAAAGACAAGGTGTACACCTGGTGGGTATAAGGCTAGAGCATCCATTTTATCTTTTATTTTCAGCTCCTTCTTTAACAAGAATAGATGTAAAAAAGGTTGTTTAAACCCATCTCAGAAAAGGTTGGAACGTAATGGAAAATGCAAATAAAAAGAGAAAGCAGTGATTCATAAATGATAATAAATGATTTATGACCCAAAAGCAATGTAACAGCCCATTATTTGATGCTACAATTAATGAATTTTGTTTTTTCAAAAGTAAACACTTATTTTGATTTTGATACTTGTAGTACTAGGATGTTGATACTTGCAACATATTCCAAAAAACGTTTGGACAAGAAATCATTTCCCACTTTGGAACACTGCCTTTCCTTAAAATAAAAATTAATAAACAATTAGATACTGAAGACACCAATGTATTGAGTGTTTCAGGTGTAATTTTCTCCCATTCTTCTTGCAAGAAGTCTTAAGGTGTGCAGCAGTATGGGGTCTTGTTGTCACATTTTGCATTTCAAAAGGGGTCACACGATCTCACTCAAATCAGGACTGTAGACAGGCCAGTCAAGCATTCACACCCTCTTCCTATGTAGCCATGTTTCTGTAATGAACATGGAATGTTTTTTTTTCCATTATTTTTCTGAAATATCCATAGGTATCTGTGGGAGAAATGTGATCTCAAAGGCTGCATATTTTGCTTCAATATCTGTATGTACTTTTGAGCATTACTGGTGCCTTCACAGAAGTTCAAGTTAGCCTTGCCAAGGCCACTTACATAACTCCATACCATCACAGACACTGACTTCTGGACTTGTAGCTGGTTACAGTCGGGATGGTCCTGTTCTTTTTCGGTCCAGAGAACACAACATGTTTTTTCTCTAAAAAAGAACTGAAATATTGATTCGTTCACCCACAATACATGTTTGCACTGTCTGATGTTTCATCATAGATGCCTCTAAGTCCAGAGAAGTTGACGGTGCTTCTGGATGCTGCTGTAACCTTCCACACACAGTATAAGCATTTATGGATGTAACTATGTGATACTAGGGGGCTCCGCCCCCTGCTCGCTTTGCTCGCCAACCCCCAGTTTTGGTTAACCAGAAATACATTTTAAAGAGATTGTTTATTAGGAATTGTTACATATGCATTATGTTCACTTTTACTTTAAAACTTCAGTAAAAACAATATTTGGAATTAACTTTTCTTCAAGATCACATTGAATTTTGATTCCTTGTTTGTTCTTACATCATGATAACGCAACGTATAACTGCCCGTGAGTGAATATTGTTTCTTTCTCTCTTATAACTTTCCTTATTTTCCGAATTTGCACATTAGATTATTATTTTTCTTTTTTGCCTTTTTTTGTGCATTTTTTCTCTCCATTGCTTTTTGGTGTCTTTTCGACGCGTAGATCTTTCTTCTTCGCGAAGTCGTTGCTTACTTTCCTTTTTTGCAGAACGCTTTTGTGTCTGTTTTTGTCACGCCGCTCTTTCTGGTTTGCTTAGTTGTGGACGTGTCATCTTTAATTTATCAATTTTTTTTGTAGCTGCTTTTTGTTCTTTCCTTATTTCTGTCGTGGGACATGAAAGTGTCTCTCTGAAGTGTCTCTGTCTCTCTTCAAATGTCTCTGTGTCTCTCTTCAAATGTGTCTGACGTGGATGTCAATATGACGTGACTTGAACGTGTCGCGGGTGTTGTGGGACATGAAAGTGTCTCTCTGAAGTGTCTCTCTGTCTGTCTTCAAAAGATCATGTCTCGTCACCCAAAAGTCTCCTCTTGCCCCAAGTTTTTTTTTTTATAATAGAGAGATGCAAGCAAGTATTTCATTGTACATGGTACTTGTACACATGACAATAAAGAATTGAATATTGATTCTGCTTAATAAAGGTTTGCCAAAGTACTCCTAAGTCAGTATAGTAATATTGCTCATTGATGATTGATGGTTTTAGATGTGGTGCTGTATCAGGAGATCATGGGCAGTAAGCTTAGGCTTACTCCGCTGCTCTTTATACACTAAAAAGTCTTCAGATTCGTTAAATCTTTTAATTATATTCTGCACTGCTGAGGGTGAAATATCCAAATCCCTTCCAATCTGTCTTTGAGAAATATTGTTTTTAAACTTTTATGTTGATTTTTTGCATGCATTTTTGGGAAAACCAGTGATCCTTGGCTCATCTTTATTCCTAAAATGCTGTGCCTTTCTTGGGTGCAGTTTTTTATACCAAAACATGATTACAGTAACTTGTTAAACATCATCTGTTTCTACTCACATCATTGTTTTCTTTTTAACTCATTATTTGTTGTAGATTTCTCCATCCCAAGTTGTCATATATTATTAGACAATAAATTTGCATTGTGTTGCAGGTCCTCAATGTCAAGAAGGGATTCGTATTTACAAAAAATTAAGTTGACCAGACTAAACATTAAATATTCTCATAAAAGCAGACCACAGACATCAAAAAGGTTTGGGGCAGCCACCCGTATATTGTTCCTTGGCTGCAAATGGATTGAATTGGTTGTGATGTTCACAGATTTGAGTCCAAAACAAAACTGATTGTAAAATGAAAGGAGACAGGAAGTGACATAATCAGGACCAGAGCTGGAAGTGACATCTTCTGGACCAGAAGTGACATCATCACTGGCGCCGGACCCAGAAGTGATGTCTTTGGGACCGGGAGTGATGTCATCACTGGCACCAGTTCCTAGTGAGATCTCCAGTGGATGGTCTGCAGAAGATTGAGAAAGAGAGTTAATGCAGCTCGCCACTCCCTGGTCTGGCGTGGTAGTACTATTCTTAAGGCCTCTCAGCTGTCTCCCAATCGCACGTGTGTGACAATATCTTATCTTTATATACTGTTTGTGATGGATATCAAATCACAGTGAATTCTGAAATTACTGCTTTGTCTTTTTATTTGCGTGGTCCATACCATCCCATAACTTTTTCTGAGCTGGGGTTGTAGTCCTAAGAGTCTTGGACACATTTTTTTTTACTTCAGGTAACCGTTAGCATAGTAACTACCCTCTGTGTTACAAATGACCTGTTTAATTGTGAATAGAAAGGTAAGTTAAACAAAAGTGCATTGTTGCAGTGATTATTTTATTTGTATATTATGCATAAATATGAATTGATGTGTTTACCTTTAGAGTTTTGAATGTTCCTCTCTAAGTAAAACACAGTCGTTAAATCTGATTTTGCAATTTCTCTTGGTGCTTTAGTTTCTTCCCAGATCCCAATGTTTTCCATGTTAAGTAAATGAGCACAAAGACATTGGCCAGCCTTATGTACGAGTATGCATGAGGCAGCAGCAGTAATCACTGCATGGCACTGCTATAAATGATAAAATACTTTTAATGTGATACTTTAACTTTAAAATCCACAATAAAAATTACATCCTTAACAAAATATTTTTATTGCATTGCTTTACAATTTGTTTTTTTATAAATGAATGTGAAAGTATGTGTAGAAATTGAATGTGCAGTGAACAAAACTTAAAATCATATTACAGCTATAGTTGTCAGATACTTCTTTTACTATGTTATTAACTAACTGGGAATGGATAATAACCCTTTGTTCTTGGAATACATTTACATTTATGTTTGTTTGCTTAGCAGATGCTTTTATCCAAAGCAACTTACAAAAAAGGTAAAATAATCCAGTACCATCTGTCTGGGGACTGTTTGGAACAGGTGTTACAGGACTAGAATACAAAATTGATGTCCACAACTGAAGAGCACTAAACAATCAAAGCGAATTACAATTCTCCAGATTTACAAAACCTAACAGCAATAGGAAAAAATAGACAGTCTACTACTAGGAAACAGAAATTCTGCAAATGGCAAACTAACACTGTCATCTCTAAAATCAAAAGACTACAATTTTAGCTTTGCTGAATCTGCTAGGAATGTTTATGTTACCTTTGACAATGACGTATCATTAGGCACTCACTTTACTGCATTATCTAAGGTCTGCTCTCTCTAGCTTAGAAACATCAGAAAATTAGTGTGCAGGCCACAAAAAACATGCTTGATTCATTTGTTTCAAGTAGAAATAACTACTGTAATGGTTCACTCACAAGCTGCTCAAAACATTACATTTACACCAAACAATGGCAATTTAAATTGTTGCTGGCTGCATTGTAACTAGAATTAGGAAAGTGGTACAGTGGATTTCACTGCCACTTCAAAGATCCAGTGTTCTGGGTTGAAATAAATGTCAGCTTTGGGCTTATGTTAGTCAGACTTGCAAGTCAGATTTGCTCTTTTTATAATCAAATCAATCATGCAATAAACCATTCCACAGTTTAGGGTCCTAAAATGAAATACAGTAATCCCTCCTCCATCGCGGGGGTTGCGTTCCAGAACCCCTCCGCGAAAGGTGAAAATCCGCGAAGTAGAAACCATATGTTTATATGGTTATTTTTATATTGTCATGCTTGGGTCACAGATTTGCACAAAAACACAGGAGGTTGTAGAGAGACAGGAACGTTATTCAAACACTGCAAACAAACATTTGTCTCTTTTTCAAAAGTTTAAACTGTGCTCCATGACAAGACAGAGATGACAGTTCCGTCTCACAATTAAAAGAATGCAAACACATCTTCCTCTTCCAAAGGAGTGCTCGTCAGGAGCAGATAATGTCAGAGAGATAGAATAAAAGCAAACAAATCAATAGGGCTGTTTGGCTTTTAAGTATGCGAAGCACCGCGGCACAAAGCTGTTGAAGGCGGCAGCTCACACCCCCTCCGTCAGGAGCAGAGAGAGAGTGAGAGAGAGACAGAGAAAAACAAACAATCAAAAATCAATACGTGCCCTTCGAGGTTTTAAGTATGCGAAGCACCGTGCAGCATGTCGCTTCACGAAGCAGCTGCACAGAAGGGAACAACATGAAGATAATCTTTCAGCATTTTTAGACGAGCTTCCGTATAGTCTAGGTGTGCAAACAGCCCCCCTGCTCACACCCCCTACGTCAGGATCAGAGAATGTCAGCGCAAGAGAGAGAGAGAGAAAAGTACGTTGGGTAGCTTCTCAGCCATCTGCCAATAGCGTCCCTTGTATGAAATCAACTGGGCAAACCAACTGAGGAAGCCTGTACCAGAGATTAAAAGACCCACTGTCCTCAGAAATCCGCGAACCAGCAAAAAATCCGCGATATATATTTAAATATGCTTACATATAAAATCCGCGATAGACTGAAGCCGCGAAAGGCGAAGCGCGATATAGCGAGGGATTACTGTACTGCACCTTAGTATAGTATTTATTATTATTATACATTTTACTTATACTGTATAGCACCTTTACCATGCTGAAAGTGCTTAAATAGTAAGAAGGCCTACATCCTGTAATCACAATGCACATTCTGAAGTATAGGCATTTACCATTTTTATAAGGTACTAGCTGATTACCCAGTGGCTTCGCTCACTGAGTGCAAGGGAAAAAAATAAAATGTAGTATTTATAAAATAGGTTTGTTAATTGCCAATTTTATTTTTCAACAAATAAAGAGCACTTACAACAACAGAAATCAATATAAACAACATTATTAACATCTTTATCATATGAGAATATGAAGTAATATATAAGAAGCACATTGCAGATAAATAAAAATTATTAAACAGTAAAATCTTCTTCTGTAATACGCTACCATGGCTGTTCGTTTGTCTGTCCAGGATTTTAAATCACCAGTAGCTCGCAAACCGTTTCACCTATTGACTTGAAATTTAGTACACATATACTACGTGACGTCTACTATCCGCTTTCGGGGTGATGATTTTATCACTTTTTATTTTTATTTTATTTTATTGTAGAATCAACTCTCGGCAGCACACAGCAGGGCGACCGTGCACGCATGCGTACGGGCACCATTGTCATTCCCTACCACCTTCGCTAATCATTCTTGAGGCAGATTGAAGACTTAAGTGCCAGATTAAGTGAAATGTTAAAGAAAAAATACTAAGTAATTGCAACACAAAACTAATTTAATCAGTTTTAATGCGAAAAGATGCCGACGAAAGAGAAGCAGCGGGCCGCTAGGGTGGAGTAAAGAAGATCTGCTCAGGAAGCAGCAAGCACATCAACCTCTGAGCAAATGAATGCTAAACGTAGAGAGAAAGAGTATGAATACTATGAATGCTCAAGTCAAGTGTATTCACTGCATGTTATCGTGCAGTGTGCCATTACTGTTATTTTGATAAAAGAATTTGAACATATAAGAAGTATATAAATTATTAAACAGTAAAACATAAACATTTAAGAAGTAAAGATACATTAAGTACTACTGCAGTGCTTTCGGGTATACTACATTTTTTGTTTGCCCATTATGTGCATAAATGTATGCATTTTTTGGTGTACCTAACTGAGAACACGCAACATATAACTGACCGTGGGAGAAGCATGGATTTTAAACATGTGTTGAGTTCATCTACTGGTGTCCCTCATGGAATAACTGATAATGTTTGACGAAAATCTCCTGCGAGTAAAACGACAGTACCTCCCATTATTTTGGTAGGATCTCCGAGATCTTGCATTGTTCAGTTCAAGGCTTCATGAGCTCTTTTATGTGCCATGGTGCATTCATCCCAAACTATTATCTCTGAATGTTGCAAGACTTTTGCCTTTCCAGAGCCCTTGCGTATGTTGCAAATTGGATTTTCGTTGTGAGTGAGGTTTAATGGTAATTGCAATGCCGAATGTGCTGTACGGCCTCCATCTAATAATGTAAAAGCGATTCCCGATGACGCTACAGCCAGAGCTATGTCACCATTCGCTCTCTCGGGAAGAATTAGATTTATTAAGAATGTTTTTCCTGTTCCTCTGTGGTCATACGTAATTTCAGTTTCAAACACTCATATGTAATTTCCATTTCAAACACGAAAAGAATTTTATATATATAGATACGGCCAAATCCCCAAGGCTTTGAAAATTTTTAATTCTGATATTTTAAGAGGAATAGTATGAAAAAGAGTACCATTAGATTCTCAAATTTACTTAATTCAATATAGGGTCTCAATGGAAGCATGGCAGGGAACAGCTCCAGACAGGGCATAAGTTCATTACAGGGTTCACTCATGTACTCATCCACCTAAATGACAAGTTAACCTAACCTGCAGATCTTTGGGGACCTAAAAAGAAAATCGGAGTCCCCAGAGGAAGACCCATGTAGAAATGGAAAAAAGTATATGTACTCATGAACAATGACCATCTGCAGTTTTTCAATCCTGATATTGTGGATCTTTGTGGTAGCATTGCAAACCACTGTGCCACCACGTTATCTGCATAACACAAGCAGGAACATTGAGTCTGTTGCCTCTCTGAAACAATGCTGCAAATATATGTGCACTTAAATAAAAATATTTCTTTGAATGTACTCATGATTGTCAAGAGCTGGGATCCTGTATTCTGCATCATGTGGTGTCACTTAGAGCTAAATTAAGGGATAAATGTGTTACCTGAGATTTTCTAAAGCGGAAGCTTGTTAAAAGATAACAAGCATTCAAGTGAAGTCTCATTTGATATATTTTTATTGCAACATCTTGATGTATCCTGTACACTGTAGACATAGCATGCTCAAATACAATACTACAGTTAATCCAGCAGGTCTCACAGGAATTCATCTATTTTCAGAGTTACATTTTTAGATTATCATCAAAGTGAACCAATGTCTATCAAAGCAGCACTGAGGTCAAGGCACTGAGACAACAGTTCATTGCAGAACATACACACACCAAGATTTACTAAGGCCAAGTTCCCAATTCACAAAACATTCATACATTTAGAATGTAGGAGAAAAGAATAATAGAGAATCTGAAGAACTCCTACCAAGGGAGAATGTGCAAACTTTATACAGACAGTTCCAAGGCTGGGATTGTAACCCAGGTACCTTGAGCTATGAGATAGAATTGTTAAACACTGCACCACTATTCTGTCTGTCGATCTTAATATAGGCAAAATGGTTTTAAATATTTAATACATTTTTGGTTATTTATAAATTTTCTTCTTGAGTTGTCTTATTCTATTGTTTCTTTCCAGATAGTTTGGGAACTGTTTGGATATGATGCTGTAATATTAAGAAAATCATAGCAAATTAGAGAGTTTTGTACAAAACAAATGGCATACAGCTGGGGAAGGCTGATCTGCCAATAACTATGAATGAAGTTATGATAGTTAAGATTGGGGGTTCTGTATCCTGCATCATGTGGTCTCATTTAGAGCTAACTGAGAAATGTGCTAGCTGAGATGTTTCAGAAATAACACTGAAGGCAGTTAAGGGTAGGATCCTCACTTAATGATTATCCTAATCATGTGACTGTACAAAAGAAAGATCCATAGATAACACTTTTAGAACAAAGGCTTATTACCAGGTAACACAAGCAAAGCCTTAGTTAGTGTCAGTAAAGTTCTATTAGATGCATTATAGGAGGCTCCTATTCTGATGTGTCTCCCAACCATGGTGTCCTTTCCAAAAAAAACACGTTTCTGTAGAAATAATCACAAAATACTTACAATCATTTCTTAATTTGCTTTTGGTATTGCAGAAGTGAAGGACCCTCATGCCCATGCCCATGCTCATTCCTGTACAATGTCATTTACTATTATATTTTGGACACACTCAAGTAATGCTTGAAATATTCATCTACTGTATATATGTTTCATAGGACACATTATTCAATACTAGTAGACGTTTAATGTTAAGTCTTTAAAACTGCAGGAGTTGGGTGCAATGACACTTTAAAGTTTTCAAAATGTGAAGGTTTCAAGATCTCTAAGAGTGTCACTCTAGTCTACACTACTTGAGAACTTGTTCGATGTGTACACCCTTGAAAGACAAGATCTAGTGATGTGAAATTTAGCATTAATCAGTTCCCATCTCTAAATTAATAAAGAAAAGGTTCTATAGTAACAACTAGCATATATCCTGTTTATAGCCTTAACGTATTATTCTTCCATCACTTCATCCTTCAATCCCTTCTAGTTTAAGGTAACTGAATTTCTGTCTTTCCTCATTTTTCATATCCCAGAAATTTTGAAATAGTACTCATTTGCCATCATGTTTTATATGTGATGTACAGCAACATCCATCCATCTAATTTAGAACCTGATTAATCCAATTCAACGTTGTGCCATATGAGCCTAAACTGGTAGGATCTGCTACAGGACTGACCACAACCCTAGACTGGGTGGCAGCTGTACAGCAAAATGAATGAATTCATTTAATCTAATGGACATTATATATTTGCTTAAATTCACTGATAGTCATTTGCTCATTTAATGTGTCTGAAAATGATGTCTAATGCTGCATATTGGATAATATTTTAATAATTTCATATCAGGTCTGATTCTAAACCACTTTGTTCCATGGTGCACTTTAGAATGACATTAAAGATTAACACAGAGCATCTGTAAAAAGGACAATATACTGAGTTTCCTGCAGACCCAGATAAGAGCTGCCGTCTAATGGCATACTGTATAAGGACAAACTCAATTACCAATAATGGAGAGCGGCTATCATGGGCTGCACAGACAGGCACCTGAAATACACTGGTATCATGGTGAAAATTATTTGAAAATCCTTAGGTCATGTAACTTAAAAAAATCCCCTTCAAAACAAACAAAAGCAAACTGTATTGATTTGTGATAACACAATCTTGATTAAATGTTTCAGAACACAGTTCAATTTGAAATGGCTTACACCTTTTATCCAACCCTAACTAATGCATTTTCTGTACCATCATTCTTTGTGAAGAAAAACAAAAACATCTGGGATGTGATTGTATAGCTTTTACATTTTTTTCACTAGGGTGTCAAAAAACATGTTTGTTTGTGGAAGACCATGCATGCTCATAAGCAAGACAACCTGTTGAAAAGAACATTTAAAAGCGTAATTTGTTTAGCAGCTTGTCTATTTAAATCATTATACCACCCTTTTTAATTCTATTAATTAGAAGTAAACAAAGCATGTAAAATGACTTAATCAACCTTTAATTAAACCTCATCAGCCTTTGCATCCCTTAATGACTGTAAAGATTCTGTTAATACCACACACAACCTTGCCATCTTACTCTGTGTCGGTATGTGTTGATAAGATTTTGTAAAGAAGTGGTTTTGCTCTTGGAGCTTGGTGCCGCTAAGTCACTTGTTGGCTAATACTGATATGCATTATTTCTATAGTAATTATGTTATATCTTATCAATTAAACAAGATGCCATTCATGCACTGAATATACCCTGATACCCTAATAAGGTACATCTTTTTTGAATACCATAAGCCTGGAAATATAATAAAGCACATTTTGTAAAAATAAGGATATCAGAATTTAGCTTAGGCCACATACTTACCTACTGTACATTAGCAACTACTGCTGTCAACTATTCTGTTATTACTTTGTATTGTTATGAATGACTGTTGTGTAATTACTGTGCAAAGAAATTAGAGTAATGTAACAAACCCTTATATCAATATGTGCAATTTCTAATATGTTTACACTAGTTACCCAATGCAGAATTGGATTTAATATCTTCTAGGCCCAATAGCTTAACTCTACAATTCTTAAAGGACAGCATGTCCTCCGCTAGGACCACCTTTAAGAAGATAAGATAACAGGATGGTGCTGCAGGGTAGGGTGAAAGACTGTTCAAAAGTTTGCATAAATAAGACCCTGGCTAAAGCTGGGTGCCCTAGCAGCAACACAAGACAAAATGCATGTTTAACACTTAATGATCCAAAAATAGTAAGGCATGCATTTAATTAAATTCCCTTTTGTGCTCTGCTAATTATAATTATTATAATTATAAAAAACTACTACAGTAATACCTCTAAACAAATCATTTTAGAATGAGGCTCATTTAGAATGAAGTCGACATAAAACTCATTGCAGTGGATGTATACTGCACACCACTATCCTAAACATTGTGCATTCAAACAAAGAACAGTCATCTGTTGTTAAAAATCATGCGTGCTCAGGAGACAGGAATCATATGTGACTGGTTAGGCACTTAATACATACTGTCATCATTTTTGTTATTTGTTTGGAATCTGTTTATATTTTTTGTGTGTTTATTTCATTCATTTTGGGTGATTTGGAATTTGTTTTGGAGATTTCTGTGCTCATACAATTCAATTCTGATGTTCATTTTTAATTTAACAGTTTATTAGTTGTATACTTGTTTGGGTCGTTTTAGCCACCATTTTGTATATTTACCAATAACCACCATTTTGGACACCTGTAGCCAGGACAGTCGAGACCCATGGGTAATTGACACAACAGGTTAAAAGATCAGTTGCAACCTCATTTCCTCATCCAAGTTCAAAAGCTGTTTTTGATAATGTCTTTTTAGTAAAGTCTTTTGATAATTTGATTCTTTTGGTGTTGGACTTTTTGCAAACATATTTTTGTCTATCATTTTGGTTTGTCAATCATGTTTTTTTATCTCCAGGTTTTGACCTTTTTCTGTCCCTCATTCATCTCCTGGTTTCTCTGAAAATACTTTGTCAGTTCACTGACAGAACAATTTTAATATTTGTATAAAGTAATGATATAATTTTCCCAGTATGTAACAAAAATATAAAACCATAGTTAGAGGTTAGACGTTAAAGAAATTGGCCTGTGTGGATCCATGTAGAAGTATCCTCCTCACCTCCCACTGCAATACGTATTGTGTGATTTTTGAGCTTTTTTGAGACCCTCCTCAGTTGTGCTGCATGCTGAAACATGGTTAACGCATCTGACAAGGGTTGCTTGTCCGTTGCCAAAGTAACCACAGGTTCGTGGTGCCACTGAGGCAACTGCAAGCTCACAGCCTCCACACATGCCTGATGGTTGATATGGGGAACATTCTAACCTGGCCCCATCACTGCTTGTTTGCTGTGTCTGTGAGTATTGAAGTGGTAGCTTCCGTTTGAATAAATACCCTAACTGTTCCGATTTTGATTGGAATAAAGTTGGTTATCTTGAATCCTTTGGACTCAGTGTCTTCTCTCAGGTGCAAGATAATAACTCATGTGTCATAGTATGTATATTCCTCCTATGTAATGTATATACGTCAGATAACAATTTTTTTTTATAATGAGCTATGGTTCTGAAACAGATGTGTTTTGTTAACTGAGGTATACTGTATTTTATAGGGTTTTTTCTTACTCATTCTGTGCCTCTAACTTCTTTGTGTTGCAATGAAGTGCACCCTCTTAAAATGCATAGTTACACTGTAGGCAAGTGGCAAGTGAACAATTAAATTAAAAAGTTTCCAGATGTACATTAAACAAACATGCTATTAACATACAATGATCAAATTTAATTGCAGTGAAATATGTGTGCATCATGTCCAGAGCCACTAGTAGGAAGTTTTGATGCTGTATCTGCTCTTTCCAATGAATGAGAAGTTGAATAGAACTTACCATGCCAAAGGTTTATTACTTAATGGGGACCACTTGCATATTCTAAGGGTGCCACATATGACACAGGAACCAATCCCATAGACAGGCCTGAAATTAACAGACAGAATGAGAACAATAGAAAAACGATAAGAGAGAGGATGTTCATAGACCATCATGCTTTATTTGGTCAGCCACATATTAATGGGAACTCCTTGTGAGAGTGGCACTGTAGGCTAATTAAATTTGTAGCTCATCATTCCTCTTAATCTATACTAATAAAAGGCAAAGCCCTCACTGACTCACTGACTGACTGACTGACTGACTGACTGACTCACTCATCACTAATTCTCCAACTTCCCGTGTAGGTAGAAGTCTGAAATTAGGCAGGCTCATTTCTTACAGCTTACTTACAAAAGTTAGGCAGGTTTTATTTTGAAATTCTACGCGTAATGGTCATAACTGGAACCTATTTGACTGACTCACTCATCACTAATTCTCCAACTTCCCGTGTAGGTAGAAGTCTGAAATTAGGCAGGCTCATTCCTTACAGCTTACTTACAAAAGTTAGGCAGGTTTCATTTCGAAATTCTACGTGTAATGGTCATAACTGGAACCTGTTTTTTGTCCATATACTCTAATGGAGGAGGCGGAGTCACGTATCGCGTCATCACGTATTACGCCTCCTATGTAATCACGTGAACTGAAAACGAGGAAGAGATTTACAGCACAAGTCAAACGCGGGAACAAAGGTAAATGATGTTAATTGTTGACTGTCTTTTAATACTGTGTACTTGTTGAGTGTCTTTTAATACTGTGTAAGCATACATATTAACACATGTGCAATTAAACGTGTGCATTTACGGGGTGATTTCTCAGGCTTAAAAGCTCGCCTTTTATTAAAAAGGTAAATGCAAACTCTTTTCATTCTGAAGGGCACAAACCACGTTAGATTTCAGCCGTTAAACGCGCAAAAATGTCAGTACACCAGATAAATAAGCGCAACATATTATCAGTTGTATTGTATGCTTACAATACATATAGAAATGTGTTAATCGTTAACTAATATTATGGGATGGTGTTTTTCGACTCGCGCTTTGATTTAAACGATTGCATGTCTTGGTGGGTTTGCGTAGCTTATTGTCAATATCTTTACAGCTCTTTTTAAGACTAAATTTAAAAAGGTTTTCTTTTCTTCTTAATAAAAATTTAAAAGCAGTACTTCGCCGGTGCGAAGCGCTCACTTCACTCCCTTACGGGAATCGAACCTCGGACGTCAGCGCTAGAGGCTAAGCCCCTAAAATTGCGCCACGGCGTGTGGTTCGTTTATTTGACAGCATGTAGATCGGGGTAATTACATTCACGGCATTCGTAGTCTGATTCACAATCTGATTGCATGGGTGGTTACCTACCAAGTAACGCTTATGGTTAGCCAGCAAGTCATCTCGAAGTGATCACTCGAGTGAACGCAGCTTCACAAAAAAACAGATCCTTAACAAACTGTTATTGGTATATTTTCCCCCAATTTTAAAAGGTTTTCTTTTCTTCTTAATAAAAATTTAAAAGCAGTACTTCGCCGGTGCGAAGCGCGGGGATTTGAGCGACTGACGCATACAGACATATTCATGAGTGCAGGTACTTCGGAAAGAAAGCACCGTGTAAACCTAAACTTTAAATTAAGTTCATAGACCTACAAAAGGTTGCCATTGATTTGAGGCAAGATTGCTTTTCTCATGTACAACTATACGTTGCATTCTTAACAGTAAGCTTGCACAGCTTGGTCATATTACAACCTGAGTGCTGAACTGACGTCGTATACAAACAGAACTATAACAATCGTAATAAACAAAAAAAAAAAAAAAGCGAAGAACCCTTGGATTTAATAAAAAGGCACTTTCCTTGGCGAAGCAAGGAAAAAGGAAGACCTTATATGGCGTTCGTTTATAAAACAGCGGAAAAGCTGTGTTAAGGCTGCTTCACAAAAAAACAGATCCTTAACAAATTGCTATTGGGATATTTTCCCTCAATTTAAAAAGCTTTTCTTCTTCATAAAAATTTAAAAGCAGTACTTCGCGGGGATTTAGATATATATATATATATATATATATATATATATAGAGAGAGAGAGAGAGAGAGATATAGATATATATATATATATATAGATATAGATATATATAGATATACATATATAGATATAGATATACAGTGGAACCTCGAGATACGATCACCTCTGTATACGAGAAATTCAAACTACGAGGAAAGTATGAGCGAAAAATTCAGATCTAAATGCGAGCATTGGCTCGCGTAACGAGCCACGAGCCAGGCTGTGGGTATAGCTCGCGGCTTAGCGAGGGGGCGTGGTAGCAGTTGCGAGCCGCGATCTGCAGTGTCTGCGTTTCTCACTTAAGTGCACAGGTGGGAAACTGCCCACATCCATGATTGTTCCTGTGGCTGATGGGCTGCAGCTGCCATGTCCTCCCCGCATATATAGAGAAGCGCGAGCCGGTTAAGGGGGAGAAGAAGTAAAATAAAAGAGAGAGAGAGAGAGAGAGAAAAAAAAAAAAAGCAGGCAGGCAGGCTGGCTCGCGTGTAACTGAACAGTGAGCTGAACAGGCAAGCCAAACAGCTGAAGCAGGGCGGTGTAGAGAAGGTCAGCTGCATTAAGAGTGTCTTGCCTGTTGCAGAGCCCGCAGGTGAGACGCTAAAAGAGAAGAAGCACCGGGGATTGTCATCTGTTTTTTAAAGACTGCATCCTTTTGACGTTTTAACCTCGTGTTAAAGGATTGTTATTCTTGTGTATTTTAAACCTCCACTTCACAACTGTTTTAAGGATTATTTATTTAAAGATTTATTTGAATGCTCTACTGCACTTTGGACACCTGTTTTGATTCTTTTAATAATCAGTTATATTATTTACCAGTGTTATTTATTAAAGGTAGACTACAGTATATATAATTTATCAGTGTTATTTGTTAGGAAAATTGATTTTTATGTTAATATATTTGGGGTGCGGAACGGATTAACTGGATTTCCATTATTTTCAATGGGGAAGTTTGTTCTAGATATGAGAAATTCGCTATACAAGCTCAGTGCTGGAACGAATTAAACTCGTATCTAGAGGTTCCACTGTATATTGATATAGATATATATATATACGTATGTATGTATGTGTATATATATATATATATAATATATATATATATATATATATATATATATATATATATATATATATATATATATATATATATATATGTAAGCTTATAAGTACTGCCTTACTTCTCTTTAAGAAAGGAAGATGTAATGATACTTGATTTAAACGATTCCATGTCTTGGTGGGATTGCGTAGCTTATTGTCAATATCTTTACACCTGTTTTTAAGACTTCTTGACTGAAACGGGCTTTCACGAAAAAAGTTAGGGCTTTGCTACAGGATACACCCTCCACAAGTTAAGCAAGTAAAAATAAAAGTGTATATTTCTGTTTTATTTAAACCTTTTAAGTTTGTATGCATAGCCCCATTTGGCTGTTTTAGTTTTTTTTTTTTTTTCTTTTCTTTCTTCAGTAATATTTAATCTCCTTAAAGAAAAAGAACATATGCATTTTACTTTTTTTGTATCTCTTTAGTAATATTTTAGTGTAAAAGGATAACCAGTATTTAAACCTTTTATGTTACTTTATAAATTTATTTTACACAATGTTGAAAAATTAATAAGAAAGCTACATAATTTGGCAGCTGCTGCTTTAATTTTCAATGAAATGAAAAAGGCTCACAAGACAAAACCTCAATGAAGAAGAAACAGTTTGCAAATATATATATATGTGTATATGTGTTCACGTGATTACGTAGGAGGCGTAATACGTGATGACGCGATACGTGACTCCGCCTCCTCCATTAGAGTATATGGACAAAAAACAGGTTCCAGTTATGACCATTACACGTAGAATTTCGAAATGAAACCTGCCTAACTTTTGTAAGTAAGCTGTAAGGAATGAGCCTGCCAAATTTCAGTCTTCTACCTACACGGGAAGTTGGAGAATTAGTGATGAATGAGTCAGTCAAACAGGTTCCAGTTATGACCATTACGCGTAGAATTTCGAAATAAAACCTGCCTAACTTGTGTAAGTAAGCTGTAAGGAATGAGCCTGCCAAATTTCAGACTTCTACCTACACGGGAAGTTGGAGAATTAGTGATGAGTGAGTCAGTCAATCAGTCAGTCAGTCAGTCAGTGAATCAGTGAGGGCTTTGCCTTTTATTAGTATAGATGACCGCAACACTCATAACAATGACAACACAATTACATTGACAATCATGTTACGTTATTTTAAAAATGTTTCCTTTACTTTTTCATAACCTCTTTAACACACTATTTCTCCACTGCGAAGCGCGGGTATTTTGCTAGTCATTAGCTAAATAGTAAATAGGGGGATTGGCATCTTCCCAAAATGTTGTTAGTATAGGTGATCCTAACATGATATATATTGTGAAAATAATTCACATATTTGAATTACTAGAAACTGTCAGAAATGAAATGCAGTGCCATAATTTGAAGTTACACCCATTGTCTAAAATGTCACCTGTTAGTTACACGTTCACAGATCAGCGTAAACAAATTAGACGACAAATACATTTTTTCAGAAGCATGCAGTAATTGAATTCAGGCAATGTTCATTAAAGATGGAAATCCAGACACAAGCTCTTTAGTTGCCCCTCATGAGTAACTTCTATTGGAACCAGTAAAAAAAACACAAACTTATCACTTGACAATAAATGGCAATGCAAATTCATATAGTACTCCATAACGTAAGAAGATCCTCTGTTTTCTCATGGGTCTTTCTCCTGATTCACTTGTCTTTTATGTTCCCTTGGTTTACCTGGCACCTTCCTCTATACATTATGTTCTGGTATTGCCCTCCTGTTCTCTGTTTCCAGCTAGCCAGTTTCTCTCTTCCTTTCTTTCTGTAAACATCATTGCCTATTCTGCAAACTCTACTTCTATTGGACCTTTCAAAGCTTTCTCTTACCTCTCACCAGTTTAAACTGCTCTGTCATGGCACTATAGTGACTAAATTACTCGTTGGAAATCTCCCAAGCTGTCTTCTTTTGACAGTTGGCAATCTTCCTTTTTTAATCTAATTCTATTGCAACTGTCTCTCGGATTAATGGAGCATCCCTAGAATCCATTGAAAACTGGTCTACCTCAGTTTCTAAAATAAAAATTTTGTTATTTGATGCCCATTGACATCACAGTTACAACACACTTAGGTTCATTTGGCAGTATTCCTAATGCTTTTGTTTGCTAACTATTTTCCTTCTCTTTCTTTGTGCATTTATTGATTTTAACTCTGCATCTAGACTCTGAAGGGTGAGGGGTGCTGGGTGATGTTTGGGGTATATAGACTTCTTCTTTTTCAATTGACCTTCTTTATATGTATGTGTAACAGTAGGGGGCGCTATTGCTCCCTTGAACCCTCAGGTACCATGCCAAACACCAGGTAAAAGTATAACTTTTCTTACTTTTATTATAAATATGTGCACTAAGCACCCTCCACTCCACACTACTCATACAACACTCAATAATCTATACACGATACTCAATACTCAATCCTCCTCTCCCAGACACTTAGCCACCCTTCCTCCCAGCTCAGCTCAGTGTCTGGGCTTTCCCACAGTCCTTTTATATCCCCTGACCAGGAAGTGGTTCCAACCCTACAGTCCATGATTTGCTATCACTTCTGGGTCAGGTAAAAAGTCCTTTTCTTCTTCCCAGAAGCACGTCGTTCCTTCCGGTCATGTGATCAGGATGCACTTCTGGGTTATAGGGCACGTAGCACTCTGCAAGCCTCCCTACAGCGGCTCCTGGTGGTCCCCATAGTATCCAGCAGGGCTGTTTATAAAAACTACAAGGTCCATAAGGCCCTGCTAGAATTCGGGGAACTTCCATGCTGCTGGGAGGGCTCCATCTGACGGCCTGGAGGTGTGGGCTGGAATATTTGGCCGGCCATCCATCACAGTTCCCTCCCCTTAGTGAAGACCACTGGGGCGGAGCGTCCAGCCCCGCGAGGGACATCTTCCTCCAGGAGGACCCGTCAGTCGGGCCTTGGCTGTGCTGTCTAGCTTCCCCAGAGAACCTATGGTGAACGGTGTACTGGCTGTCCCTCCGATCCCCTGTCCTCCGAGGACAACGTCACCATATGTTGCCCGGCCAACGACAGTCATAGCAAATCTGTCGCCCTCCTGGTTGTCTTCCTCCGCGAGACTGAAAACATCTTGGGAACTTTGTCAATCCTGTCTCCGCCCTTTTCTCCACCGAGGAAGGTTTTATGGCCGCCTCGGTGCTCTCAGCCCTTCTTTCTGGTTTGTCAGGAGACCCGCGTTTTATTTTCAGTATCTCCTGCTTACTCTGGGCCGTGTGCACAGTTTGGGTCTCACTATTAGAAGAAGAGAGCCCCATTTCTGTCTGCACGCCCGTCGACCTTCGTCTATTCGAAGGCGGCGTCATCAGCACCGCATTGCTCCGGGTGACAGCACTTTTCAGCTGCTCCGGTTCAATTGGTGCTTCCCCGCCCCTTCTGTCACCACAGTCAACTCGCTTATACCACGGGTCGGGGTCTTGAGGTCCGAATCACTCGATCGGTCCTTCCCCCCGACCACTCGGTTAGCGTTCCGCACTCCATTGTTGGGCGCGCAGTGATTTGGCACCTGCTACTTATTAACTGTGGGCCCGGATCACACTGCGTCCCTATATGCTGTACGGTACCGGTTCCACTCACCTGTACCACCACATCAATCATAACAGGAGCCTCTCGACCCAATCGCCGTAGGTATTCCACCAGTCTTTTCAACGGCGCCTCGGCCGTTTCTCCCAATTCCTCCACTTGCTTCTTCAGCTCCGTCAAGCCCTAGAAGAAACTGTTTACGGGCTCGAGTAACTTCTTGAGATCCCGCAGTCCCACAAAGTTATTTAATTCGGCCTGAGGCAGGCTACAATCGTCAGTTGCCTTACCTTCCGGCCAGAAGCCAAGGGGCACGTCCGCTCCTGGCACGTGCTTGGTTGGGATACGCACAGGCTCTTGGGAATTGGAGTTTTCCGAGGATCGGGTGTTCACCACCGGCCGACTGTGATCTGCCTTTTTTAATTTAACGGCAGACCATTCAGTCACATCCCGCACCTCTTTATCTTTATTTCTGAGTGCCGCTGCTTCGCTCGCCTCCCCCTTCCCTTTCCGGGAGTTCGGATCCGTCGGGGAATAAACGACCTCACTGACGGACTGATGTTGACCTTCTTCCCGACATCCTCCGGGCGAAATCACAAGACCTGCTTCTGTGAATAAGCAGGTCTCTTCCTGGTCAGGTGATGCCGTATTTTGCTGACGGTATACCCAGCCTGCCCCAGGATAGTCCACGTGACTGCCGTTGACGAATAGGCGTCTCCCTTGCAGACTCCTAGATAGGCTCGACTCCTCGCTATTGCGGCCATCTTGCCTGGGTATGAGGTATGTGTCCGTCTCAGTCCGATTCGCGCCGACAGGCCTCTGCAAAACAACTAAAGAAAGGTCCTGGCACAACGGGCGTTTTCTCGGCACATACCTCTGGCTTTTGCTGGCGTGTTCCAAGTTCCTTTAGGCAGTCCGGCGTGTCCGATTTCCGACAGCACTCCTGCTGTCGCGCTGCTCGGGTTTGCTCGGCCTTAATCAGTGCCCTGTCTTCCTCACTGCCCGTCAGGTATGTCCACACGGTCGCAGCCTCTTGTAGGGCTTGATTCTTTTGGGAATCCCCATTCTTTTTGCCCGATTTCTTCCCCATTGTCTTCCGAGGTCTAGCAAGGCTCACAATCGCAGCGTTCTTATTATAGTGTGGCGTTTCTACCGGTGTGCGTTCGAGCGTGACCTTCTTAGGGTTTTCTGCCCACACAATTTCTATTAAACAGGTCCTCTGCCAAATCGACAGCCAGAGAATCCTGCTGACTACGCCAGTGTAGCAGTAGGGGGTGCTATTGCTCCCTTGAACCCTCAGGTACCACGCCAAACACCAGGTAAAAGTATAACTTTTCTTATTTTTATTATAAATACATGCACTATGCACCCTCCACTCCACACTACTCATACAACACTCAATAATCAATACACGATACTCAATACTCAATCCTCCTCTCCCAGACACTTAGCCACCCTTCCTCCCAGCTCAGCTCAGTGTCTGGGCTTTCCCACAGTCCTTTTATATCCCCTGACCCGGAAGTGGTTCCAACCTTCCAGTCCATGATTCGCTATCACTTCCGGGTCAGGTAAAAAGTCCTTTTCTTCATTCCGGAAGCACGTCGTTCCTTCCGGTCAAGTGATCAGGATGCACTTCCGGGTTATAGGGCACATAGCACTCTGCAAGCATCCCTACAGCGGCTCCTGGTGGTCCCCATGGTATCCAGCAGGGCTGTTTATAAAAACTACAAGGTCCATAAGGCCCCGCTAGAATTTGGGGAACTTCCATGCTGCTGGGAGGGCTCCATCTGGCGGCCTGGAGGTGTGGGCCGGAATATTTGGCCGGCCATCCATCACAGTATGTTAAATTCCTTGAATCAATATAAAAATTATCACAACAAAAAAGGATATCATCAGACTACTTGGACTACTTGACAAACATTCTTTGATGAAGTATGATTTTGAAGAGATATAAAGAAGGTGTGTTGATTAAATTGTCATGTTCCTTTTTTAGAAATATAAAAACTAGTACACTCATTACTTTTGGACTAACCATTCTGTGAATATCCCAACAGGAACCCAGTCTGTTGCAAGATCCGCTCATGAACACATCCACACCAGAGCCTGTTTTGTGCCTCTGTTTAACCTAACTTGTATGTCTAGGAGATCTATGGAGGAAAATCATAGAAGCCAAAGAAAAACCTATGCGAATAAAGGGGGAATGTACAAACTCCATTCCTGGAGGTCTGAGGAAGCAAGGCTAATCAATGAACTAACTACAGTACATGTATATCTGGTATGATGACCATTTTTTGGATTCACCCATGATGCCCTATATACATACTTTTTGTTTTTTCTATATGAATCAAACAGCTTCTAGCAATGACTGTGGCACAATGACTGGTAAAGATGGCTATAGTTCTCATCCAGGACCAAAAGACCATTAACAAGGCAAAGAGGGCCATTTCACAGGTATTACTGGTAGTTCAGGGCTACATCAGACTTCCTTATCTGGGCCAGGAGTTACCATTCTACATAGAAAAGAAAGAGATAGATAGATAGATACTATACTATATGTCATAACAATTCATTCCTTTGTCCCACGTAATTTGTTTCTGCAAAACCATCAGAAAAGTCACATATATTGTGACAGCAGTTTTGCATACGTTGGGTGCATTTCCCGTAAAAAAACACACTTTATAATAAACTTAAATTTAAATAATGCTGGATCAGCTGTAGCAACATGAAACTCTCATAACTCAAGTCAATACAAGTGTTTGTAAGTGCCTGTTTCTCTAACATCTTTTTTTCAGCCGGGTTTTGTCTGTCAGTGTACATGTAGTCGATGCAGGAAAGCAGCTCAGACAAAAAACATTGTTGAATTCCACTGAATCTGACAAAGTGAGGGAAAATTAACTCAATGCAAAAGGTTCTTCAAGCTCTTTTTTATGTTTTTGTTTTAGAAAAATGAGCTTGAAATATAGTCTGGCTTGAAAAGAACCAGAGTCTCCTGAATATTTGTGTAAAAGAGGCTAGAATGCAACAATAGATAGATAGATAGATAGATAGATAGATAGATAGATACTTTATTAATCCCAAGGGGAAATTCACATTAATTTTTCTCTTAAATTTTTAAATATAATAATTATATTAATATATATACAGTATAAAATTTACATTGTGTATATAGTGTCAAACATGGATTTAGAGAGTGCCTTATGGTGTCAATGAGATCATTCTTAAATGAACACAGGGGGAATTATAACTGTGCCTTTCATTTTCACTATTATTCATTAGTTCATTTTTTGTTTTATTTTCTTTGCCAGGGTTTTCTTTGCTGGGACGTACATTTTCCTCACAACTATTAGTGTTTTCTTTCCACTATACATATTGTAAAGTAATTGACAATAAACATGAAAAAGATGATTACAGGTTGAACAATACGGTACTCTAAGATGTGCTCCTTCAGTTCATCTTTTTGTCCTTATTCTTCCATTTCTCTGACCTACTTAGACCATGTATACCCATGGGAGTGTAGAAGCCTTTTCAATGATCTTTGACACACTAATGAGGGATGGTCATACCAATTGCTTCCATGCCCATGAATAATTAACCAGCCAATTGTGCCATTAAATGCTCCTTGGCTGTCCATTTCACCCACACACTCATACTCTCACAAACTCTGAGCCGTACTTTTTTTTTTAAAATGACCAGCACCAACAAGATCCACCATATACCTCCACACCCATACTTTTTCAGTCTGCATTAGAGGGATCTACTTTTAGCCAAAACTGTGTAAATCTGAAAGCCAGGGTCCATGGTGTGGAACTTGCACCCTGGAGGATTTTCACCAAGAAGAACGGGCAGCTCTACCACCTGAGAAAGTCAAGGGCCTCATTCACAATTATCGCAAAAGACTGTATGCCATAATTAATGCTAAAGGAGGTAATAAACACTAGTAAGTTAAGGGTATGCAAACATTTGAACAGGGACCATCTCATTATTTTCCTTATTACTATGTTTTGTTTAATGGTTGTGCTGTTCTGTGATGCCTTATAGTTTAACTTGGATTCCATTAAAAGTAAATTAAATGTCTTTTACCTGATCATTCATCTTTTCTTTAAAGCATTCTACACATCTTACAAATTCTGCCAAGGTATGTAAACTTATCAGAATAACTGTATATGTATTTACTGCTTACAGTGCAGACAGAGAGAAAGGAGGAAAGGATTCAGGAACAGAACGACAGAACACAATGTAGAAAAACATAGCGAGGAGTCATTATCAGGAGATCAATCAGAGAGAAGCGTCAGGCCCAATGACGTTCAATTTGTTGTAATCTTTTTTTTTTAAAATTGGACAACCACACTTCCTGAAGAGGGGGTTTAAATAAGTTCAAAAGTGATGATGTCATGATATTTGTGTCCTAGCAATCCGATCACAAAACAACAGCGGCTTTTAGAAACCAATACTGTTAAAAACAATAAATAACAAATAGATAATTGAAACTACAAAAATACTTAACATAGCCACAAAATGGAGGTAAAATCACATACACCAAGGATATTAGATTCAGAGAAAAAATAACCCAGTCATGAGAAAAACCTATAAACTGAGAAGTAGATGAAGAAATGTATGTCCACTCATGACATACATAAAAAATATATACTGTACTGTATGTATAATGTAGGTAACCACCTAAATAATCAGATTGTGATTCAGAACTAAGAATTGTAATACTGCACTCCAATATTAACCCTGTCAAATAAGTGAACCAACCACTGTAGTGCAACATCAGAGGCTCCACCTCAAGTGCTAACATCTGAGATTCGATCCCCGTAAAGGGATGCAAAAGTGCGTTCACGTGACGAGCCCCAATAAGGGCGAAAAATGTGTTGTGTACTCTTTATATTATTTGGCAAATACTATATCTCACACACACACACATATATATATAGTATATGTATATATATATATATATATATATATATATATATATATATATATATACACTGCCTGGCCAAAAAAAAAGTCGCCACCTGGATTTAACTAAGCAAATAGATACGAGCCTCCTATTGGATAATTACTGCATGGGCGATTATCTTTCAGCTGGCAACAAGTTATTTAACCCCAACTGGTGCAATGAGTTGCTTCTCATTTCTTAAACAACCATGTCGAAAGACACATCTCGTGGTCGTGGAAAAGATGTTAGTCTGTTTGAGAAGGGTCAAATCATTGGCATGCATCAAGTAGAGAAAACATCTAAGGAGATTGCAGAAACTACTAAAATTGGGTTGAGAACTGTCCAACGCATTATTAAAAACTGGAAGGATAGTGGGGACCCATCGTCTTCAAGGAAGAAATGTGGCCGGAAAAAAATCCTGAATGATCGTGATCAGCGATCACTTAAACGTTTGGTGAAATCAAATCGAAGAAAAACAACAGTAGAACTCGGGTCTATGTTTAATAGTGAAAGTAAGAGCATTTCCACACGCACAATGCGAAGGGAACTCAAGGGATTGGGACTGAACAGCTGTGTAGCCGTAAGAAAACCACTAATCAGTGAGGCAAACTGGAAAAAATGGCTTCAATTTGCTAGGGAGCATAAAGATTGGACTCTGGAGCAATGGAAGAAGGTCATGTGGTCTGATGAGTCCAGATTTACCCTGTTCCAGAGTTATGGGCGCATCAGGGTAAGAAGAGAGGCAGATGAAGTGATGCACCCATCATGCAAGATCTTGGTGAAAAATTAATGCAACACTGGATGGAACTAAATCTTCTGACATTGCAGAAGCTTATCGAAACAATGCCACAGCAAATGCGTGCTGTAATCAAAGCTAAAGGCGGTCCAACGAAATATTAGAGTGTGTGACCTTTTTTTTGGTGGCGACTTTTTTTTTTGTCCAGGCAGTGTATATATATATTGTCACACACTTGCGATTAGGAGGCAATCAAAAAGCCTAAAGGTGAGTGAAACATCGCAAGGAATGAGGAAACTGAGGAAAAATAATTTCCAACATTTCCGGGTTCCAAAATGGCCGCCATGACGTCACTTCCGGTCACATGAACTGACGTCACTTCCAATGCTTCCAAGAGACATCACTTCCGGTTTCATCAAACAACGTTGTTTTTCCGTTTCCTGTTGCAACGTCACCTCCTGCCAACCATTTCCTGTTCTGTCCTGTTCAATACTGTATAAAAACACCATTTTGTCAGAAAAAACATTGTCAAATGTTACCTCTTTGGTTTTCTTTGATCACTTATTTTGCTACTTTGTCCGCAGGACAATATACGGGGACGGTCCCCAACACTTTGTTTTTGTGAACGTTTCGTTCTTTATTTGAAGACTTTCCACAATATATATATATATATATATATATACATACACAGTTACACGCATGCACATACAAGACTGCTTAAGAGCTGTGGTGATAGCAATTTTCTGCCACTCTAGGGGTTGGACTAGTGTGGTTTTGAGGTGTCACCCGTTGCACAGCTACCCTTGGGTCCTAATTTGGGATCCTGAGGTGGTTTGTCATTTGGTGGGTAAGGCAGCATGCTGTATCAGTGCACGCTCCTCACCTCTCTCTCTCTCTAGGGGTTGGCACTGGGTGCTAATACCTGTTCTCTTCCTCCCTCTGCAGAAGATTGCTGGCTTTACCACCAGTGACATCACTTCTGGTGTCCACACACTTGGACTCACCATTTCCAACCATCTTAAGGCAGAAGATGTTACCATGATTGTTGTAAACTCATGTTTTTATTTTTTCAAAAATTATAACTAGTTCACCATTTGTTGTCCCAACTCTTGTGATGTTTGTGTGTTATTTATTTCTTTATAGTCAAATAAATCAGCCTCGGACACACAGAAAGGTTTGGGGCAGCCACCCATATATTATACCTGGCTGCAAAAGGTTTTTTTTGTAGTCACACTGATGTGCAAAGTTTGAGTTTTCAGTATGAACTGATTTCTTAAGACAAAATGGCATCTTTATAGACCATGTCCCGGAAGTGATGTCATCTTGAATGCCAGGACCAGAAGTAATGTTTTCAAGATGGAACCGGAATTGATGTCTTTCAGGGCTCTGGAACCAGAAGAGACATCTTGAAGAGAAATCAGGCAGGTTTTCCCGCATTTGGTCTGCAGAGAAAACTGAGGAAGGTTTAGCACACCCTGTCACCCCCTGGCCTGGCGTGCAATTACCTTCTTTCAGTCTACTCAGCTTCCTCTTATTCGCACGTGTGTGACAATATATATATAACAAAAACACAGCTGCCACAAATCTTGAATCCTTGTCTGTTCAGTGGAGAGGCTCACCCATTTTCTCAGGGCTTGGTTAATTTCCAAAAAAGCCAAAGGATCAATGAAATTTTGTCTGATTAGAAAATATTTATTAGCATTAATTTTGCACAAAAATACAACAAAACGTACAGTGATGTGTAGTATGGGACAATACAAAAAGGTGTAGTAAATACTGAGAAAACAAGATAAACTATGAAATACCATGTCACCCTTGCGTGTATTTCTAATTCATTTTCAGGCAACTGTACATGCAGAAGTTAAAGATGGAGTCACGTTTAAGCAATATTTGTCTTTTCCTATCTGTATTTTAAACAGGACTTTTTTTCACTATCACAAAGTTCTTTACAGTCCAATTTAAATTAAAGTGGAATGTGTTTATTTGATGTATTTATCAGATAGCAACTAGGAAACAAAACACAACACAGCTGAAACAGATATAGATCTATTTAAATGTCATTATAATAAAAGTGTATTTTCTAATATACCATTTTACATTTTAAACACAGTACACAATATATGAAAATAGGAGTGTGGTTACAACTCCTCAGAAAATGCTTGTATGCCTATCCAATGTAAAATAGGTAAAACTAAAATTGAAATCCTTTTTGAAAGCATTCATATATAAAATCATAAACAAATAACATAAGTTGCAAAATGATAATTGTGTATTTTTTATTTTTTCTGAACAGAGCACTTTACAATACATTGTTCCTGTTCTTTTCCACCATCAAACAAAATCCTTTTCAAGATTAGTTTAAAAGCCCCTCAGTGTGTTTTTCTTGAATTTACATACTGGTACATTTTATTGCTATTGTAATACTAAAGGAAATTGATTTCATTTGAATACCTGGAATGGAAAGTGATTAAAACATCCATCTATATTTCTTTTAGGCCACATATGCTGGGATTTTTTTAAACAGCTGTATAGTGACCCCTGTGGCTGGTTAGGTGACATGCAATCTTGACCACAGCTTCTGCTGAGATACCAAATTATGAAGTTCAGATAGGGATTTCTATAAGGGATGTTGGCTCTTTAGATAGTTTCTGTGCTTCACTAATATAAATGACTAATTGTCTTATTCAGCTTCATTTTTTTAATCTTTCAGCACAAAGCAGAGAACTGGAGCCTTTCTTGGAAACTCTTGTAACAGTAGGGGGCGCTATTGCTCCCTTGAACCCTCAGGTACCACACCAAACACCAGGTAAAAGTCCAAGACTTGTTATTTTTATTATACAGTAAATACGTGCACTAAGCACCCTCCACTCCACACTACTCATACAATACAATAATCAATAATATTACACTATTCTCACTCCTCCTCTCCCAGACACTTAGCCACCCTTCCTCCCAGCTCAGTTCAGCGTCTGGGCTTTCCCAAGGTCCTTTTATATCCCCTGACCCGGAAGCGGTTCCAACCCTGCAGTCCATGATTCGTTATCCCTTCCGGGTCAGGTTAAAAGTCCTTTTCTTCATCCCGGAAGCACGTCGTTACTTCTGGTCATGTGATCGGGTTATAGTGCACGTAGCACTCCACAAGCCTCCCTACAGCGGCTCCTGGTGGTCCCCATGGTATCCAGCAGGGCTGTTTATAAAAACTACAAGGTTCATAAGGCCCTGCTGGAATTTGGGGAACCTCCATGCTGCTGGGAGGGCTCCATCTGGAGGCCTGGAGGTGTGGACTGGAATATTTAGCCGGCCATCCATCACAGTTCCCTCCCCTTAGTGACGACCAATGGGGCGGAGCGTCCAGCCCCGCGAGGGACGTCTTCCTGCCGGAGGACCCGTCAGTCGCCCCTTGGCTGTGCTGTCTAGCCTCCCCAGAGAACCTAGGGGGAATGCTGTACTGGATGTCCCTCCGATCCCCTGTCCTAAGACTAAGACCTTAAGGTATATATGGCATGTATAATCTTTATTTTGATTGTCGCGTTGACTGAGCTATATTTTTTCAACACAGGTTTTCGAGGGGCCAAATCCTAGGACAGAATCAGGTGCAAGGTAAGGACCAACAAGATACTACTCTATCAAAGAGCACACTCACACTCATTCCTCTTGGGAGAACATGCACATTTCACGTAATCACTTGATCAGCAAGGAATACAACTGAGATTTCTGGATCTGATTTGTAGCAGTGTTAGACAATATGTGGGTCAGGATTTTTTTCCTACCAAAGTGGATAGAAATTTTGCTTTGTAACCAAATACTTAAACCTTTTATCCCAAAACAGGGTTTAAATGTTTGGTCTAATCATGGCTTATTTGAAACTTTAGTATTGTCCCTCTGTGGTGGGTTGGCACCCTGCCCGGGATTGGTTCCTGCCTTGTGCCCTGTGTTGGCTGGGATTGGCTCCAGCAGACCCCCGTAACCCTGTGTTCGGATTCAGTGGGTTGGAAAATGGATGGATGGATGGATGGTATTGTCCCTGTGGCTGTATGGATATTTTCCTTCATATATTTATTCCCTTTATTCCAAGTGAAAGATGACCCAGACTATCTCACTATATAAAAGTGGTCAGGATTGTCCTTCCGTTCCGTGATGCGCAGTCGCCTTCTGCGCACGTCTGAAGCCGAATGTGCAGTCGCCTTCTGTGCAGCTGCCCGAAAAACCTTACGAGACCGACATCGCGGCAGGCGGCGGATTTACGGCCGCGAAAATTCAAAGAGAAAGGCGACTTCGATTAAAGCTCTAGAGGCCTGAAAGGCGATTTCGACTACAGCTCGAGGCCTAACTTCGCATTCATTCAATACACCTATATCACATTCATTCAATACACCTATATTATTACTATTCCACTCGTGCCTGTTTCATCTTACGTTGTTGAAACGGGCTCTTTGTCTAGTAATAATAATAATAATTCATTACATTTATATAGCGCTTTTCTCAGTACTCAAAGCGCTATCCAAACAGGGAGGAACCAGGAAGCGAACCCACAATCTTCCACAGTCTCCTTACTGCAAAGCAGCAGCACTACCACTGCGCCACCTGTGAGGACAAATGTCCGTGCACTCACCAGATGTGGTCTATATAGATACTGTCCCCTGCAGTGATACACTTCATAAAACAGATCAAGCAAATACTGGATTAAAGGATGTAAAAGTAAGACCCCACATACTGTAGGTGCCCTTTAAATTAGAGGAGGAGGAGGAGGACCTTCTGCAGTTGCCAAATAATCACTGTGATGTCTCTTGCTATTGCATGGATAGCCTATGAGTGTAGCAGAAGGAGAGCTGAGGTGGACCTTAGGGCAAGAGAACTTTTTTGGGAGGGCACTGGAAAGCTCCCTACAGGCAACTGAATGATAGCAGTGTTGTTAAAATACTGGTGCATTGGCATCAAAAAGGGGAGAGTGGTACAGACAAGAAGGGAGAGAAGGCATTTTAAAATACAGTGAAAGGTTGAAAACAGGGAGATACTGTACATCAAACAGCAGGCAAAAGGGATAGACAAGTCAAGTCAAAGGTGGGCTTGCTTTATAGTTCTGGAGGTGTCCTCATGGCCCAGGTAAGAGGCAATGACAGGATACTGTATATATCACAACATCTCTATATACTGTATATAAAATCCAACATCTGTCTGTCTGTATGTCTGTCTGCTTTTCACAAGAGAACTACTTAACGGATTTAGATCGGGTTTTTTTTCTAAAACTTCCTTGAACATTCCGGTGGATTTTGCAACTTCTCTCATCACGCTAAGTATCATAGTTCGCTTGCGGTACTGATTTATTTCCACAAATCCGAGAGAGAGCGGCCGAGGGTAGGGCCCTCCTCACTAGTGTGCCAGCCTCCATTTGAGTTGGTGTACCTCTCACGACGTGTTGGAACATACCTTGGCTCCACTTAGCTAGCGATACCTGTTTGTTTATTGATTTTTAAAGTTTGTCCTGTTTCACTACTACACCAGCAGAGCCGCAGGGGACAGCTAGCCAAAAATAAATGCCAGTTGGCATTTCTGGATTCACCCATAAAAGAAAGTTTTATGTGGCTTATTCAGTGAGATAATTACAATACTTTTCTAATGATGTGATGCTACAAGAACAGTGATATCATCTTTAAAGGCCTACTGTAGATTTACTTATAAGAGTAACCATATTGTAGTACATGCGGAGATCTGTCTATGAAAATGAGACCAACATTATTAATCAAGGTATTACTTTAATATGTGTCGCAGAGAACATGCAAAATTGCTATGCAAATGCAATAAACAATGCAGAAATAAACATTTGTCAAACTGTAAGTGTTCCAAAAGTTCATACCTGAAATTCTTCATTTTTCCACAAAATCTACTGGAATTATTAGTTTTCCCCATGTAAACTGTGACAAAACCCTTATGCATAACACATTGTTAAATAAAACAGCCAGGATGAAACCAAAATATAATGTGTGTGCTGACGTGCCTGGTAAAAATGACCTCTTCTCTAACCATATCTTCAGCATACTCAGAAGTCAGGCAATTATCACAGAAGTAGACATTAAGCCTGTTACAATAACGGGAGCTAGAACAGTAGTGCATAAACATTAGTAGGAACAGTCTATATTAAATGGCAAGGGACCGTCTGTTTTCTGTTACAGTAATCCTGGCTTGTATGTGGCTGTAATATGCATCACTGTATTGTGTGCCTTTAATTTTCTCTCGCAGTAGTCTCGCAGCAAGTACTGTGCAGTTCCCCAGCAAGTATTTTAATCTGTGCTGGTGTGCAGCTGATTATTGTATGTGTGGCGTCTCCCCAGCAACGGATTTTATGTGCACAAAAATAAAACTACTTTTAAAAGTCATCTATTGTAATATCATGAAAATTTGTATACAGTGATCCCTCGCTATATCGCGCTTCGCCTTTCGCGGCTTCACTCCATCGCGGATTTTATATGTAAGCATATTTAAATATATATCGCGGATTTTTCGCTGCTTCGCGGGTTTCTGCGGACAATGGGTCTTTTAATTTCTGGCACATGCTTCCTCAGTTGGTTTGCCCAGTTGATTTCATACAAGGGACGCTATTGGCAGATGGCTGAGAAGCTACCCAGCTTACTTTCTCTCTCTCTCTCTCTCTTGCGCTGACGTAGGGGGGTGTGAGCAGGGGGGCTGTGTGCAGCTGCTTCCTGAAGGACATGCTGCACAGTGCTTCGCATACTTAAAAGCTCAAAGGGCACGTATTGATTTTTGACTTTGTTTTTCTGTGGCTCTCTCTCTGTCTCTTCCTGCTCCTGACAGAGGGGGTGTGAGCTGCCGCCTTCAACAGCTTTGTACAGGTGGTGCTTCGCATACTTAAAAGCCCTATTGATTTTTTTTTTTTGACTGCTTGCTTTGCACTCCTTTGAAAAGGAAGATATGTTTGCATTCTTTTAATTGTGAGACAGAACTGTCATCTCTGTCTTGTCATGGAGCACAGTTTAAACTTTTGAAAAAGAGACAAATGTTTGTTTGCAGTGTTTGAATAACGTTCCTGTCTCTCTACAACCTCCTGTGTTTCTGCGCAAATCTGTGACCCAAGCATGACATTCTAAAAATAACCATATAAACATATGGTTTCTACTTCGCGGATTTTCCTATTTCGCGGGTGGCTCTGGAACGCAACCCCCGCGATGGAGGAGGGATTACTGTATTTAGGAAAACCCCTTCAGCGACTGACACTTTACACTTTACCGGGCCAAGTTTGTTAATCGCAAATCTGACATCCTCAGAGTGAACACTTGCACAACAACAAACACTAATCCCACATCTTTGGGGAAGTTTGTCTCCGCGTCTCAGTACCCGATTGGATTTTTTTGTGCGTTATGTTTTAGGTCTTACCTCATTTACCGAAATCTGATTCGATCGGCCGCATGATATTTTATAGGTCCCACCCTCTCTGTCTTGTTTGACGCGTCAGGCGGCCTTTGAAGCATCTGCTTTGAAGCATTGCACCGTGCCCCGCGCATGCGCATTTCACCAGAAGACACACACACACGGACACATGGACGCACACGGGTTTTATTAAAGAGGATAAAAATTACACAAGAGATAAAAAAACAACCAAAAGAAAAATAACAACCAAAAAAGACATTATTTACTGCTTGACGATGACAAACATATCCAATGGATTCAGAGCCCTATGGTTAAAAAAGGCTAAATTACATAAGGTCTGTTTTTTTTTTTCTTGTCATTATGTGGTGTATGAGACCCTTTATATTACAGTTTATTTGAATTTCATCTGCTTTCCCTTTGAAAAACTACCTGAGTATAAAATAATTATTTTTGAAGTGTCATTCCTGAAAATGTTTCTTTAAGCAAGAATTATCAAAAAATAGCAAACATTGATTTTTGGCCTGAAAACATTAGCTGAAATAGTGATTTCTTCTGTGATTTTTTTTTTCTTTCCCTCAAAGACCAGAGGAAGTTGATGTTGGGGTCAATGAGACACAATTTGTGCTATTTTGGATGTTTCTAGAGTATTCTGCCATTTGTTTTGCCATTTTCATCCTTTCAGTTTATATTGCAGTGCTTGCAGTATCAGTTGCTGTTCACAAGATTATGCCATCACAATTGTCTTTGCTGGTACATGTTATCATGGGCATCATTTTCTGTGACCAGAATGATAAAAACAATGGTCCCATCTGGTCACTATATCTTTTAAGTCTTTCTATATTATCTTCTACCCAAAATTCCTTAAATTTCCTTTTATTTTACTTTACAAAAAATATTGCCACAATCAGGCAACCTGTTACTGCATTGTAAACATTAGATGGCACATTCCCATAAAGTCTGCTTCTCACACTGTCATTATTTTCTAAGTGCCTCCCTCACCTCCCATCAAATTTTACACTTGCCACAAGAAAGGGAGTGGCAGTGAAGACATGTTCACATATGCAAATACTGAAGAAAGGTACTCAATGTATACATAGGGCGAGAGATATCAAATATTTTTAAATTATTTTATAGCTGTCTTCAGTGGGAACTATGGTTAGTATATGATAAATAGCAGTTGAAAGTGTCAAGTAGTGATGACTAGATTGCAATTGTAGAAGAGAGTAAGGATTACTGAAAGAGAAGAGAAACTTTTAGTCTGAGTATACTTGGTACCTACAATGCATATGCGTTTAAATGACTACTCAGGTGTCTGGTATTTGTTTTGGATTTCTTATTCCTCCATTCCTTACTACACACAGTGTAACAGGTAAATAAGAAAGAATGTTTACATCCAAATCTGCATAAAATCATGAAAACATCCATTACATGACATTACTTTCAAAGATGTTAACAAATGTATTTCCGAAGTTTAAAGTTAATTTGAATTGTATTTACATGAAGAAGTTTTATTCTAGCAGGCTTTGTACTTCCATTGATTTTTTAACTAGTTAGATCTTCTCTGTTTGCATACTGAACCCTGATGGTTCATTATTGTAGTAGTCCTAAAACACTATTGAGTGCAGTGCCTAGCATTCGCCATTTACAGTATATCACTGCAGGGTGACAGCAAGAACAGTAGGAGTTCATTCTAGGCAGCGCGAATTGTTGGAAGCAATTTAGATTACAATTCAAAGTTTAATTTAAAAATCTATCAACAAATGTGAGATTGCCCAAAGAACATTTTACCATGTTGTTTTATTTTACTGCTGCAATATAGCGTGTCTCTTTTCTAAATCTTCAGTGTTATTGTAGCTGTTCTTTCTTTTATTTAATTATAAACATAACAGTAAATAAAGGTTTCATTATCTAATAATTCTATTTACTTTTTTGGTTATGTCCTTAAAGCTAATGCATTTGTGTTCAAAGGATTGTTTAATGACTGAGACTATGAGCAATAGTTATCATGCTTAACTTCAATTCTGAGTGTGAAATTCGAGTCTGTATGGTAGCATGGTTGAACTTCTATTATTATTTTGATTGTTAGCCTTCTTCACTCATTATTTTGATAAAGGTTTTGGATGTCCTTCTTATTTGCCCTGGTCAAGCAATAATCATGGATTACATAAGGTTGATTTTAATGCTCTGAAAAAAGGTAGAATTCTCAAATTAACTTTCGGTTCACTGTGCAAGTTACTTCTGCAGTAGAACACTGTCTGTTTGAAATAATATTTTTGCCCATATTTTATTTTGCTACAAACGGCTTTCACTTTATTACTGTGTACAAGCTATCTAAATGTAAATTGTAATAAGACTTCTGTTTCTTTGAGAGATACACATAGTAAAACTGAGCATATGCGGTTGCATTCTATCTGTGTATTCTTATACTGCGCTTGTCTGTGATTAGTGCTTACTTACTGATGACTCATAAGTGTGTAAAATGGTAGCAGAAAAAACAGCACACACATGTGTCTAAACTATACCTCGTATTAAGAGTATGGTTCAGATTAATAGACCCAGAGTGCAAATACTGTGTATTTCATAACTTCACCATAATGTTCCGTCCATCACAAACTGTGTACAAGCATAGCAATGATGAGAAGCAGTCCCACCTGCAGAGTTTTGCAAATGGCACCTCAGCAAGTGACAAAAATCATATATGGCTCTTCGGTAAGTTGTCACTTTGTTGCAGACTTTTGGTCTGCGATGTTTGTAGAGGTTTATTTACTTAAAAAGAATACAACTCGACTACCATGGAAAGGTTAATTAGTTTAATCCAAACCTCTCAAGTCAAAATCCAAATTTTGAAATCCTGAAATGCAGGCAATAGTGACGCCTTCAATCATTTTGTTGCCCTTCAGCCCTAACCCCTAAAAATGTTCTTATTTTGAAACACTTTTTGACAGGATTCTGAAGATTTTTATATTTTTAGCATTGTTTATATATCTGAGTTTGAATTTTCTTTGTTTGAAATAGCTTTAATTTTTTTTAAGTTTTAGGAGCTGCTACAATGGGGTCTTCCCTGACTCATGTAACAAAGAGATTGGGAGCACGAGTTGATAGCACGTTGCAGCACCCACCACATGACAAACCACCTGGATCAAGATCTGACACCTCAGCACCACATTGAACAGTGTGAGGTTTTTCACTGTGGCCGGAGTGCCAATCCTGCCACCAACTCCCTGTAAGTTGGAGGACCTGATAGCAGGACTGGATGCAGATTAACATCATACCTTGGAAAGAGCAATTGCAGGTAAAGGGCCTTGCTCATGGGCCCAACAGAGTAGAGTCAATTTTGGTGTTTATGGGATTTGAATGGGCAACCTTCTGATTGCTGATTCAGATCTCTAGCCACAGAAGCCATCACTCCAGCCATGTAGCAAAGACTCATTAATGAATTACAGTGTGGCGCAGGAGCCTTTTTTTCCGAGATACAGATTTGATCAGTAAAGAAGTGGAGTTAGATAGACTGGATTTTAGTATTCTGGCTTTGATGTGTAGCTCTTTTGTTTTGACTCTTTTTTAGAGACATTTAATTAGTGAGATACATGAATGGATGAATGAGATTCCCACTGTCCCTACATTTACTATCTAGCAAAACCACAGCCAAGGGAATAGGCTTGGCAGAATCAGTGAGGAAAGAAGACTCTCTTTAGCTTGACTCTAGTTTGGCACTGTGAGGAGAAATGAGAGGACTAGAATAAGTAGGAGGCCCCTCACACACCCTGGACTTGGGTGTCATCGGTGAAATACCACCACTCATTTCTTCACTCAACCAGTGAGGCAGGAGGGGATCCCATTTCTGGTATCAAGCATCTGCCTGGACACGACTCGATCTGGGGAGAGTAGCAGGCGATGACTGGGGTGGTACACTTATCTCACCGTAAAACATGTGCTCTAAGGTGAGCTCAGGGAAGCCAGAAACCTCAAAGGGAACAGTAGGGCAAAAGCTTGTTTAAAGTTGATTTTCAGTTTAAGTACAGACCGTGAATGCCCCACCACCTCACAATCCTTCTGGCTTTTTGGGTTTTAAGCAGGTGTCAGAAAAGTTACCACAGGGATAACTGACTTTTACATTCACAGCGACGTCACTTCTTGATCCTTCGATGTCAGCAATTTCTATCATTGTGCAGCAGAATTCACCAAGCATTAAATTATTCACCCACATCATTGTGGGACAGGATAGCTTTACTCTATTAATAATGTTGATATGTTATCAGTACAAGGGGAAGTGCAGGTTCAGACATTTGCTGGATGTGCTTGGCTGATGATCGAAAAGTGCAAAGCTGTCATTTGTGGAATTATGACTGAATACATCTGAATCAGAACATGTCTGGTAAATGCAAATCTTGCCTAACTACAATTATTGTTGAACCCTTTGGCTTGAAAAACAACACTCATCCTTTCAAAAGGCTTTCCTTCTCTTTTTGATTATATTTTCAGTCTTCGGGAAAGACTTCTTTTTGATTTTCATATTAGTCGCAAAAGAAATGCACATCTTCTACTTAGTTTTTTTTAAACATTATAGCAGTTGCTCCTAAACACTAATGTCCAGAAGATTACTTTGGGTGATCAGTTTGAGAAAAAGACAAGAGGTGAATGACTGTGCTCAGTAATTGTCAAGCCACATTGTCTTGGCACAACATTTTTTACATCACTTGTGTCCTTGTGAAAAGGCTTTTGCTTGTACATTGTAAACTAATGGAAAATTATTGTTATCAAAAGGCTGACCAACCTCTTAAAATAACACAGGGAAAAGTTAATTAAACACTGCTGCTCTCTAAACTTGACAAAGATTGTTTCAAAATGAAAGGTTAAAAAAAAAACAAAAAACAAAAGTTTCTGTGTATTCTTATACACCAGAAGTGTGTTTATGGATGCTGCTCTCCTATTATGATGTATACTTGATTTTGTCACCATGCAACAATGTCATATGACTTATTACATGGCAATGCTTGAAAAATGTTAACCAAACTATATTATTTATACAAGAGGAAATCATGACAAACATCATGTCAGTTTAACAAAACACAAATAGTTGTGCGGATATGCATGGATACTGTTTGTTTGTGCACTCCTTCAGTGTAACACATTATTGAGAATTGTCAGTACAATACATGTGGAGCATCTTTTTTGGCCAAAGGCAAAAGCAAACAGTTCAGCTTGATGTGTTATACATTCTCAGCTGCAGCAGTAGCCAATGGAGCAATGAGTAGCTGTTCACATTTTTATAAAAAAATCAATTAGCTTTTGAAAGGAGGTTGTTAGCTCAGCCATTTTCACCTAATAAAAATGACCAGAATCCTCAGCGAACCACAAAAGCACTGAAGTGTCCCAGCAACCAGCCTGTCTCTAAATTGTAAGCAGGATTTTTTGAACCACATTTAATATGTTAATTTTTAAAAATTTGCCATTTACTGATTTTATTTTATAGATTAACTAGCTGTGCTACCCATCTAAGACGGGTTGAAATCTAAGTAGTTATTGTAGACCTCAGCGTTAACATTTGCAGTGCACCACCCATTGGAATGTATTTTGTAATGCATGTAGTACTAAAATGCATTGCATGTCATTGTAACAGATGACACATCACAAATATTTGCACTGATAAAATGTATTCCTACAAATGTTTGTGATACACCATCTGCTGGAATGACAAATACAATGCATACAGTATGTCTCTGTTATATGCCATTTGGTATGGGATTCACATAAGTAGTGTTAATGTTTGTGATGCAGCATCTGTTGGAGTGACAAAGACATAGTAATTGGTGGGACACACAGACAGACACACAGGCATGTATCCTTATATTAAAGTGAATTATCTTTATAAACATAGTACTAGGGTGTTGTACCGTGTTAGCCATTATGAATGTAGAGAAAAGCCAAGCAAAATGACACCTTTTACTGGCTAACTAAAAAGATTACAATATGCAAGCTTTCGAGGCAACTCAGGCCCCTTCTTCAGGCAAGATGTATAAACATGAAAGTGAGAAAGCAATTCTCCCCTGTATACCTAAAGTGGATCTTCTTTTGGGACTCCTCCAAACAATACGTATGGAAGAAATTAACACAACCTTTCTATTATATTTGTTTTACCAAAGGAAACTTTGTTGTTATTTTTGCAGTTTCAGTTTATTCAGATCAGAGTAGCATATTTCAGTTTGTCTTTCCTTTCTGCAACATATACCTGTTATTAGTGCAGAATTCATCACATTACATTCGAAATTGATAATTAATCATATTAAGTGTCAGATATGTTTGCATGTATGCTCAATCAATCAATCTGTATTTTTATACTTATATTTTTTGATTGTATCACTGCATTCATCAAGTAAACTTTTCATGTGTAATTCTGTGGTAACGTCAAGTTACAGGATCAGTTGTGGCTTCTCTATTTTATTTGTCCAAAAGCTTTTGGCTCTGTTATGACCATCAGTAATCACTCTTAAAACATATTTACATTGAGGACCAGGAGAAAAAGAAAAAAATCAAAGGCAAAGAACAGGAGAAAATGAGAAAGACGACTAAGTGGTCAACCAAAAATTTAGGTCAAAAAGCGGAGCTTTTAAAAAAAAAATCAAATAAAAACAGTAGTCAAAATACTAAATGACCATTGAAAGGACCGCATAACTCTCCACCAATTGACTCCTCCAATATTGACCCTAGAAGGCGACACCCCTAACAACCAGGACTTGCATCATGACAACAGAATCCACAAATCAAAATGGTGTCTGAAAACGCATTAAATAAAAGTCAAAACTGAAATGGAGGCTATAATAAAGACAATGGCCACCAAAATTAATTAATTGAAGATTAGATTAGATTAGATACATGTTATTAATCAGATGGGAAAATTAAGGTGCATACAGCAGCAGAAACATAAAAATCAAGAATACAGACTCACAATACAAATGCAACCAATCAATCATTAAATAAATATTGTGGAGATATTTCAAAATGAAGATAATGAGTACATTGGGAAGAAGCATTAAAATGTCTGATAGCAGGCAATAAAAATATATAAATAAAAATATATAAAACCCCCAAAAACAACACATAGTTGATATTTATAGCCCAAGAAAAGACCCCCCATCCCCCCAAAAAGTAATTCCATTCATAACAACTGTAACATGATGGTACCTCTGTATGTGCAAGGAAACCTGGGTTGAAAAACACATTTTAATTAGCTCTTAGAAAATGTGGATCTTGCATTAAATAAATTCAACACTATATTACAAATATCATAAGAAAAATGTACAAATCATCTTTGTTAATGACAGAAAAGTGTAGTGCTTACCTTTAGCAAATCAGGAAGGATAATTAGGGTTCTAAAATTCCTCTCTCCCCAGTGACATACAGCTTTTTAACAGAAAACAATGAACACAAAAAAAAAATTATGGGTAAAGAGTGTCTCCTTATACAGCATATGGTGAATATGTGTAAGTAAAAACCTAATGCCAAATTGTAAAAAGTAATTGTAATTAATAATGAGGTAAACATTTTAATTTTTTAATGCAGTCTCAAAGTATTTTTATTCAGATTTATTTGGACGTAGCTGACTAAAAAACCTCACAGCCTATAACAAACTGTAACTGTATTGACATTCCTTATTCCTGTGCTTTGCGAAGAGTGCGCTCTTTTGAAACAGATATGTAAAATGCTCAGTAAATTGACTGGGACCTCATTAGCATGTACTCAGAAACTGGTAAATTAGGCTCACCTAGCAGATCGTTTTTATTAGTTAATCAGCCTCACTCGCTTCCTCCATACACTTCACAAAAATGACAATATCATTTTGCACATGGTTTGTCCAGCAAAATACCTGATCAATTTAAAAGTAAGATCAGGAACAGTATTCCTGTGTGCATTCACAGCATGAGTCTCTATGTATGGTTTAATTGCTGCATTAGCGCCAATTTTCACCCCATTTACTGATGTCCTGCCTGTTACTGACACTTCTCTTCACTATTTCTTTTTTTGATTTTGGAAGTATTATTTATAGCTTTTACAGTATATGTATGACCTTCCACTTGCTCTCCTGGACTTGACTTTGGATTATGGATACGGTTAAATTAACATGCACTTACGTTACTGGTGTTATGACATTGGAGTTTCATTCCTGGTTCAAGTACCTTTCTTTTTATGCATTCTTCTATTTTTCTTTTAAAAATTATTTTGTGAATTCTGTTTGTGATTATAATGTGTTATGCCTTACTGTTTTGTTATTAGTTTCTTTAATATTATTGTATTGTATTGATTGTGTATTTTCATTATCTTTATGTTGATCTTAAGTGAATTGAACCCACTGATGCAGCAGCTCTGGGGAAACCCCCAGGCCTTTATAAGCTTGTAAAAGACTCAGTGCTCATGCTGACATATTGATGTGCATTATTGTCTTTTTGGCTCTATCTTTGATTTTTTAATTTGGATTTTGACCCTTGAAAAATGTGTTATTTTTAAGATCTGGTTATGAACTCCGCTTTTGTCTTTGGTTATCAATTATAGACTAGTTTATTTGCTTTAGGTTTTGTATGGGTGTTTTTGAGTACTTCATTGTTGTTGTTTTAGAATTAATATTTTTTTTATTTTGTTATGTATTTTCTGTTATGTTAACATTTATGTACTGTGTCTTTAAATTCATTCTATGCACTTTATAGGTGTAGCCCCAGGAGGCGGTGCCACCTTGATGTCACTGCTGTTGGTTCATTACTCTGCTTGCATGAGGAGGCATGGACAAGAGAACCAGCCATTGGATCATTATGAGCAGGGCCGGATTTTCCTATAGGCTAACTAGGCTTCAGCCTAGGGCCTCAAGATCAAGAGGGGTCTACATTCAAATTGTTAGCAAAATTTTATTATCTCTCATGTAATTTACAAACTTAAAAATGGAAGGTGAAAGGGCCTCATAAGTGGAATAGCCTAGGGCCTGTTTTCATATAAATCCGGCCCTGATTGTGAGTTGTTATTCGGAGATTTGTAAGTATTGTTTTTTGTTGATATTTTCTGGTTCTCAATTTTTGCTTCTGGTTTTGGATGTTGCTTCTGGTTTTGGTATTGTGACTTGTTTAGCTTGGGTTGCCTTTGTTGGCAAATCTATTTTGCATCTTTTTGTTCTTTTGAGGATATCTTTTGGTTCTTTTGTTATATTTTTCTATTCTTAAATATTTTATTTCCTAAAGATTCTTTGTGGACTTGTTTCTGTTAGTGAGATCTTTCATGGTTGCCCTATCTAGTGATGCATTTTTGCATTTTTTGGGAATTTCTATAGTCTTTTTGAACATTATTTGGCTGATGGGTAAGTTTGTTTTTTTTTTTCAGGATTGACAACCAGGTATTTTGTAATCATGTCTGTTTTTTCCATAATTGTTCGCAATTACTTTTGTGCATGCTGCCAATCATGCTTTAGAGAGAAACCTACTTGGCTGCAGGCCTTCAACTTTTACAATGATTGTCCATTCTTCCCTCAGTTCAGTTTCATATTTACTTGTGGATGCTTTTATTATTGAGGTTTTGTGTATTTTTGTTTGTGGAATTTATTGGGCTGCTGATTACTTGGTGTTCACGCATTTAATTAACATGTTAGAAATTGCTGCTAATAAATTTTTAACAAACCCTTAAATGTGTTAATTTAATCTGGTTAATGAAGCAGTGCCAAACACATTCAAGTCTAGTAATAGTAGTAGCGGGTCATGGATACAAAGGAATTCCAACCCATCTTATCCAGGAAAACATGCTCACATCCATAATACCCTCACTGAGTACCTGAGCTGCATCTGCTTCTCTCCTCTTTGACTGAATTCTAGCAATGCTTATGTAATTTTGTCCTACTCTCAGCTGATGAGGGACCTAGTCACCTATTCCCTTGTCATGCGTGCACGCATTCCCTTATACAAGTGAACTAACCTCTCGCACATGCATGCTCACTTGCTCATGAGACAGCAATGGTGTGTACCCACGAATGTCTCCTGCTTCCAGCTACCCCCTTCCCATGCCTCTACGAAGGACATCCCCAGCAGGCGCACTTCAATAAAATTGCCAAAATGCACTTTTCAAACTTTGCCAGCTTTTTCCTTCTTGTCTGTTTTCAATCTAACACCAGCAAATTGGGATCTTTAAAGGTAGTGGACCCTTTGAGGAGAGGAAGCCTCAATGCCATCCACCCCCTTCAAAGAACAGCTCTCTACCACTGACATTATCCTACACCCCTTCATATTCATCTGAAAGGATGCAGGCACATGCCATTTCATTGATGTTTGTTTCAATAGCAGAAAACTAACGGGGTACATCTTTAAACTAGATTGTTGTTACCTGAGTTGCATCCTCACACAGAAGTACTACCTTTTGTTTGGCCACTGGCGTTGGTGATATCATACACAAATATGTTCTGGTTGTCTGGTGACATCTAGTGAAGAACAGGATAAGCACATATGTAGCGTGCACTCAAGTGAAAAGCTGCACTCAGTGTAAGGCAAGAAGTAAACCCTGGTCCTTCGCTGGACTCAATCATACAGCCAATCAGAAAAGAGTTTGCTGCGTGCAATCCAGTAACAGAAACCTATAGTTAAAGTATCTGCTTACTTTTAATCCAGTTATATGCTATAGATATTTTGAAACAGTATGATCTGGTGGTGCAGTGGCTAATGTTCATGCCATGAATTTTGGGGAGCCTGCGCTGAGGATGGAAAAAGGGGTGACCTCCTTATTTACTTCACAACACATGAAGGAATAAACATATTTTCTTAATTGAGAAGTAGTTGTTCACAACATTTATATTTAAAATATGCTTTTGTTCTACTGTACCGAATGCTAGAACTGACATTCTAAGAAATAACAAATGGTTAAAATAAGGGGCACTAAAACTGCATAATAAAATGAATATCATTGAATCCTGCTTTATGCAGAGAGGAATAGTAATGAGTATTCTTTTTTGTCTTTGTTCAAGAAAATGGATTTATTTGTGCGTTTCATATGTCTATTATAGGGAAAATTAACATAAATGTAATGCTCTGTTTTTAACACATTACATTTTATAATAAGTAACTATATTACATATTTAGTTACTTTTTTGTAAGTAGTGAGTAATATAACCTTGTTACTTAGTTATATGGTCCCATGTGGATGTTTCATTTGCCATTCAGGCAATTCTTTGCACTGTTCTGAGCTTTGTGATTGAACAACCTTCTGTGAAAATAAACCTTTTATTTTTATCAAGATTTGTCTTGGCCCTTTGGGTTTGTAGTTTTTGTTTTTTTTTTGTTTTTTTTTGACGGTGATTCTCCATCTAGTGGGCAAGTTTGGAAAGTGTTTTGGTCTCTGTGCTTTCAGGACTCCCCAGTTTCATGACACCAGAGAAATGTTTATTAAACTGTTTTGTATTAGAAAGTAATCAGAGTCATTTCTGCTTTATTGAAAAATATTAATATGTTTGAGGAAAATCCAAATAAATCAAATTTCACATATGTGGTGATTGTCTATTTAAAATGTAATTGTGGGATTTATCACAATTAAATTTTTTAATCAAACAGCAGCCCTAGTAACTTAGTGTGAAGACCTGCTTGAGCTTCCTAGGGGTGAAGAACATCCTTGCGGGCTTTTCCTTAGGCCATACTTTAAATTCCTCATCTTAGGCACAACATTGGCAGAATTATTTCTATTTCATATGCTTTCCTTTACTAGCTAAATTGTAATTAAAACTACCACTATATATTTTGCTTTCCCATTTTTTTACATCTGCTTAGCGCTGTGATCTTTAGGACTTTCCTGTGCCTAAGCAATTTTAGCAAGGTATTGGGGAGGACAAAAAAGAAATAGGCAGATGGATTATATAGTTATAGTTTCTTTCATATTTTGATATATTTCTTACTGATTGATGTAGTATTATTTAGGTCCTTCGTTGATTGACTACAATACTTAAATATTTGATGTTAAATTAGCATTTATAAGTCTCATTGTCTGAATTATATAAAAAATAGACAATAACTAAGGTAGTGTTAAAGAACATTTCAAGTTCCAAAAGTCTTCCAAAATAATACCACTATGCTAGAGATAGTAAGATAGTGTATTTATTATATGTAAAAAAGGAAGTAATACATTAAACAAGGAAATGCAATGAGCAAATTGAGCACACAGCAAAACACAATTCTGCAGCCACTTTGGGCTTAACTACATAGGTCTTAATGGATTGGTTCATCATTTTGACCACCTCAAAATACTTTGATGGCACCTTTCTCCTTACTTCCCATTTCTCTTTCCATCACTTTCCATGTCACACATAATTGGGGCTTCTGCTTCTGACATATAAGCCTTCATCCCAAACTCTCCTCTTGGCCCAATTCTATTTTTGCTAGAGAGAGAGCAAGGAAGTACAGTGATCCCTCGCTATATCACGCTTCGACTTTCGCAGCTTCACTCTATTGCGATTTTTTCTCATACACGCTTACGTCACTACGCATGCGTTGTCTGAGAACTTTTATCTAAGCCCCACGATGGCTCCTAAACGTGCTGCTTTTTCTAAGCCTTCTGACAATGAAACTAAGCGCCGGAGGAAGATGCTTACCATCCAGGAGAAGATGAAACTCTTGGATATGATTAAAGATGGCAATACCCTGCAAAAGCCTCCTCACGCATATGAAAAGACAGCACCAGCAACTGCCTATCAAGATGTTCTTCAGCCGCGCACCCAGACACCCACTGCCTACTCCTAGTACTCCTTCAGCGGAAGAAGACAATGACGCACCTGCTGAAGATACTGCACCACCTGAAGACTCTCCTACTGAGGTCGTGCCTTCATAGGTTAGTGGTTGTGTGTAAGAACTGTGTGAGTGTGTAATTAAATGTACAGTACAATAATAATAATATGATATTTGTAACGTCTAATATGTCTTATTTTCTCTTATTTTGTCTAATATATTGGGTAATACGAGTGCAATGGTGACTAAAGGGTGTTACTTCATGTCTAGAGGGCTCTAATAATGTTAAAAAACGTATTTAGAAGGTGGTAAACAGGATTTCTATACTCTTAACTGCGAAAATATTCGATTTATAAATAAAGAATATTACTTTGCGAAAATTCATTTACCGCGGTAGAGTCTGGAATGGACTAACCATGATAAATGAGGGTTCACTGTACTTAACCTATCAGTTCCTGGTATGCAAGCACACCCAAACTTTTGGATATCCTGAAAAAAACACATTCCGAACAGAGTCTCTTAGCTGGCCATTCACTAAAGCAAGCACTACATTTCTTGCCCTCCCCATTAGGAACCATGTATTTCACCTGATTGTATAGGTTGGCAGTTACTTTTGAGTACAAATGTTACCTGTCTTTCCCAGCAAGTGGCCATATGTTGCCATATGTGGAGATATTTTGAAGGTTTCATCAAAGTTCATATCTCATTTTTTTCTTGAACTGGTGCCCATATTCATTGACCTTCTGGATAATCCAACACAGATACAGGATTTATTTCACTCTAGTGTCTCATACATTTCCAAAATGTCACTTTTGTTTGGTTTACTCTTTCCAATATAAATCTCTCCCTCTCTGTCTCTTTCTCTGTCTCCCCGCTCTTTGAAGGAAGTTTAATCTGGGATTGCTCTTTACTTAACAATACCCTTAGTGACCTCTCAAAAACTCCCTTTATAAATTTTATAATTACAAAATTTTAAAGGCCATCTTTATAAGAAAAAAATTAATTTATGCATCTGGTGCCCACAAGATTACTTTATTTTGCATGGGTGTCTTTTTTGGCATGAAAATTCTTGTGAACGTTATGCAGAACTGGTAGAGAGATGCTATTAGAAGGGGTAGAGCCATCAGTGCAGAGTGTGTGTGTATGTGTGTGAATAAGCCAGAAAGAGAGACGAGATTGATCACTTATAGAAAAGGACTTATGAGAACTTAAATTTATTGGCCTTAGTACATGTGCACCAGTGATACTGGAAAGGATCATAACTTGGATCAGCTCAGCTCATGGAGTTGGGCAAAGTGAAGGAAGGTGATGTTACCACTGAGCACAAGTGAGAAGAATGAGGCAGAGCTGAGTGTGTGAGTCACATAGAAGTAGCTGAGGAAGACCATTATGGTGGCACTGTAGGGCAGCCAAAGAATGTGACAGCCTTTACTAAGCCTCATGTGAGTGAGCAATGGAAGTCAATCATCTAAACATTTATCGGGCTACCAGCATCACCGATGCCAAAATTTTAGCTAAATAATACCATAAGAAAACCATACAAAATTTGAAGATGTGTCAGTATACTATACTGTCAGTACAACCACCCAAGTACAACATTGAAAGATATCTCAACAGCAAAAAGCAGTAATAGAAATGAATATTCATAAATTTCCAATTTTTCTTCAAAGAGCAAAGTGCTATATCATATTGTACATAAATAATAATAATATTTTGATAATGATGACAATGCCTCCAAAACAGTAAGATGTACAAATTCAGTCATGTTTTAAATTGTATCACAAAAATCAACCATTGGTCACTTAAAACGCTTCTACCCTACAAAACCCAAACTGGAACAGAAAAAATCAGGCTACATATGGGCACACATGAGCAAGGTATGCCAAGAACACTGCAGGGTCCAAGGGTCTGCCCAAGCAACTTGGAAACAGGCCAGTGGTACAAGGGCACAAAGAAAATTTCACCTATTCCTCCAAGTTTTTTTTTTCTATAATGAACTGCAATGAGAATATCAAGGAATGGGAAAATTTTAATTATGATGACCAAGCTGAGTTTGCTATAAATTTTTTAACAATACGTTAAATTATTTAGACACCTACTTATTTAAGTTTTGCACAACAATTTTGGCATAAATGCAGAGATGCCACAGTGCATAAACCTATTCTAAAAATTAATTTTCATGTTCTGCGCCTGCCTACATTTAATACCCAGTGCCAGGATTAAAATTGTATTCTAGGACTCAAGGGAGGTTCCAATCCTAGACAGGAAATCAGTACATCACAAGGCTCACTTGCAAATCTAACTTAAAACCACCGATCAGTTTAAACCAGACATGTGTGGAATGTGGAAGTAAATTAGAATAACAGAAGAAAACCCACACGATCACAGGTACAATTTGCAAATGGTGCATAGACTCCACATAACTTGTGCCCAGGACTAAAGAACTGTGTTTTAGAGCAGTCCAGGCCATTGTGACCCTATTAAAATAAATAGGTTTGAAGAAATGACTTAGGAGTGTTACCTTGAACCTGGGTTAAGCAGGTCCTAAAATGAATGTTTGAATTCCTATGATTTTATGGATTTATTTAATGTATTTGAAGAAGAAAGTATAAAATCAAACTAGAAGCAAATTGCTTACATTTTAGTTATACAAAAATTCAGCTGACAGTTTACTAATTATTATATGTCAATCATTGAGGGCTACATTGATTGGTGGGCAGTGAAGGATAAAGAACCATTAAAAGCCTACATCCCCTGAGCTGCTATAGTTTCATGAAAGTGCCCAATGGATCACAAGAGCCTGAAACTTTAGGGTCTATGGTTCAAATCTTGGCTCTAAGTCTAGAATGTGACGCTTGCTAAATCAATTAACCTTTTGAGTTTTATCCATCACTTGTGACAACATGTAAAAATCCAAGGTCTGCCGATAGTGAAGAATCATTCATGTATAGTTCACAACAAATGGAAATGAATGTTTTAATTGACTGCATGCAGAACTGTATGTGAGGAAACATAAATGTTCAGTTTCAACTATAAATTATAAATCTATGTTATTGTTTAATAAATAAACAAACTTTTCTTGAGCAAGAGAGAGAGAGCATATTGATAGGTTATTACAGTACATTCTAGATGCCTGACCTTTAACTTATTGTGTTACAAAATGTAACAGAGTTAATCTCTGTCTAGTTCAATTGCTCATTCATGTGCACATTGACCACAGTGACCACATCAACGTAACAAAAACTATTATCAATATTGTGTCATGAAAAATACATAGCACGCCTTTGGCATAATCATTTAATTATCATAATAAGAAAAGCATTTTTTTCTCAAACTGAAACCAAGCTCAATACCTGAAATCAAACAGGACAAAATCCTATCAATTCAGGATCATTTTAAATTGCATAACAAAGGTGCTTCTTCCCCAAAAGCATATCCGCATCTAAGCAGTGGCTAACTAAGATAGTAGGCTGGGATTTTAAAGAAATTATGTGATTTGGGTAGTTTAGGAAAGCACAGAGTGGCAAGTAGGGTTTGTTTCCTCTTCTTTATTTTGTTTATTTTTGTACTTTGTGTTCTAACTTCATTATGTTAACTTGCCTTTTTTATTTTTGGTATAAAAACCTTAAAATAGACTTCCTAAGTCTATTTTGAGTGCAGGGATGGCTTCGGCATACCCCATATTGTCCTCAATAGTCAACATTATTACCACTGTTACTGATCAGATTATTAACGATTCATAATACTATGACAATTATCACCTTTTAAGCCTATTATATATACAGTGTGGAGACTGGCTCGGACACAGACAGGCAGACACGCTCAAGTCACCCAACACACGTTTATTTACGTTAATATTTACATTGTCCATACCGTGCTCACAAGCCCCAAAGACCCCAAAGTCCTGGCCACAACACAATGCCTTCTTCAGGCCGCCTCCTTGTCCTCCTCCTGACGTCATCCTTCTTCCACCCGACTCTTGACTCTGACTGAAGGGAGGCGGCCCCTTTTATCTACACCCGGATGTGCTCCAGGTGCTCCCCGGCAATCTTCCACCGACACTCCCCAGTGTGGCGGAAGTGTCGGCTGTGTACCCGGAAGCACTCCGGGTGTTCCCGCTTCTCTTCCCCCCAGCACTTCCTGGTGTGGCGGAAGCGCTGGGGTCCAGGGTCCCCAAGGCATCAGGGCACCCCCTGGCCCCCAATACAACCAGGGAGGACGCCCTCCTAGGCGTCCCGGCCGGGCATGGACTCCCGCCGGGCACCACAACAGTATCTCACAAAAGTGAGTACACCCCTCACATTTTTGTAAATATTTTATTATATCTTTCCATGGGACAACACTGAAGATATGACACTTTGATACAATGTAAAGTAGTCCGTGTACAGCTCTTATAATGGTGTAAATTTGCTGTCCCCTCAAAATAACTCAATACACAGCCATTAATGACTAACAAAATGACAAACAAAATTAATGACAACAAAAGTGAGTACACCCCTAAGTGAAAAATGTCCAAATTGTCCCCAAAGTGTCAATATTTTGTGTGGCCACCATTATTTTCCAGCACTGCCTTTACTCTCTTGGGCATGGAGTTCACTAGAGCTTCACAGGTTGCCACTGGAATCCTCTTCCACTCCTCCATGACAACATCACAGAGCTGGTGGATGTTAGAGATCTTGCACTCCTCCACCTTCCGTTTGAGGATGCCCCACAGATGCTCAATAGGGTTTAGGTCTGGAGACATGCTTGGCCAGTCCAGCACCTTTACCCTCAGTTTCTTTAGCAAGGCAGTGGTCGTCTTGGAGGTGTGTTTGGGGTAGTTATGTTGGAATACTGCCCTGTGGCCCAGTTTCTGAAGGGAGGGGATCATGCTCTGCTTCAGTATGTCACAGTACATGTTGGCATTTACGGTTGCCTCAATGAACTGTAACTCCCCAGTGCCAGCAGCACTCATGCAGCCCCAAACCATGACACTCCCACCACTATGCTTGAGTGTAGGCAAAACACACTTGTCTTTGTACTCCTCACCTGTTTGCCGCCACACACGCTTGACACCATCTGAACCAAATAAGTTTATCTTGGTCTCATCAGACCACAGGACATGGTTGCAGTAATCCATGTCTTTAGTCTGCTTGTCTTCAGTAAACTGTTTGTGGGCTTTCTTGTGCATCACCTTTTGAAGAGGCTTCTTTATGGGATGACAGCCATGCAGTCCAATTTGATGCAGTGTGCGGCGTATGTTCTGAGCACTGACAGGCTGACCCCCCACCCCTTCAACCTCTGCAGCAATGCTGGCAGCACTCATACGTCTATTTTCAAAAGACAACCTCTGAATATGATGCTGAGCACGTGCACTCAACTTCTTTGGTCGACCATGGCGAGGCCTGTTCTGAGTGGAACCTGTCCTGTTAAACCGCTGTATGGTCTTGGCCACCGTGCTGCAGCTCAGTTTCAGGGTGTTGGCAAACTTTTTATAGCCTAGGCCATCTTTATGTAGAGCAACAGTTCTTTTTTTCAGATCCTCAGAGAGTTCTTTGCCATGAGGTGCCATGTTGAACTTCCAGTGACCAGTATGAGAGAGTGTGAGAGCAAAAACACCAAATTTAACACACCTGCTTCCCATTCACACCTGAGACCTTGTAACACTAACGAGTCACATGAGACTGGGGAGGGAAAATGGCTAATTGGGACATTTTTCTCTTAGGGGTGTACTCATTTTTGTTGCCAGCGTTTTAGACATTAATGGCTGTGTGTTGAGTGTGTTGAGTTATTTTGAGGGGACAGCAAATTTACACTGTTATACAAGCTGTGCACTGAGTGCTTTACATTGTATCAAAGTGTCATATATTCAGTGTTGTCCCATGAAAGATATAATAAAATATTTACAAAAATGTGAGGGGTGTACTCACTTTTGTGAGATACTGTATATCATCTTTTTATATAGTGGATTTCTGTTAAAGACAGTTGAATCCGAATAGCATAGAACTGTCATTGTAAGAAACCTGAGTTTGAATTCCTGTTTTAGTACCGATATATACTTTAGAGAAAAAACGAAATGAAAACTTTGAGTATTTTGCAGGGGAGAACCTAAAAATGAGGTTCTTTTTTTATCTTGGGCCTAATGCTAGCTGAAAAACACCCACACATACCTCAAAACAAGTAGCAGAGGAAAAAACACTGAAATATTACTGTTGTGTTTCAGCCCAGGTTTTTTCCCTGGCTTGTATTTATTTGTTACTGTATTGTTGACTTTGTTCTTTTTGAATTATTATTTACAGTAATCCCTCCTCGATCCCGGGGGTTGCGTTCCAGAACTCCCCGCGAAAGATGAAAATCCGCGAAGTAGAAACCATATGTTTATATGGTTATTTTTATATTGTCATGCTTGGGTCACAGATTTGCACAGAAACACAGGAAGTTGTAGAGAGACAGGAACTTTATTCAAACACTGCAAACAAACATTTGTCTCTTTTTCAAAAGTTTAAACTGTGCTCCATGACAAGACAGAGATGACAGTTCCGTCTCACAATTAAAAGAATGCAAACATATCTTCCTCTTCAAAGGAGTGCGCGTCAGGAGCAGAGAATGTCAGAGAGAGAGAGAAAAGCAAACAAATCAATAGGGCTGTTTGGCTTTTAAGTATGCAAAGCACCGTCGCACAAAGCAGTTACAATGAAGGCAGCAGCTCACAACCCCTCCATCAGGAGCAGAGAATGTCAGAAAGAGAGAGAGAGAGACAGATAAAAACAAACAATCAAAAATCAATACGTGCCCTTCGAGCTTTTAAGTATGCGAAGCACCGTGCAGCATGTCACTTCATGAAGCAGCTGCACAGAAGGGAGCAACGTGAAGGTAATCTTTCAGCATTTTTAGACAAGCGTCCGTATCGTCTAGGTGTGCGAACAGCCCCCCTGCTCACACCCCCTCCGTCAGGATCAGAGAATGTCAGAGCGAGAGAGAGAGAGAGAAAAGTAAGTTGGGTAGCTTCTCAGCCATCTGCCAATAGCGTCCCTTGTATGAAATCAACTGGGCAAACCAACTGAGGAAGCATGTACCAGAAATTAAAAGACCCATTGTTCGCAGAAATCCACGAACCAGCAAAAAATCTGCGATATATATTTAAATATGCTTACATATAAAATCCGCGATAGAGTGAAGCCGCGAAAGTCGAAGTGCGATATAGCGAGGGATTACTGTATTTTTCATATTTTTATGTTATTTCTGTTATAGCTGTCTGTGATTTAGTAATTGCGTACTGTCACTCCAAATTTGAGTCCATTCCTGGTGTTCTATGGGTGGTATCTCACAAGACAAGGTCATCCTGATATCACCACTCCTGAAATCTCCCTCTGGTTCTCAGGAGTGCTGCATTTGAGGTTGTAGTGAAATCTTCTTCTAAGTGTTGTTTTCTTCTGGTATTTTTTTTATCCGAGATTAATTGCTGAATTTTTGGATTGGGTTCTTCGTCTTTTGTTTTTTCGACTTGTTTGCTTTGGATTACCTTTCAGGCAACTCCTTTATGCTCTGTTGAGAATTTCATTTTTGTTATTTATTTTTAATTCAGTAATAAACAATTTCATGTAAAAAGAATTTTGGTAAGATTGCTTCTGTAAGCCCGAGTCTGACATTTCTGTCTGTTGTAAGACATTTTTCTAAAGCTTATCAGTTTCTTTGTATTTTGAACTTTAAAAGCAACCTCCTACTTTTTGTACCTGTGTAGGGTAAAGCTAGCAGTTAATAGTTGGGATGACAAGCAAGATTGGGTTGAGCCTTTTCTGGGTAGGCCATTGAAGTTCCTGGCCTGTTTTTGTGGGACATTTTGAAGTCTTCATACCCATTCTGCCATATTTGTGGCTCCGTCTCATAACAATTACAAGAAAAAACTGCACTTTGCTTTTAATGGCAGCTTTTCTTATAACAAACAGCTGTTAATGAACCACATCAACGTCATCAGGCAAAAATTACTGCTGTAGAAAGGAGAAAGACAGTTCCTGTCTGAGGCTCACTTTGTCCAGGTGGTTTACTTCAGAAAACAGTCCAAAGGCTCAATGCTAATGATATTCAACAAGGCTGCACACAGATGTTAAACGATTGAAGACAAGACAGATAACAGCGACACCGTAACAGCATGTTGTATAGTCCCTCCATTATCATCTTATTCAAATATTATTTGCACCCATTTGTCTGATAGGCAATACAAATGGAGGAGAAATAAGCACTCATTGCATTTAGAATATAATTTTTTTATATTAATATTCCATTTAAGATTATTACATTGGTGAGCTCCTAAGTATTTATATTCAGTCCCTGTTCCTTCCTCCTGCTCCTGAACAATGGTTTCTGCCTCTTAATGTCAAATACTATTTCTTTAAGTTCAGTGCTGAAACATCTGCAGGTTTTTGTGTGAACCAAATTGTTTAATTATAAGTCAATCATTGAAGACAAAAAATGTATTTAATTCTATAGGTTTCATTCTGCACAGTCAGGTCATTTTTATATTTTATATTTACCTTTTTTGATTTGTGGCTTTGAGCAGATTCATAATTTTCCATGCCTCACTTTTGTCTCTCCCATTTCTTTCCACGTGTTTTATTAAAATGGATTCATTAATATGTCCACACATAGGTATAAATGGAACCAAGTAAATGGTGATCTGCTTGTGCCTTTGATATTTCAGACTCATTATTAGCAGGCTGATTAAGAAAACAATAAACAAATGAAAAGACCCTGCATCTGTTGACGACTGAAAGAAGTAATTAGAATAGCTATGGAAAACTGAATGGACCGATTAAGATTTAGGAATCAAAATAAGTGAGTTAATTAAAATGAAGCGTAAAAATGGTGGCAGAACAATATTTGCTTAACAGCAGCCACTGGATTTGAGTTTAAAAATTGGGTTAGAACAAAAACAAGCAGCCATTGCAACCTGTCAAGGCAAAACGTGAAGCTATAAAAGTGACGTCTATTAAAGTTTTTAATGCATCAATACATTTTAGTAGTCATAACTAAAAACTATAAAACTCTTGATCGATTTTACATTCTGTGGAAGGCCAAAACCAATTTGTGTTACTGTAACTGGCATTAAACTAGAACAGAATGTCAGACCAGTTTAAAAAAATCAGTGTATCTCATCAGAAATGAATGCAACTTCTTGAAAATTGAATACTTCTTTCTTTTTATTTAATTTGCAATGTTTATGTGTTTTTGACAGACTGGGTTTAGTCAGAGGAAAAGGTGCTGGAGCTGCAATACAAACTGAATTCCTGCTGTACAAACTCAATGGTAGGCCCATACCTCCAGGTAGAGCTATAGCTCGGAAGCAAAAAAAGACACTGTCAAAGAGTCTAAACAATAGACTGAGCTTGTAAGTATCCTGCTTGTATCAGCTGATAAATGGCCCCCTCTTTAAGGGACTTATCTTTTCAAGACTTGCAGCATGAGGAATGGCATCATTTGTACTGTTTGCCTGGCCGGACGAGTGAGGCTGGATCCATTTAAAAGATAGTGAGATACTGTCGACAGCAATAGACAGGGTAATTGCAGAGCCACTACTGTGGTATAAATTACATCACTCTAAGTGGCAGAGTGGCCCGAAGAGAACGAAAAAATTTCTGACAATTTACTTGTCCTACTGCCCTTTTGACTGCTTATCACAGCTCAGCAGAAGAAAGGAGCTCTAGGTGAAAAAATTAAGTATTGATCAAATTAACAGTTTTTACTGATCTCTTTAGGAGAAAAAAGAAGTGGAACAATTAAATTTAGAACACAAAAGGCTACGCTGGATAACACTTGACCCCAAGAAGGCAAAGCCATCTGACACTGACATACAGGAAATAAAATCTTGTTACAGAATTGTTTTTTCCATTTGAAATTTCAGCAAAGGGGGATTTGGCGAGATTGATTAACTCACCCTGTGACTACAATATGAATTGGGAAGGAAGGAAGGTGGCTGGAAGGCGGTGGGGGTGGTGCCAGCTGAAATGAGCAGTTGTTAATGTAAATAAGAGAAAAGATCACATATCATTTTGCCATTTAATTTTTTTTTTTGTATTGCTTATTCAGGTTGCAGTTTGTTCTCTCCAACAGCTCATGAGGAAAATACTATTTACATGTTTTCTTTATGATGCTGATACAATCTTGTTGACAAAATCGTTTGCTTATCTGACAAGCAAGTTCCAGGTTAATGTCACGAAACCCACACAAGCCTGGTTCAGCATAATGTATTAAGTACTGCTGTCCAACAGTTTAAATAAAACCATTTTTAGGAAAATATTGCTAAAGGTGTACGGGTTAGGCTAACTGTTAATTCTAAGTTAGAGAATTGTGAATCTATTTGTGAATGGACATTGACATGGATTCAAATTCCATCAAGGTTATTTTCCTGCGTTCCTCTTGATGCTGCTGGAATGGACTCTAGCCTCCCATGACACTAAATGTGATTAAAGGAATTTACAGCAGTACTCTTACATCATCATTTACCAAATGTTTTATGATCTCTCAGTCTATCACCTGCAATATAGGAACTGGGCAATGTAAAGATGGAGCCAAGTGTTAATCAGTGTTTGCAGCAAAATAAAGAAGGTATGTATTTAATATTTGATTTCATAGAATAGGCTAATACTTTACTTTAAAAATATTTATAGTATATGCACTATTTCTCATCTTTAAGCATTTAACACATCTGTGTAACTTGGAATTTCAGCATTGATTCTTTGATGGCATATTATTAGATGGCTGTTGCATTAAAGTTTACATTCATTATTACATCAGCGGTGAATCACATTTGCATTAGTGGACATCAAATAAGAAAGACACACATAAAGATGAAATTATGCCAAGTAGTTTTTTGAAAAGATGAAGATGTACATTCTAAATACTTTCTCTCTCTCTCTGTCAGTGTATCTATATATGTAGTCACTGGCCAGACTAATAAGATGTGTAATACCACCCCAGGATGAGAGGGGGGGGGGGGGCGATTGTCTTCTGCAGCACCAAGAAACCAACCTTTGAGGGCAACTGAACTCTGCCCCCAGCATCTCATAGGCCCCACCGTACTGAACTGGGATGCTATAAAACTGAGACATTTGCAGCCGCTGCTCCACGGCTCTGGAATACCCTACCAGAGAGCTGAAGAACACAGCAGATTGTGGGCTGTTTTAAAAAATAGCTAAAGACTTTTCTATTTAGGAAAGCTTATTAACAAGAATGCTATAATTATTGTTGTTTTATCTCTGTTTTTATCTTGCTTTGCCTTTGTTTAAACTTTTTATGTAGCACTTTGAGATTTGCTGCTAATGTAAAGTGCCCTATAAATAAAATGCATTATTATTATTATTATTATTACATTCTCAGAAAAGTGTGTCTCACTTCAGGGAGAAGCCTCCACATGAAACAACTGCCAATGAATGAACCCCTTTTTCTACCAAACCCAGTTGGCTAAGACAGCATTTACGAAGCCTTATTTTTGTTGCTTTCTTTTGTTCAGTTTTTTGGATAATTGCATTAAACAGGGTGGCCCAGTTGGCACTCCAACTTTTGTTTAGGACTTAAGTTGTCCTTCCATTTATTACTTTAATAATAATAACAAGAAGAAGACAAATAAGAATACAAATAATACAAATAAATAATACAATAATAAATAAAGAAGTAATAATACAAGAATACACTGTGTTTTGTGCACTCACAACTTTAAATCTACTTTTGCCCATCCCTGTATATATAAAAATCAAGAGAAATTTTACATTAAAAAAATAAAAGTCAATAGAGATGATGTGACTGCTAGAACACTTCTTAATGCAGTTTTTTATATGCAAGTCTGACAGGGCACATGATAAAATGACAGTCCCACATATTTGCATTAATAGCCTTCCATCACTGTAATTCACCCGATCATCAACATTACATGTTAACCTAGTGAAGAGCTTTATATTATTTTTACTTGTTCAAGGCATTATTAATATATCAATTAATTAGTTGTAACATTTTTGTATATATTAGTGGCAAAATACAGGATTTAGGCATTTCCTAGCTACATGAGTAATTAGTTATACTTTATCACAAGTGCCAAGAGTTTAATTTATTATAATGCAAAGAAAATTTAAACCTTGCAAAAATACGATTATAGTGTCACTAACATAATTTGATCCCTTATCTCATTGTCTTCATGATGTTTCACCACCTGCAAGTGGATGTTTACTAAGGTGAGTGTAAAATTTAATGGACAAATGAAAATAACTGTACATACTTAAAAGCAGTACCCATGAGAACACACACTACAGATCGGCTTTCCTGGCAAATGAAAAGTATTAGGAGAGACAAATGCTTAAAGCAAAGCTCCTTTCATATCGAAGTAGATAATGATATCTCATCCTTGTCAGCTTGGTACACCATGTACTGGTATTAAATTTTGAGGTTTTTTTTTTACCACCCACCTATCCATCCATTGACACATTTTTAAACTATAGGGTCATAGAGAGCGAGACCTTATTTCTCCTGCATTGTGCACAAGGAAAGAGCGAGTCCTAAACAGGATGGCAGCCCATTGTATGAAAGTGTCACACACATAATAGCTTACACAGAGTTACAATTTAGCTGAGCGTGCCCATTTTTGGGAATGTTGGAGAATACTCTTGCAAACTGAGGGAAAGCATTGAAACGTTAGAGCTATTTAGAGGTATGAGAGACCAGCACAAACCCCTGCACCAATGTGCTGCCCGCATATTGTTGAATTTGCAGTCATTGATATTTTTACAGTTTTTGTATTTTTAATGGCACTTGATATTGTCTTAAACCCAACTGGTCACAAGTGAAAAAGGGCAAAGTTACTACACCAGCAAAATGGTAAAGGAAGCAGTAACGATTTAGAAAATGCAAGCAATTCAAAGCCAATTAATTATAAGCTGGTGCTAAATGGTTTTAAAGCACTGCCGATTACTAAGATTAATGTGCTTCTGGTAAATATGAGAAAAACATTTTAGCATTTGATTTATGATGAACATTTGCAATTTGTACTTGGCTTATATTATAGAAAATATTTTTATGTAAAATCGTTTAACCTTGAGGTCTGGGTAATGTTATATTGTTTTAGTTTGAGTACTATAGCTTAGTATACGTATAGTTAGGAAAAAGTGATATTGTCTATATGTGTAAATACTGTACATGCTTAAGATACTTATTAAAATACAGTTGACAGTTATTGGGCTGCCTTCGTCTAGGTGCTTAACACAGAACCAAAATCGAGAGAATTGTCAAGGAGTTTTAGGACATGAACAGCCTGTGAAAATGCCCTACGACTACTACATCTTAGTAAAGCCAGAATTAGTTTCAGATGAAAGTTTACAGACAGGTAAATCAGAAGTAAATCTATTGCTCTATTTACATTTGTAAACAATTTTTAAATAATAAAAAAATTCAAATAGAACAACAACACACAAATGATATTTTTAAAAACAGAACAAGTTTACCGTATTGCCATGGTTTTAGACTATGCTTTTGCTTGTAGTCACCTGGTAAAATATTTGAAGGTAATAAATCCAACACTACATAAAACCAGTCTAAGAAAGCAATAGTTTAAGAAAAAAATGTAACACTCTTTACAGTAAATTGTTCCCAATTTCCCTAATGACTATCAGGCTTGGTGTTTATTGCCTTACCCATTTTTTTTTATTTTTCTCAGTAAAACCACAAGCATTTTTAAAGAAAGAAACCTTAACCTGCTATTTGACCTACTAAAATGTAGCTCCAAAAATCTCTTTCCTCAACCCATTAAACACAAAATGGTTTGTAAAGTACAAATGGAGCCACTTTTCACCTGCTTTGCCTTCCTACAACAGGTTAATTCATAATATTCTGCTTCATGAAACTCCTCATTCACTTGTAACCTCTGAGTCAAAGTCTTTATCGTAGATGAGGAAAGTTATCTGTAACATAAGAAAGACGCCTTTCAGATGGGGCTGCCAGTGTGTTTAAAACATTAAAACCGCATTAGGTTAGCCCAGTTATAATTAGCAGGGCACATTCAGCCTTTGTGATCCTCATAAGGATCAGCTTTCTTACCAAAGCTGTTAATTTGCATCTGATTGAACTGTTTTATAAATCCACAGCTCACTTGCTCTTTCTTACTAATTTTTACACCCTTATAATTTATTCTCCAAATTTTGAACCACATGATCATGAAATTTTATGTTGTAATAACAGTTTGGTCCTATGTTTAAGTTTTTGTTTTTTGGAGGTAATTAAATTTTATCAAACTTACAGGATAATTGAAAAGCTTACAAATCATACTGTATATTATAGATCAAAATATATTTAATGATGCAGAACTTACATAACAATCATAAAGAAGAAAATCATTCAAGTTGTCAAAATGTTTGTCCAACATTTCAGAAAATGAAAAAAAACGCAGCACCCTGAGGCGCTTGTGCTAATCGCTGGAGACTTTAACCATGTGACGCTGGACAAAACATTACCTGCCTTCTCCCAGTATGTGGACTGTAACACCCAGGGAAATAAGACTATTGATTTACTGTATGCAAACGTTAAAGACGCATACAGCGCCACCCCGATGCCTGCGCTTGGGAAAGCAGATCATAACCTGGTTCTGCTTCAGCCTCACTACAAACCAAGAGTGAAGGTCCTACCTACAACTACACGCTCATTCAGGAATTGGTCCCCTGAGGCAGAGCAGGCTCTTAGAGAATGCTTTGGAACTACAGACAGGGATATCCTGCAGGGATCACATAGTGAGAACATTGAGGAGGTTGTTGACTGCACTACTGACTACATCAACTTCTGTATGGACATTGTAGTTCCAGTAAGAACTGTACGCTGCTATGCTAACAACAAGCCATGGATTACAAGTGACATCAAGGGCCTTTTGAACCAGAAGAAAAGGGCTTTTAAAAGCGGTGATCAGCATGAGCTCAAGCGTGTGCAGAAGGAACTCCGAGTCCAGCTCAGGGTGGCAAAGGAGCAGTACAGGAGAAAGCTGGAGCAGAAGTTGCAGAATAACAGCATGAAGGAAGTGTGGGATGGGATGAAGATCATCGCTGGCTGCAGCTCGAAGCGGGGTGCCACCATCGAGAGAGATGTGAATAGAGCAAACCAAATGAACAACTTCTTCAACAGGTTTGACCACCCTAACCCACTCTCACTCTCACCTCGGAGTACTGCACCCTCCACACATCCTTCTGCTGATACCAGCATAGGAGAGACATCCCCACCCATAATTACAACAGCGCAGGTGAGCAGAAAGCTGAGGAGACTTCGTGCCAGCAAAGCAGCGGGTCCAGATGGAGTATCACCACGACTGCTGAAGGTCTGTGCATCGGAGCTGGGGGGTCTTCTACAGCGCATCTTCAACCTGAGCCTGGAACAGGGGAGAGTCCCGAGGCTTTGGAAAACATTTTGCATCACCCCAGTCCCAAAGGTATCACGTCGTAGCGAGCTGAATGACTTCCGGCCTGTTGCTCTGACATCACATGTGATGAAGACAATGGAGAGGCTGCTGCTTCACCACCTTAGGCCACAGGTTCAACATGCCCTTGACCCTCTGCAGTTTGCATATCAGGAGAAGGTGGGAGCGGAGGATGCCATCATCTATATGCTACACTGAAACTCTCCCACTAAGACAGAGGCAGTGGTGCTGTAAGAATTATGTTTCTAGACTTCTCTAGCGCCTTCAACACAATCCAACCTCTGCTCCTTAGGGAGAAGCTGACAGAGATGGGAGTTGATTCATACCTGGTGGCATGAATCGTGGACTTTCTTAAAGACAGACCTCAGTATGTGCGTCTTGGGAACTGCACGTCTGACATTGTGGTCAGCAACACAGGAGCGCCACAGGGGACTGTACTTTCTCCGGTCCTGTTCAGCCTATATACATCGGACTTCCAATACAACTCGGAGTCCTGCCACGTGCAAAAGTTCGCTGATGACACTGCTATCGTGGGCTGCATCAGGAATGGGCAGGAGGAGGAGTATAGGGACCTAATCAATGACTTTGTTAAATAGTGCGACTCAAACCACCTACAACTGAACACCAGCAAAACCAAGGAGCTGGTGGTGGATTTTAGGAGGCCCAGACCCCTCATTGACCCCGTGATCATCAAAGGTGACTGTGTGCAGAGGGTACAGACCTATAAATATCTGGGAGTGCAGCTGGATGATAAATTAGACTGGACTGCCAATACTGATGCTCTGTGCAAGAAAGGACAGAGCCGACTATACTTCCTTAGAAGGCTGGCGTCCTTCAACATCTGCAATAAGATGCTGAGATGTTCTATCAGACAGTTGTGGCAAGCGCCCTCTTCTACGCGGTGGTGTGCTGGGGAGGCAGCATTAAGAAGAAAGACGCCTCACGGCTGGACAAACTGGTGAGGAAGGCAAGCTCTATTGTTGGCATGGAGCTGGACAGTTTAACATCTGTGGCAGAGCGACGGTCGCTCAGCAGGCTCCTATCAATTATGGAGAATCCACTGCATCCACTAAATAGTATCATCTCCAGACAGAAGAGCAGCTTCAGCGACAGACTGCTGTCACTGTCCTGCTCCACTGACAGATTGAGGAGATCGTTCCTCCCCCAAACTATGCGACTCTTCAATTCCACCCGAGGGGGTAAACGTTAACATTTAACATTATACAAATTTATTGGTTTTTTTTTTACCTGCATTATTATCAATCTTTAATTTAATTTTGTTTATTGTATCAGTATGCTACTGCTGGAGAATGTGAATTTCCCATTGGGATTAATAAAGTATCTATCTATCTATCTATCTATCTATCTATCTATCTATCTATCTATCTATCTATCTATCTATCTATCTATCTATCTATCTATCTATCTATCTATCTATCTATCTATCTAAAAATGACTATACAAATTGTCGACATGGCCCTGTGGGGTGGTATGGGCTTCATTGCCTCTATAGCCTACAACCTAAATCTTTTGCTCTCTGTGAATAAAATGCTTGGGTGTGATCTGTTACGTTATACATCTTTGTAGATTCCTAGTCTGTTCTGTGGAGTACTGTGGACTGTAAAATGGTACATTATCTAGTTAAAGAAGAAAGAAATTGGAAATAAATCATTTATTGGTATAGGGGATAATAATACAAAAGAGGGACATGATATTATAAAGAACAACACGGTTAAAACGGAAATTTAAAAGAATAAAGTAATGAAAAAGGTGACTTTTAGAGGGCAAAAAGACTCAACAAAGGAGGTAAGTTTTTTTTATAAATGTGGCCAGTAGAATGAGTTGAACAAGAAATACATGTAAAATGCCATAAAAATTAAATTTCAGACAAAGCCAAGAAATTACGGTAAAGGAGGGGAACCCAGAGTATGTACTAAATCACCAAGAATAAGAATGCATTCATAAAGAACATAGGTGTTTTATCCTTTATTGAAATTTACCTTTAGGTGTATAGCCATTTTATTTTATTTTATTTATATCTTTACTGACTGATCAATTTACAGAGTGAGCATTTATATTCATTGTGGATCCAAATTGTACAGACATTTTTGTTATTGTTGTTTTGAGGTACAACCATGAAAGGCTGTAGCAACACAAAGGCTCTCAAACTTAAAACAAGGAAGCAGATCTTTTTTTTATTAAAAAAATGTAAAGACTCTTTAAAAAAAATTAACTGATAAAGATAAATTGGCAAGTGATCATCTCGATCAGGGGTGTGAAATATCATCAAACAACTCCTGTCATGTTTTCTTTACAAGCGAGACACACAGGTACCTCTCTGTTCATTACAATTGTATACACTGCCTCATGTCCCTCTTAAAACTCTCTTTATCAGGTTTTCTTTTTTTAGCCATTGCAGCAGTTTACAAAAGATAGCAGCACCCATAGAGCTGAAATCAACATCGAGTGGAAATAATGACATCAGCTTCAGGGCCAAATCTAGTGTTTTTGCTACCCTAGGCGAAGCTGTAAATGCCCCTGTACTACCTGCTTTCCCCATTTTTAATAAATGATAGTAAAGAAAAATAGCAGTTTACTACAGATATTAAGTAAATGAATATAAATTTGGTTTACAGTTTTAGGAAATGAGTATATTTTATTTACAAAATGTGTAAATGTAAATAATATGTAAATATAACAATATAAAATAATGGGTAGATTAATTGATAAATGGTAGCTCCAATTTACAAACAAAATAACAAATTTAAAAAGTAAATAATATGTCTATTTAAAAAGGACACGCATGACAGCTGCTTTGTATGATTGTGTGGTTTTATTTATAATGTTCACTATCTTCATAACGCCAATGACGAAATAAGTGTATAAGAGAAGATAAAGGACACAGTTGCTAAAAAGGACACAGTAGTAAAAACTACCAACTTACACCTGGAGAAAATGAACAAAGAAAGATGTTCAGCTAAAGAAGCTATGAAACCCAGCATATTGCACCCAGGGATTTGGAAGTTCACCTGTAAAATAAAGCCAAGAGAGAGTGGCAGTCAGAGCGGGGGCGAGAATTTGTTGCTAAAGCAAAGTACATCCATTTATATTGGCATTATTCTGTGCCTCATGATCAATGGCACCTGACCATGTTAAAAAACAGATGTAGGCTACTATAAATCTACTGGTGATGGAGCACACAGACCACCTTTGGAGTTGGTCAGAAAAAGATTGCAGTCACGTTTAACATGAGTGCAAATTCAAATACATTTTCTATCTACATATAACAATCAAGTATAGGAAAAGATGGCAGCTGTAGTCTAGTAAGCAGAGGAAGGACTGTAGCCAGCATTGACTTCTGTGCAGCTTTAAAAAAGTGAATGCAGTGATCTGTGTGAAAACGAGGTAGCATTTCCTTATTGAGATGGTCACACCTTTTGCATTTTATTAAAACAATAAAGTTTGTTTATGACAGAGTAGTATCTCACCTTCTTTTCACTTTCTCTTCTTGGGTCATTATGAGCATAAAGTTTTCATTCTAACTATAATAATGATAATAATAATTCATTACATTTATATAGCACTTTTCTCAGTACTCAAAGCGCTATCCACACAGGGAGGAACCGGGAAGCGAACCCACAATCTATTAGTGGCTGCTGTTTGTTACTGTGCATAAACCTGAAGACTACTAGAAAGGAATTTAAATGCCAAATGTAAATGTCAGTTACAGGTAGAATCTATATTTGAAACTAACAAATACTAAAGGTGGATTTTGAGAAGACTAACAGTCATTGCGGGCTGTATGTAAAATTGTCTTGAATACTGATTATGTGGATTGCATCAAAAAACCAAAGGCTAAATCAGGCTGGTGGACCTTGAATTTGACACCCCTGATCTAGATTTTTATTGAAACTAAACTATTGACTTAATTATTAAAACTAACGGTAGATGAATAAAGTGTCTAAACTATTTTGTTTGATATTACTCAAGAACTTAATACATGTTAACAATTGATAAAATTGTGCTTGTATAATAAGTGAACAAAGTCAGTGATGGTCAGAGGTCCTCAAAAACCAAAACCTGCAGTCACTGTAGCCCTCCAGGATGACTGAATGTGCGACCCCTGGTTAAGACCATGTGCATATCTGTATGGTAAGTGTATCAGCAGTTTCAAGGACAGCCACCCAAGGTTGCAAGATTAAGACAACAAGCATTGACTGATGAGATAGTGTTAACCAGAAGGGCATTACAAAACCCAAAATAGTAATTATGAGACATAATTAATTAGTAATCATTTTTAAATACCTAAAACATTTCAAAAGCACTATAAACAAACTGAATTCATGTCTTTCTTCTGTAATCAAGTGCAACATGGAATTTCATAGACATTATAATAGCAAACAAATAAAAATCCATCCTTATCATGTTCATTACTCTGTTTCTAGTGAAGGTTACCAATGCATCACACTGAGATGGACTGAACAATCCAACCTTCCCCATATTTGCTGGAGAAATCATATATGCTCCAAGTTCAGTTAAGACATAATCCTTCCAGTTTGCCCCAGGTCTGCTCCATGGTCTTCAACCAGTAAAACATTCCTGATAAACATCATATGGGGCATCCTAACAACATGAACAAACTTTATCAACTCTCCCCTCTTGATCCAGAAAAGCAACAGTTCTGCTTCAAAGTTTTCCTGAATTGCCAAGCTCTAGAATAATTGAAAATGGAATCTACAAAATCTGAATAGGATAAATCAAGACTTTGGATGAGTAACCAATTTCTTGAATGATAACTAATTGGAACTCTGATCAGTTACAATTGGAAATTTACATTTAAACTTTTAATGATTTTCCCTATCATAATCAAAAAATCTCAGAGTGAAGCAAATTGCGTCCAACACTTGGAAGTAATGAAATTGTATCAATGTTCCTAATTTAGAAGACTACACCTAACTTCACCAGGATTTAGGAGATCTTGTGAGCTGTCTTAACTCACAAGGGACTGCCAGAAGACAGCATCAAGGCAGAAATCTGCACACACATATCAGGAAAGGTGGAATGTTTTGGAAACACTGGAAAACAACGGACTTGTAAAAAGATACTGATTTGACAGAGATGGAATAAAATGTTCATCAGATCTTATACGTTTCATGATCAGTCCATTTACAAGAAGGAGCCGTGCACTGTTCACCAAAATGAAAAGGTTGGCAACATTAATTTTTTTGGCCACAGGGAAAACACAGCTTTACAATAGTGACCATTTGGGTATGTCACAACGAACCATTTCTGAATTTTGCATGAAACACCTTTACAACATGTGAGGTAATATGCAGATCTATGCATTTCCCCATGCAAATCTGCATGCACATAAAGATCATTGCCCTCAAGCGTGGATGAGCACACATAATGTGAATCACAAGTGATATCACAGTATGAATGTCATGGATGCAAACTTTATTACAGTAGCCAGCATATTACGCTAAAGATAGATGGGGCTGGATGGGTGACTGACAGAGAAATGTCACATAGGTATATTGAATTCTGCTTTCCATGAACCTCTGGAACATTTGTGTTACACATTACAAGCCTGGGAAGGATCAAAAAGGCAGGCAGAGACTCCAGGGGTATTGGATAAATACCACCTCACAGAAGATAAAGAGGATCATGGAGAGAGACATAGCACACAACTCTGAAAGACAATTGGAAACACTCGAAGTGTGAATGTGGCTTATTAGCTGTGGCTAGTTTCAGTAATTGCTACTTTATGAGAAGATCCCAATGTCAATAACTGTGGGAAGGCAATTCTTCTGAAAGTACAGCTGTGAATCATTCATTGTTTAATAAATATGTTCATTATTGGGTTTATCTCACATTCAGTGTGTATGCCTATATCTTTCCATCTTGGTGCTTGTTACAGTATTATTCAACAGTAACTTGCAGCTTCTTATTCATCTTCTCGTACTACTTTGAATATCATTATGAGTGCCAATTTGGAGCCTTCAGGTGTTGTAAAATTGTGATGTCATTCATTCTCAAATGTGATCTCCTACTCCTTGCAGAGAGTAGGTGTAGGACATTTCATAACTAGTTCTTATGTTCTATTCTGGGGTCGGACAAATTCTTTTCCTAGTCAGACTTTTAGTGCAATTTCTAGGAGTAATTCTAAGGAGAGGAGGAGAGGTTGGGAACAATACAGGCACAGAATCCAACTGAGAGTTTATGGTTGAATTTGATCTCCATGCAGTCTGACAGAGCAGTTTTGCAAAAACAAATGGGGAAACATTTTAGTGTCCAAGATGTGCAAAGCTTATAGAGCCCTGTGCACACAGACTCAAGGTTATTATAGTGGCCAAAAAGTTCATCTATTAAATATGGAATAGAAGGGGAGTGAATTCTTATGCATTAATTGATTTTGTGTTTTATATTTGTAATTAATTTAGACCACAGAGATCTGTTTTCATTTTGAAAGCTAAGAGTCTCTTGATCATTGTAAAAAAATACACTGTAATTCAAGGTTGGATAACAACAAAATGTCAGAACATCCATCAGATATTTGTTACAGGCATTGTACAACATTTCTGAAAAAAAATATTATTTTCAGACATTTAAGCTGTGAAGGGAAGCCATGATATTGCCCTCTCCTAGAATCCTGAAAAACAGTTTTTCAGTAGCCTAAGAAATATAAAATTAGGACTCAGTGTTAGTTAATATGTGTTAATGATCATGTGTGATGTTGATTTATCTGAACATGATGCAGCATAGATTAAACTAAACCGAATATAGCAAAGATCTGTCTTCACAAAACTTCTATTCAGAGATAATCATAGTGTCATTAATGAAGAGAAAGGTTTGACAACTGGCTGAATGTAAACCTGGAGTATAACCAATTATCTGCCCATGAGAGGATCAAGATAAGTTCTTTTCAAGTTGAGTTTCAGGACAGCACAGAGACTTAAAAAGTCTCCCTTGGCAGCCAATAACAGCTTATCAGACGTTTATCGCTGTTTGCAAATGGATCAGAACAATGTGGAAACCCAAGTTCTTTCCTCAAAGTCATATTAACCGTAGTCTCTGCAACTGTTGTTAGTTGTTTATGTTTCCATATTTAAAATTTAAGAAAATTAATTATATTTAGTAACTTAATATAATTTGTTGGAATGTTAAGATGTCAATTCACTAATGAAAAGCAGCTAACTGTCAGAATCTGTTTCTGTCTATTTAAATTTAAGTGACTATATTATAATTTATTGGCTATTAAATTACATTTAACATATTATTTAGGAACAATATCAAGATAGGAACTAGGCTGGCAAAAGAATACACAATGCTTATACCCTCATTGTGTAAGTACTGGGGCACAAAGTACTGAACCATATAATGTGGGATTGTTGAACCAAATAACCACCTCTAAGATGCAACAATACGGTTTATATTGACATTTCTTAAAATGATCTTACTGTAACAAGAGAGGGCCTTCCAGCATTCTGGTACAAAATTGTCATTTTCCTCCCAGGTTGCACCTTTGTCTTTCCTGCACTGCCAGTTTATACATACAGCTTGTGACACCCCTAGTGATGCCTTTCTTCCTCTGCTGGCATGTCTAATTACACCACTACTCTGACTGCAGGTGTCTTCCTCTGTCTTTAGCAGTTCTCCTGGCTCAGGGTAAGTGTGGGTGGCACCATGCACAATTTCTGATTACATTACACGGAAAGATGCAATTATGTAAACCCTTAAACTCTCATCTCTTTTTTATATTTAGGAGGCTTGCATCCTGCAATTGAATGCATTGTTTTTGATAATTTTACTTGTGAGTCCTAAAGTCTTTTTCACAAGGTTTCTTCCAAAAAGAAAGACAATAACAGCAAAATAATAAAATATATTGGTAAGTGTTCATTCCTTATCAGCATTTCGTTGAATTCCTGCTTTCATGTTATAAGAGACACCAAATAAGTCTCTATAAACATAACATATTACAAAGGCACATGATTTTCCAATTTAAAATTTCTCTGTGTGAAATAAGTTTGAAAATAATGAGATATTTCTGTTAGGATGCTATTTACATATTTGGCTGATGACTTTATCCAAGGTGATTTACAACATTTTATGATACAATTGGTTACATTTCTTTTGGTTTTCCAACTGGGGCACAGGCAGGTCAAGTGACTTGCTTGTGGTCACTGCAGTGTCAGTAGCAGGATTTGAACCCACAACCTTAGGGTTTGAAGTCCAACGCCTTAACCACTACACTATGCTGCCTGCCTTAGTTTTAGGATTACGTTTAGGACCCTGACTTGGCCCTTCATAAGACATCAGTTTTTTTGCAATGAAGTTACTGCAGTGTTACTCTTATGGTGGAATTTAATCCTTGTTCTGATAAAACATAAACTGTGTAACTTCAGTTTTCAGGGAGCAGGGCACAAATACCAAACAAGCATATTTTTTTTATCGTGTCCCAATTTATTTTCTATAATCCCAACAAAACTGCCAGTCCCAGCTGTTTAAAAGAATTTCATAACATGATGTTGTCACCATCATAGTACAGAATGGTGATGGTTAGACATGATCAGCATACAGTGAATCTTTGGCTTTAACATTACAGTTCTCAGTCAGTATCTTTAAACCACAATCCCCCCCACCCCCCCACAATACTGTTTCTAAAATATAATCTTCTTGATACTCACTCTCTCTCTTGATTTTTTTTCCCACTCTGGCATGAAGGAGCACCTTTTTAAATGCTTTGGTGATGGTGGTAGTTTATTATTTTTTTCCACCTGTACAATAGACTGCACTGAGCTACACAGGATGAAAAGCTTTTATGCTCTTCCCCAGACCTGTGTTTTACATAATCCTCTCCCTAACCTTCTTAAGATGCTCTTTTGTCATCATTTTCATTCTGTTTTTGAATGTCTTTCAGACCTTACAGGGGGAGAGAAGGGGATTTGTCATCCTAGATAAATTTAAAACAAGTGAACCACTCATTTTTCTAAAAATTGTTGAACAAAAAGTTTGAATGACTGTCAATTATGATGTGCATATCCTAAATAGATGAATTACACCATGCATGGATACTCAATCCGCAAAAAAAAAACAAAAAATTAAAAAAAGCATTGCACTTCGTACTTCTGATCAGCATAACATGGAACATCCCGAATTTATGAGACATGCACATTTAGAAGCTGTGTGTGCAATGCTAAAATGGTTAATTCATCATATGAATTAATGCAATCGTGTGCCATAAACCACTTTGCTACAGCATCACCATACCCAAGACCAGCACTGCTGCTCTAGTGAATTAAGAGCACAAAAACTAAAAGTGTGTCACTTCGATGGTGAAGTAGGATTCCGCAGCAAGCAATGTGTTATGTTCACATAACAAGCCTCATTACTTAGTTCCAATTTTTTGCTCAGGTTGAATTTGCCTATCTTGATAGCTCACATTCATAAGTACAAGTGACTAGTATGTAACTGTAATATGAATGCATCTGTCCTCCAAAATGGCACACATTGATACGTTTGTGCACGAGTCATCTGCATCACTAACAACAAAAAACATGTTTGTGTAACAACTTATGGTATTCAAACCAAGAAAATGGACATGCCAGTAGTTAGAATTTTGCTCTGGAGGACGGAAAGCAGTTTGTCAACTGTACATGATTACGCTGACAAGGCAACAAAAAGCCAGACAGCCAGTTTTTGCTGTTCTCGGCTGCCACTGCATGTATGAGAAAAGGAGCCACCAATGGTGGGATTATAACTGTTTTCACAGCTGTAGCTCTCCTCCATTGTTGTTTTGCCACGCTGCCAGTGTTGACTGATGATGGTAGAGCTCAACCCATGCATATAGGCAAAACATCACATGAATTCTGATTTGACTGTCATTGTTTATGTCGCATGGCCATGAATCAGATGCAAATCCGATGTAGGACAACTTATGAAAATGTGTCAAATCTGATGTGAAAAGATCATATTTCTGCTCCTGCACAGCCCTACAAACAACAGATTTTTGTCATATTAAGGCAAAAAATCAGATTTGAGCCTGGTAATGTGAACATAGCTATGCTGTTGGTATCATGATATCAGCAATGTCTGTCAATTTCCATTGTCTGCACTCAAACTCTCTGAGACCAAGGAAAGCACTAAAAGCTGCCTAGGTTTTATATGTATGTTGTTTCACTGAAAGTTTCTGTCTTCTTTCTTGAATATTTTCAAGGCTTGTCAAAAGACTGAAAACAGCTAACCCTGCCTAGCATGTAGAACTCACCGACAGTTGCACTTCCTATGAAAATTGCTGCTGCAATACTGTCTCCCAAACCCAGTAATAGACACTAGCAGCTTATAAAATACGTTTCGATTTTTAGGCTTTTCAGGGGTTCTAATGATTAACAAGGCGATCCTAAACCTCTTGGAACCCCCAAATTTCACATCTTGGTTGACAGATTGCATAATCTTTGAAGGCACTGTAAGTAAATAAGGAATAAGAGTAGGTATTATAATTTTTTGAGCTATAGCTTCAGCTGAGTTACAACTTACAAATGAAAAAAATCTCATATGCTAATTTCTTACTGAATAAAAATGCTACATTTTAAAAAGCTTAATGTTTTAGCACCACCTGTGAATATTTAGATGTCCATTACCTATCAGTATTGATGTAAACTTTACAGTTTTACTGTGCCAGCATCAGGTGTCTATTATATTACTTGTGAAGCTGATTATATTTCTCACAATGAAGTGAACACTGTAATGCACTGGATCAGCATGAATTGCACACAGTGGCGTTCTAATAAAAATTCAGTTTTACAGTGTTTATAATTTTCACAGTGCAAGATAACTCAACCTGAAAATCTAATACATTTGTGTATTACAGTATGGGGTGACACTCATTTTATTTATCATTGTAATTCTTGACCCAGCCCAATGAGAATTGCCAGTTATTACTTGGAAACATAGGAAACAACACATAATCAAGTTATTAATTGCTTGTTATTCTTCTTAATTATTGAGCATGCAATATAAACTGTAATCACCATAAGATTTATTACTGGTTCTTTGCACAATGTGATATGACAGAGAAGGTAGGTGGCTTATGAAATTAATTAACCTTAACAATCTGCAACTCTCTTAAATGACACCCTTGTAAGCAGCCAGCTATTACAGCATTTCATTTCATTGTTTATTTCTTCAAGTAATGAATTTTACATGAAGCTGTTTTATGGGGTGGCAGCAAAATTGAAATAATGCTTATTTTTTAAACTTCATTATTAGATATTAAAACAAAAAAAAAACTTTTTAAATTTGCTCTATTTACAGTAACTATTCAAATCTTCATTTTGCCTATAGTTTTAACACACAGAGTTCAAATTCCATAAATATGAGGCTTTTCATTTTTCTAATGATTTTAAATAAATTTTAAGGAGGCTTTTTAACTAGTATATCTTTCCCAAGGGAGCCAATTGTTCTTGAACACTTTGTTAGTGTTACTTTAAGTAATTTTTTTTTTTAACTTTATTTGGTCTGAAGGACTGTTCACCACCTATGCATTAGCCATAAATATAATGGCTTCAATTTTGCATTTTGAAATTCCATAGAATAAGGCAACATCTGATAAAATTACACTTTTGTAATAATCTGTATATATGGTGGCCATTCTCCAAAAATGGGCATATTAGGTTAAGTGGCACCTTGATATTTTCCAATATAAGAGAATGTGGATATGCCTACATGTCCATCCTGCGATAAGCAGTCGTCCCATTAAATGAGAACATTTATCCTTTCAATGAGAAGTTGCTTTTTGTTATTTCAGTGTACTTTGGTCTTAATACTATAAATGGCAAGAATTGAAATTTTTAAGAGGTTTTTAGCTTCCTAACGAAATGTAACCTTTGTTGGGTGACCTTTATAATATGATCAGTGTTGATATTCCTTATTATACAGAGAGATTTACTGGAAAGATTCCTCGAATATTCTGTTGTTAATCCCGTTAAGATGAAGCAATCTGAACCAAAAAAATACGCTATATACCTTGACTTATGATGGAAGTGGTTTCTGTTTTCTGCCAGATTCATTTCGATGCTGCACTCCATGTTCCTGAACATATTAGTAAGCGTTTCAGAAGGAATAGCAGCAGAGGTGGGTAGAGTAGCCAAAAATTGTACTAAGTAAGAGTAGCGTTACTTCAAAATAATATTACTCAAATAGAAGTAGAAAGTAGTCATCCAAAAAATTACTCAAGTAAGAGTAAAAAAGCAACTGTTTGAACATAATAAATGATTTATTCTGCTATTTCTAAATAATAAAATAAAAAATGAGTAAAAATAAATGACATCTTTACAAAATAAAGATGCACAAATAACACAAAGTTCCAAATCTCAGTTTTTCACAACAAAGCTTTTGAAGCCAATACCTACAGTAGGTAACATGTATGTTTGAACAGTGCAAACTACTTACAGTGACAAGATATACTGTACACTGACAGTATAATACTGTATATTCACTTTGTGGTGTAGCGGGTCCGCAGCTTCAAAAAAAAAAGGCCAGTTTCAAATCCATAAAGCCGTGTCACTCTCCATAGGCGCAATTGCACGACCGCGGGGTGTTAATGAGGTAGTTGGAGTGAGTCACACCTGCACATGCAGGTGCGATCATTCTCAATTGCTTCATTGGCTTTCTGCGGCGTGTGATTAAGGCCCACGGAGACGGGAGTGTATATATACGGGTCGGCACAAAAAAAGAAGGGGGAATCAAAGAAAAGGAGAAAAGAAAAGAGTCTGTAGGGGACCGGCATCGTCACACACTTGCCCTCCAAATAGCACAGCTAATAGACAATAACATTAGAACAAGGCAGCTTGTGCACGTACAAGAAGTCTCACTTTACCATGACTGTCTGTGTCTGTGCATGTTTGGTTAAAACGTGCTTGCTGTTCACTCAGTGAAGTGATGGTTAAGCTTCAGAAGGAGTTGGCTCTCAAGGTTCTTGCAGTGAAGCTGTGACCGTTTAGCAGTGAACAGGAGCCCCACATGACTAAAAGTCTCTCACAGGCTGTAGACGCAGGAAGTTTGTGTGTGGTCATGTGACTGTATAGCTATGTCTGATTAGTGAAACAGAGTCATGTGATTATTGTTGCTACATCTGATTGGTGAAACAGTAATGCAGTAGATCCACTGGCAACCTCTCTTTGGCAAAAATATAAGCGTAACTAATGTATAAATGGAAAAAAGTAACGAGTCGAGTGTTGCCCAATGTAGCGGAGTAAGAGTAGCGTTTCTTCTTCTCAAATGTACTCAAGTAAAAGTAAAAAGTATGGTGCAGTAAAACTACTCTTAGAAGTACAATTTTTTTAAAAAGTTAATCAAGTAAATGTAACGGAGTAAATGTAACTCGTTACTACCCACCTCTGAATAGCAGCAATTTCACGTTGGATGTTTTCCTTCAAATCTTCCACAGTGCGAGGCTTGTTCCAATAGATTTTTCCTTTGAGCTTACCCCAAAGGAAGAAGTCTGGTGGTGTCAGATCCGGCGACCGTAGTGGCCAAAGCCCCTTTGGAATTACCTTATTGCCAAAGAAGGACACAATTTCTGCCATGCTCCTTGCCGATGTGTGACACGTTGCTCCACCTTGCTGGAAAAAACATTTTGTTAACTCATGATCATCCAGTTGATTCTGACATCGCTTAAATGAATTGATGGTAGTGGTAGGGCTGCTGCTTTGCAGTAAGGAGATTGTGAGTTCGTTTCCCGTGTCCTCCCTGTGTGGAGAGTGCTTTGAGTAGTGAGAAAAGCGCTATATAAATGTAAAGAATTATTATTATTATTATTATTAGGTTCGCACCATGAAGACACACTGCTCAATACTGTGTACCATCACCCTGATGAGAAGTCGAGTGACTGAGTGAAGGGGTACGGGCGGTATTCACCCAGAAGTTTCAAGCAGAGGTTAAACGTTGCAACGGCTGTCCAATGTCTTCCTAATCACTCTGATGCAGGGGCATCCCAGCTCGTTTGAAGCTCTATATACTGAGGAGCACATTGCATGTTGTTTCATTCAGATTGCTTCGTCCTAGCGAGAGTTATTACAGAATATTCGGGGGCCTCTTTTGAAAGAATCTCCCTGTATTTGACATAGGTGACAAGAAATGTGAAAGAATTATTCATAATTATTGACTGATGTTAAAACATTGAGAGAAAATAATTTTGTTTTCAGAAGCCTCTCTATCTATGCTGTTTGCTATGTCAAGTAGGAGGCCACTACAACACCACTATGTGTTATGAGTGGTGTATTTAAATGTTTGTTTGTTTGTTTACGGTATTTTATTAAAACTAAATCCATTTGTTTTTATTACCCTACAGCATCTAAATGTAATGTTTGTTTTCCTCTAAAAAAACTATGTCTGAATATTATTCCATTCTGCCACAAGGCCCTTAACCTGCAATTGCTCCGTCCTGAGTATGACGTTAATCTGTATCCAACCTTGCAAGAAGGTCCACCAACTTGCAGGGAAAACATGTGGGTTGAAGGCAGGACTGGCACTCTGACCACCATAAAAAACCTCACACTGTCCCATTGTGGTGCTGAGGTATCACCCGATGCACAGCTTGCACTCGGGTCCCAATCTGGGTGGTTCACCGTGTAGTAGGTGCAGCTCCCAACCTCTTGCTCTCAATTCCATGACACCAGTTTCGTTTTGTCATCAGCGCTTGTATGTTCTATCATTATTATAGTCTGTTGCTATAGCAAATGTACCCAGAATGCTCTGGCAAGGCGTGGTGTTTGTCATCATCAGAGCATCATACATTCTCGAGTTATCCAAATATTGGAGAACAACAACTTCACATGTTCATTCTTTGGTCTTTTTTTATTTTTAAACTGGTTGCAGACCTTTCAATATTATTTCTCAAAAATGTTTTTTGGTTTCTGATTTTGGTTTTCACAAAGATAGGTTGGACTTTTATTAATGGACTTTGCTCACTGTTCAATTTACATGTTATCTCCTAATCCCCAATTTTAAAAATCTCTGCCTTTTCTCTATAAAGACAAAAACATTATGTGACTGCACAAGATTCCTCTCTGCAGAACTTCATTGTGTCAAAATAAAAGCTCACCCACTGTGCTAATATTGTCAATACAGGTCAACTGATTTGTGAATCTAAAAAAGCAGGCACCAGAAGTTACATCCCTGGATTGTCTTAAAGCTATTCCACATAATGTGCAGATTTAACATAATATAATTTACAGTAACCTACACTAACTTATCTCTTTAAAGGAATTTGGATATACCCTGACACAAGTACAAAAGGTGAATAATACTGTATGTTAAAAAAACTTAAAAAATAAAAGAATGTTTTGCTCAAAATGGAAATCAATTTTTAATTGAGGTATGCAGAGCATCATATTGCAAAAAAGACATAACAACACTAGAAGCTGCACAGATGAGCACAATTAATAACTCTCCTCAACTAAAGGGCATGCCTTACTTACTCAGGGTGTTGGAAATTGAAACTCTTAGACACCGGAAACTAATCCAGTTTATCATCAATAGGTGATTAGTACATTGAGTGAGAATTAAATGCACAAACAGTTTCCTGACTAAAGTAACATCTTTGTGCCAGAAACTATTGCTACATCATTTTGGATGACTATACAAGGGTGTGGTTTGTTCTAAAGTTGTGTGACAATTTGAATAAACAAGTGGCATATTGAATACACTTCATTTTCATTTCACCCATGTCCTCAAATACATTATTTAAATAAACAGGATTCTGAGAATTTAATTCCTGCATTTATTTCTAGTAGGATTGACTACTGCAAAGTGGTGTTCACTGGATGTTCAAACTGTTCTTTATACAGCCCCCAGTTAATCCAAAATGCTGCTGCAAGAATTATTAAAAGAACAAGAAAATACGAACATATAACTCCAGTTTTTAAATCCTTACGCTGGTTCCGAGTTAAGTTTAGGGCAGATTTCAAAATCCTCCTTTTAACATATAGAGCCTTAAATGGCCAAGGTCTGGCTTACTTGTCTAAACTTATCATGACATACAAACCAGAGCGCACATTAAGATCTCAAGATGCCAGTCTGCTTATGATTCCAAGGATTAATAAAATAACAGTGGGAGGTCGAGCTTTTAGTTACAGGGCCCCTAAACTGTGGAATGGTATTCCTGCTACTATAACAGATGCCCCTTCGGTCTCAGCTTTCAAATCCCGGCTAAAGGCTCACTACTTCAGTTTAGCATATCCTGACTAGAGCTGCTGATTAACTGTACAGACTGCATCTCTGTTGTTAGTCATTAGCACTAAAACATAAGTAATATGATAGTTATAATTTGTTACTAACCCTTACTTATTCTGTTTCTCTTCTCGGTACTCAAATGTGGCATTTGGTGCCACTGCCCACCTGCCAAGTGGTTTTGCCTGCCTAAGGTAAAGTCATCTTTGATGGAGGATCACAGGAATCGTTGGGTAGAGAGGTCCTTTCATCAGATTGGCTGGCCCAGTGCTATCCCAGCTGTGGAATTAAATTGGGGGAGGCAGCTTGATGGCTGAGGTCTCCAGGACTATAAACAAATCCAAATCACATTATGTGATATCATCTACTGTTAAATTCTGCTCTGTACTTGTAATATTTTTATTTTACTATTATACTGTACTGAGGATTACTTGTGTTTTGTTCTGTGTATTGTATTATATTGACCCTTTTCTCTTAGACACCCACTGCACGGCCACCCTACCTGGAAAGGGGTCTCTCTTTGAACTGCCTTTCCCAAGGTTTCTTCCATTTTTTCCCTACTAGGGTTTTTTTTGGGAGTTTTTCCTTGTCTTCTTAGAGAGTCAAGGCTGGGGGGCTGTCAAGAGGCAAGGCCTGTTAAAGCCCATTGTGGCACTTCTTGTGTGATTTTGGGCTATACAAAAATAAATTGTATTATATTGTATTTTATGATTTACTGTGTAGCAGATACGCCCTTGATCCACCTCTCGGACCCTCAGGTACCACTCCAAACACCAGGTGAAAGTATAACAACTATTTATTTTGTTATAGCACAGTGCACCAAGCACCCTCCACTCCACACTATTCATATAATTTACTATAATACAATTCTCTTTCCTCCTCGCCCAGACACTTCGCCCTCCTACCTCCCAGCTCAGCTCAGCATCTGGGCTTTCCCACAGTCCTTTTATACACCCTGACCCGGAGGTGTTCCTGTCCAACAGTCCACAGTTCCTTATTCCTTCCGGGTCAGGGTAAACAGTCCTTTTCTTCAACCCGGGAGCACGTCGTTTCTTCCTGTCACGTGACCATGACGTACTCCCGGGTTATAGGGCACATAAGAGCCCACGAGCCCCCTACAGCGACGCCTGGTGGCCCTCAAGGTATCCAGCAGGGCTGCGTATAAAAACTACATAGTCCATGAGGCCCTGCTGGAACTCGGGGCACGTTTATGCTGTCTGGAGAGTTCCTCCTGGCGGCCTGGGGGTGAGGGCCGGAGTAAAATGCCGGCAATCCACCACAGTTCCCCCCCCTTAGCGACGACAACTGGGGCGGAGCGTCGATCCCCACGAGGGACGTCCTCCTCCAGTAGGACGCATCAGTCGGGTCTCGGCTGTGCTGTCTAGACCCCCCAGAGAACCTAGGGGGAACGGTGTAACCGTCTGTCCCTCCGTTCCCCTGTCCTCCAAGGACAACTAAGCCAAACGTAGCCCGGCTGATGGCAGTGGTAACAACGCCTTCGTCCTCCTGGGTGTCTTCTTCGCTGGGACCTGAAACATCTTGGGAATTCTGTCACCTCCACCCTTTCCTCCTCTAAGGAGGGGTTTACGGCTGCTTTGCTGCTCTCAGTCCCTTTCTCCACCTTGTCAGGAGATCCACATTTTATTTTGGGGATCTCCTGCTTATTCTGGGGCTTGTGCTCAGCTTGAGGCTCTCTATGAAGAAGAGAGCCTCTTTGCTGTTTGCATGCCCGTTGTCCTAAGTATTCTAGGAGGCGGCATCATTAGCACCACATCGCTCCGGGTAACAGCACTTCCCAGCCGCCCCAGTACGATTGGTACTTCCTCCACCCCTCCGTTAACCAGCGACAACTCCCTTATCACGCGGGTCGGGGTCTTGAAGTCCGTATCGCTCCGGGAAGCCGTCTCGCACAGTTGTCCCGGTTCGCTCGGTCCATCCCCCAACCACTCAGTCACCATGCTACGCTCTACTGTCGGGTTCACAGCGCTTTGACACCCGCTACTTATTAATTGCGGTGCCGAATCGCACGGTGTCCCCTTATTATGTACGATACGGGCAGGACTCACCTGTATTCCCGCATCAATCATCAGAGGAGCTTCTCGCCCCAGTCGCCGTAGGAATTCCTGAAGTTTAATCAGCGGCACTTTGACTGTAGCTCCCAGCTCCTCTACACGTTTCTTTAAGTCCTCGACTCCCTGAAAGAAACCGAGTACGGGCTCGAGCACCTCCTCGAGATCCCGCACCATATAGTTATTTAGTTCGGCCGGAGGTAAGTTCACTTCCTTGTTTTCCTTACCCTTCGGCCGGGAGCCAATGGACAAGTCCGCTCCTGACACGTGCCCTGCTGGGCTTCGCGGAGGCTTCTGGGAAATGGAATCCGAAGAGGAACGGGTAGCCTCCCGCGGCTGACTGCGATCTGCCTCTTTTAATTTGTCGGCAGACCGTTCAGTCACCTCCCGCTCCTCTTTACCTTTTTTTAATTTTGGCGCTGCTTCGCTCGCCGCCCCCTTCCCTTTCAGGGAGCTCAGACTTGTCGGGGAACAACGGACCTCACTGAACGCTCCAAGCTGACCTTCTTCCTGGCCTCCGTCACGCGAGGTCACGTGGTCGTAATCCACGAATGGGCTTGTTGATTGCCGACTCTTAGCCTGGCCTGCCTTCTGGGTATCGCAGCCATCTTGCCAAGGTATGAGGCAAGCATCCAACGCACCGTCTGCTTTCTGGAGGCATGCTTCTGTAAAACAGGAATAAAATATACCCGAAACTTCAGGCGTTTTCCCGACACATACCTCCTTACTTGGCAGCTGGGTTCCCAACCCCTTTAGGGCTTCTGGCGTGGCCGGTGGCTGACAGCGTTCCTGCTGTTGCTTCCTTCGGGCTTCTTCAGCTATTATCAGCTCTTGGTCCTCCTCACACCCAGTCAGGCGAATCCAGGCCAACTCGGCAGCTGTCATATTCTTCACCCAGTCGGGACTGCCCTTCTTCTTTCCCGATTTCTTCCCCATCACGGTTTGATCTATGACAAGGCTCACTAATGCAGCGCTCTCTGCAGTGGGTGGTGTTTTCACCTTCGTGCTTTTGAGTGGAACCTTCTTTGGGTCGTCTGCACACACAAAATTTGTTTGAATTACAGGTCCCCTGCCAACAGACGGCCAGAGAATCCTGCCGACTACGCCAGTGTAGCAGATATGCCCTTGATCCACCTCTCGGACCCTCAGGTACCACTCCAAACACCAGGTGAAAGTATAACAACTATTTATTTTGTTATAACACAGTGCACCAAGCACCCTCCACTCCACACTATTCATATAATTTACTATAATACAATTCTCTTTCCTCCTCGCCCAGACACTTCGCCCTCCTACCTCCCAGCTCAGCTCAGCGTCTGGGCTTTCTCACAGTCCTTTTATACACCCTGACCCGGAGGAGTTCCTGTCCAACAGTCCACAGTTCCTTATTCCTTCCGGGTCAGGGTAAACAGTCCTTTTCTTCAACCCGGGAGCACGTCATTTCTTCCTGTCACATGGCCATGACGTACTCCCGGGTTATAGGGCACATAAGAGCCCACGAGCCCCCCTACAGCGACACCTGGTGGCCCCCCAAGGTATCCAGCAGGGTATAAAAACTACATAGTCCATGAGGCCCTGCTGGAACTCGGGGCACGTTTATGCTGTCCGGAGAGCTCCTCCTGGCGGCCTGGGGGTGAGGGCCGGAGTAAAATGCCGGCAATCCACCACAACTGTTTAACTAAAATAATATTGCTGCATCAACCTTATCAATGTTATTGAAAACTGAAAAAGATTATTTAAAAATATTTTTGCTATTGTACTAAGTACAGTAAAATTTGATGCAATGAACATTAAAAATATGTGCTTTATATTTATTGTGAAATTAGGGTTACTGTGATGTAATACCCTGTGTATGAATGCATGGGATGTTTGTTTGTACTGTAAGATCTTGCAAGCACAATACTGAAGTAAATAAAAGGATCAGAAATTCCATGTACATGGGAAGGATGATTTTTCACTTAATATTCATATTAAACTGAATACAACCAGTTCACCAATGAAACCTTCTTTGAGAATGTTTTGTTTGGTTATTAATGTTCAAAACAAGCTAATTGAGCATGAATATACAGTGGTGCCTCGCATAAAGAACGCCTCGCACAGCGAACGCTGCACACAACGAACTTCATTTCATGATTCATACAACGAACTTCGTTTCACACAACGAAGTCGCCCGAGCTTCCACGACCGCTTTGCCCGAGCTTCCACGACTGCTTCGCCCGAGCTTCCACGATCGCTGCCGATGTATTGCATCCTTCCGCGCAGGCACTGCAGGCAGTCGTTAGTCACTGCGCTTAACTTAAGCACGTATCGCGGCAATCTTTCTTCATTACGAATTAAATCACGCACGTATCACGGCAGTCGTCCTTTTAAGTTAAACTCAATATTTTTTTTATATCATGGCTTCTAAAAAAAGCAGGAAGGTGATTTCTGTTGAAATGAAACAGGAAATAATTAGAAGGAGTGAATGTGGGGTAAAACAGTGTGACCTCGTCAAAGAGTTTGGCCTCAGCAAGACCACCATTTTCACCATTTTGACAAATAAGGATGCAATCAAATCAGCCAAAGTAGCCAAAGGAGTATCAAAACTATTTCATGAAAAACATAGGTCTTCAATCCACGAGGAAATGGAGAGGCTATTAGCGATTTGGATTAAGGACAGGCAGGTGAAAGGTGACGTAACAACCCAAGATATTATCTGTCACAAAGCCAAGAGAATTTATGACGATCTAAAGAAAAACGTCCCTGGAAGTAGCAGCAATCAAGATAATGAAGAAGAATTCAAAGCCAGCAGGGGGTGGTTTTTTAGATTTAAGAAAAGGCGTGGAATCCACAGCGTTACTATGCATGGTGAGGCTGGCAGTGCTGACAAGAAAGAAGCAGAAAAGTTCTCTATTAACTTTCAAAAATGTATTAAGGATGAAGGATACTGCCCACAACAAGTGTTCAATGCCGATGAAACGGGTCTTTTCTGGAAAAGAATGCCGAGCAGAACCTTCATTACAAAAGAGGAGAAGAAATTGCCAGGACACAAAGCCATGAAGGACAGACTTACCCTTATGTTTTCGTCTAATGCCAGCGGAGACCTCAAGATCAAACCTCTATTGGTTTATCACTCTGAAAATCCCAGAATTTTCAAGAAAAATAACGTTATTAAGTCCAAACTGCCCGTCCATTGGAAGTCCAATCAAAAAGCCTGGGTGACCCAAGTTATCTTCAACGAATGGATTCTGGAAACCTTTGCTCCTGCCGTGAAGAAATTCTTGCTGGAAAAAGAACTGCCGCTCAAAGCCCTTCTGATACTTGACAATGCCCCTTCTCACTCAAAAGACCTAGAGGAAATATTGCAGGAAAATTATCCTTTTATCAAGGTGCAGTATTTGCCACCAAACACCACATCCATTCTTCAGCCAATGGATCAGCAAGTTATTGCGAACTTTAAAAAACTCTACACTAGAGCCCTCTTTAATAAGGTGTTTGAAGAATGCGAGTTTGGTGGAGACAATATGACTGTCCGAAAGTTTTGGAAGGAGAAATTTGATGTCCTTATGGCAATACGACTTATACAGAAGGCCTGGGAAGAAGTGTCACAAAGGACCCTCATTTCTGCTTGGAAGATGCTTGTGCCTTCGTGGACCCAGGAAGAAGCAGTAGTTGATGACACAGAAGTGGTGAAGGACATCATCACAGTGGCCCAAAGGTTGGAATTAGAGGTAGAGGAAGAGGATGTAGAGGAGCTTATTGAGGAACACGAAGAAGAGCTGACAACTGAAGAGCTCCAAGCACTTCTGGTCCAGCAACAGGACAATGCTCAAAGGGAAGCGTCATCTGATAACGAGGAGCAACAATCAAACAATCAACCAATCCCAACTGCTGACATCAAGAACATCCTGGTCAAATGGAAAGCAGTTCAGGAGTTTACCAATGCCCACTATCCGGATTCAGCTGAAGCAAACAGGATCAACGATCTTTACTCCGATACTCTTGTCCGTTATTTCCGGCAGATGTTGAAGAAAAGAGAAAAACAAACGACTTTGGACAGGTTTTTCATGAAACCATCGGCCAAAAAGCAGAAAATGGATGAAGATGTGCAAGATTCGGTAGACTCTACTTAGTCTGTCTTAAAATTAAAAAAATGTGTGTTTTTTTAAAAAAAAATTATGTTTTTAGATGTATCTAAATAAAAATAATAACAAAAAATTTATCTTTTTTTATGTCATCTTAGCATATTTTATGCTACAGAACGAATTATTTTTTTTAAAATGTATTGTTATGGGAAAACGCGTTTCACATAACGAACTTTTCGCATAACAAACTTGCTCCTGGAACGAATTAAGTTCGTTGTGTGAGGCACCACTGTATATGAAATAGAATGTAAAACTGAAATTTTGCATACAAAAATTTCTGGTACAACAGCTGAAGAAATTATTGAACCCCTTACCTCTTACACATCTGCCGTCCTCAAAAGACTGCCTTGTTTTGTGTTGTGGAGGAACTCGGTTCTCTAGGGGATCTATTCAGTTTCTCTTTATCAGCATGGCATTTTTATATATAACTGAATTGATTTAAATTTTAAATGCTGCTTTTTTTTTTTTTTTTTTTTTTTTTTAGCAAAGCCACGTTTATTCAGACCAAAGTAATTAAATCAAAGAAGCTTGTAACATAGACCACTATGACAAGGGACACAGTAAGAGAAGATGACACTTTTCTCACTAATAAGAATTTTGAGAAACAATGCAATGATGACAGTGATGAAGACACTCTTAATATGTGCTGTTGTCTCGATCTCTGTTGACCTTGCTGAAGCTGAAAGGCTAAAAGTATTTTGCCAGAAGAGATTAAAATGTTTAAATATTTAATTTAACCACATTTGTTAATTTATAAATTTAAAATATACTGAAAATTTCGTAACAGCACACAGTGTTTATCTGAATGCCCATGTCAAGAACTCTGTTCTGAATTGATTATACATCAATTTAAATGTATTTGTATAAATACATAAAATATAAATAGTGTGTATTGGTCAAGGGTATGACAGGAGTCAAGAGGAAATGTTGGGGTGCCAACAGTGTCACCCCATTTACTCAAATAATAAAGGAACTGAAAATAACAAGGGCTATATAAGTGTGACAAAATGACAAAAGAAAAATTTAGCCATTGGCTGAGTTTCCAAAGGCTCTGAAAAGTGTTCAGGCTTCAGGGTTGGTGCTCATTAACACAGGTGGCTCATTTCCCAAATTTGACACTACCTTCTGGGAATGCTTTGCTTGTATAGCTCCTGGACTGGAAGGGTTGGGGTGTCTTCTCTGAGCAGTGGGGGACAAAAGAGACAGTAGAGTCAGCAATCGCATCCCCTGGTGGTGGTAGTGCTTACCTCTGACGAACCTGGAATGTGACGATCTGACGCACATGTGTCATATATCTCTCTAGCTATTGGAGTGTATTAGAGCCCCAAACCCCACAATTGTCAACACAGAGTCCTGGGTTCAAACAAAGTTGGTTTATTTTACACATTACTTTTATAGGCTTCCTCCATCCAGTTAAGCAAAACATAATACAATACAATATGCTCTGATGCTTCTTTTTTCTCTCCTTCCACTCCTCACAGGCAAACGTTGTCAACTTCCTCCTGATTTCAAATCCCTAGATGGGTCCTTTTACTGTATATTGGACCCAGGAGGACTTCTGGTGTCACAGCATTGCACCCTGGAAGCACTTCTGAATTAGGTGGTGCAGCCATAAAGTAGGGGTGACCTCTCCCAGCAGCGCACCCTGGTGGCCCCTGGGGCACCCAACATAGCGGTCCTCCTGGACCTCTGCTGAAGCCTAAACTGGGGTCACACCAGCAAGGCACCGCAGCCTAGTCCACTGGGGAACTCTATGCCCCCAAAGAGCGCTCCTCCATTGTCCTTCCATTATACAGTATATACTATATACATACCATATATACTTGCATATAAGTTGGGTCTTGAAACCCAAAAAATCGATCATAAAATTAGACCCTGACTTAAACACCCATTCAAAAATGCGACACTTAGTTTTTTTTTACATCTTCTTGCTTCCTCCAATCTCGCACCAGTTTCTTGGACACATTGAATTTTGTTGCAGTAGTGCAGTTGCCAAGTTCTTTCACCACTTCAACGACTTTTAATTTAACACCAGCTTCATATTTTCTTCTGATTGAATGCTCCATCGTAGATAAGGGATGCTCTTACGATAAAGGTGTATGAGGGTGTGAGATACAGAAGACACAAAACAGTGCAAATGTTGCCTCAGAATAGTTTTGGTATTACCATGTAGTCACGTAGGCACAACAGAGAGAGAGAGACGTTAGGAACACACGATGATACAGCGCATTGCCGCACTCACATAGAAAAAAAAGGCAGTGTGCTCCGTGGTTACTCTCTCAAGTGGGAGTTAGCATATTATAATCTCTTGGACCAATAGCGTGAGTTTTGCGCATTCGGCTTATACGACCAACATTATATAAATACGGGAAATTATATGGTAAAATTGAGCCCCGACTTATCCGTGGGAGAACTTAAATGCGAGTATATATGGTATATATATAGTATATATACCTGTATTTAATATAGTTACAGTATGCACATATTGGTGGTTCTTTTATTATTGATGTCCTTTCCAGGACATAATTCTGTTTTTTGCCTAATGCTCCCAAGACTGGCTCGGTTCCACCTCCAACCAGAATGGAATAAACAAATCTGAGAACATCATGTTATGTGATGTATTGTTAGAGATTGCCCATGCAGAAATAAGAACTTCTATTTGATCATTCTGGGATTTGACATCAGCAGTGATAGTTATGCATTGTTGCAAATATTCTTTACATTACTGTACACATAATGTTTATACAGTATGTTTGTTTTTCATGTACACATTCCTGGAGGACTCACATCAAGTCACCCAAAAAAGATGACTTCAGAAAATGGTTGGATATGTAGCAAGTTAGTTTTTTACTGTACTTTATCACAGCGTTAGTCAACCAGTGGAAACTCATTTTTCAAACACTGCCACTCCCTGTGTTAGGATATAGCGGGTTAGATAATGGATGGATGGATAGATGGATGGATGGATGGATGGATGCCACTCGTGGGGTGCTTGTTTATAATGGTAGTGGGTTGCGGTGGGTCATGGGTGTGTTGTGCAGTGGATCGCACCATCTGAGTATCACACTCAGTCCGCAAACCCCTGCTCTGATGATTTTGCACAATTCACCAAACTTTGATGTTCATTCTAGATTAACTACATGGGACACACGCCCTGATGATTGCAGACACTTACATGGGAAAAACTGGTTTTTGTTACCACAAAGGTTGAGAAACACTGATTTATCATATTTTTTCCAACACGTTATGGGTCAATTGAGGGTGACCAATTATGTTACACTGTTATTTTTAGAATGCGTAAGGACATTGGATTAGGCACAGGAAATCTACACACAACTTGTAAAATCCACATACATCGTAGCCAAAATGGGAATGAAACACCGGTCTTTTGTTCCTGCAACAAAAGTGAAATGGATTATGATATACAACTTCTGTTTCTGTTTATTGACCAGAAAGGCTGTAAACCTTCCTCAAGCTTGCTGTGGGTTTGATTCTCTCCTTACAAGAAGGGTTAGGTGTCACTGGAATATGTTGGCTTGTCTGTCTAATGTCTTCAGAAAGCATTGTCTACTTTCTCACAGGTTGCCCTTCTCACCCTTAGTTCTGGGTCCCCTTTCTATATACCACTGCTTCCACTACATGGATAGGACAGTGGTATGTTTTCTTCTGCACTATAAGATGTGCCATTCTAGCCAGTTTATGCTTTGCTGGCTTTTTGTTCAACTGAAGGCAGTACCTCCAATTATAATTTTATTTATCATTAGAAGTCTAAGAATGTCCTTTCCATAAGGTTGTAATGTACACTTTGGATTTAGCACGATGGTATTTTGTTACTATTTTACATTTACCTGGCACTTTTATGTTCAGAATAATCTTAAAGATTTTTTTGCAGTTAAAGCATAGGCAAACTACGAGACTTGTGTGAGGCCACACATTGAACCAGTAGTGGCAACTGAACTGGCAGTCTTAGGTTACAAGCCAACATGCTGCCTGCAAACATTTCATTAAGCAAAGTAGTTGAAGCCACCGACAGCTTCATATCTTAAAAAAGGATTTTTTTTTTAAATTAACTGTAAGCTTAACTAGAAGGCAGCCTGCAGATTTAAGAGTAGAGTGTTATAGTCATGCACTCCTAATGACAATTCTTTCAGCAGGATTTTAATTAACTGCAGACTGTAAATGATTACAGAATGATTTGGAAACTCCTGTGAAGAAAGCATTCCAGAGGTTAATTTTACTTAAAGCAAATACATAGTGTTTTTTGCTTCCTGAGCATTGAAAAGCTATTTACAACTTTCTATTTTTCTTACCTAAAAATGCACCAGAGGCAGAAATAATACATGAAGCTTTACATCATTCAGAACACAGATATCCTCATTCTTAACAAGAAATGGGAAAAGTAGCAGCAAGGTAGGAAAGAAAACTTCCCATTTACAATTGAAAAATATGCAGCATATTATATTTAAAAAAAAAAATAACACCATTCACCTCTGATGAACGAGAGGTGTAAGCTGGAGTTTATTTGACTGGTGTGCTGTGAATTACCTGTCTTATGCCAGCTGCCATAAAAACACTGGTAAAAGGCAGAATAGTGAATGAAATTTTAGGAAGCAATATTCATTGTTGTCCAAGTCCAAAAAACTTTTAAAACAATGTAAAAAATTAATTGAGTTTTGCTTTTCACAATTGTAAAAGGAATTGAAGCAGTGGTTTCGTTAAAAATAGTATATAAAATGGAACTTGGCTCTTTCGCTCATTAGAGTTCCTTGGGACAAAGATCAATGATTGGCTTTAAAGTTGTGCCACCCGACCTAAGGCTGGTTGTGCTGGATGTGCAGTTCAAGAGATGTCTCAAAATAGATGTGCAGTTCAAGAGATGTCTCAAAATATCAGCAGTTATCATTAATGGTGTGGTAAAGCCAGCCCCGGACACAGAAAGACAAACACAGAATGTTCCAACAGACACGTTTTAATTAATTCAGTCCGGCACACGATACAGTGTTCTTGCACCAAACACCTTTTGTTCAGTCCTTTCTCTCCTCTCCGAACTTCTCCTTCTGCCTTTCCACCTCTCCTCTTGATCAGACTTCCGGTTTGAGTGAACGCTGGGGGGACTGGTCGCCGCTGCTCGCCGGTAACTAGACTGTGATTTTGTGGGTATTTTTTTTTTTTTTGCCATTTTGTTGACATCTCTGCGTGGCTGTATATGCTGTGTGTGCATTTAGCTTCATCCTAACCTCCGTTTCGTTTGAAACTTACCGGCTTATTCACTGGACGTCTGAGCTGCCTCTGGCCTCCTCACCTACAATGTGGACTGGTAGGATAATCGCCTGGTTAATGCTTGTTTGGAGTCTTCTGTCGCTCGTTATCCAACCTGCGACTGGCCTCCTCCAGTATCCAGCTGCTGAGCTTCTTTGACTGCGTCTTCTCCAGTCTGTGCCTCTGCTGTCGGTGCTGTATTTCGACCCGGACTTCATACTTCTCCCTCGTCAGAGATACATCCACCGTGGGTCTCGTCGGAGATTCCGAACGGACGTCTCAAAAGGAATTAACTCTTTTTGGTCTGATTTTCGGCACCCTCCAAACAACACAGATAGGAAAGCTGACCATAGCGTGTTGGCCAGCTTAGCTCGGTCGACTAACACCACTGTCAAATGCGACAGCAACATTGTCAGCTTTGGTCTACTGAACATCCGCTCACTCACGAGCAAGGGACATCTCATTCAGGATCTCCTCATTGACCGTAAGTTTGACTTTCTCTTTTTAACTGAGACTTGGCAGCAACCTCAAGACTTTTCACAACTTAATGAATGCACCCCCCCCGGGGTTTGTTTACACTTGTCAATCCCGTGCCTCTGGCCGTGGAGGAGGTGTCGCGATTATTTATCGCGAGAAGTGGAAAGTCCTGCCGTTGTCTGCTCCTGCTGTTAGCTCTTTTGAATTGACTGTGTGTCAACTGTCTGGCCCAGTTCCTACCATCATTGCAACTGTCTACCGTCCTCCTAAGTCAAACAACAATTTTTTGAACGATCTTGTTACCTTCCTTACTCATTTATCTGTAATTACTCCAAATATAATTCTGCTGGGGGATTTTAATGTACATCTGGACAATATCAATATCCCTCTCACTAGAGACTTTTTATCTTGCCTGGAGAGTTTTGGATACCAGCAGCACACTGATGTTCCTACTCATTGTAAAGGACATATCTTGGACCTGATCTGCTGCTCTGGTGTTGTTCCTTTTGATCTCACAGCAGATGAACTCACTATAACCGACCATTTTCTTCTTTCATTCAATGCCAAACTTACCTTTTCTGTTCCTAAGCTTCCACGTCTCATAGCCTTTCGCAACATTAAGAATATTAACTTGAATTTGCTGTCTTCTAGGATTGATTCCCAACTGGACTTTTATAATTTATCCACTCCCATAGAACTGGTCTCATATTATAACACCTGTCTTAATGGTATTCTTAATTCTCTGGCTCCGCTAAAAATCCGTTCTGTTTCTTTTTCTTTTTCTGCCCCTTGGTTTACGCCTGAACTTCGGCTTCTGAAAGCTAAGGGCAGGCAACTTGAAAGGTTGTTTAAAAAATCCGGACTCTTTGTCCACAAAGAGATGTATAAAAATCATCTTCTCTATTATAAGGATTGTATAGCTCAAACCAAGTCTAATTATTACACTCAGTTAATTACTCGTAATACAGGTAACACCAAGACTTTGTTTTCTTTACTTAATAATGTTACACAACCTCCAGACTCTTTACCATCTCACCTTTACTCAACTGCTTTCTGTAATTCTCTTATGTCTTTTTTCAACGAGAAAATCCAAAAGATACATCAGCACCTTGGTCCAGATCCTCACTATATTCCTTCTGAACTACACTCACCTATTCACTTTTTCTCTTCTTTCCAGCTTCCCACTTCCTCTGAAATTTCAGATCTCATCTGCAAATCCAAGTCATCTACTTGTCAGCTGGACCCCCTGCCTACAGTTCTGGTTAAAGCCTGCCTCCCCTCTCTAGTCCCTCTCATTTCTGCCATCATTCACTCTTCTCTCACTACTGGTATTATTCCCTCATCTTTTAAAACTGCTGCTATAACCCCAATACTAAAAAAACCTGGTGCTGATCCTACTAATTTCAATAATTTTCGCCCCATTTCTAACTTGCCCTTTATCTCCAAAATTCTTGAAAAAATTGTAGCTATCCAACTTCATACCCATTTATCTCACAATAATCTATATGAAAAGTTCCAGTCTGGTTTTCGCCCCCTTCGTAGTACAGAAACGGCACTTGTTAAAATTACTAATGACCTCCTTATGGCTGCTGATTCTGGTCTAATCACTATTCTCATCCTCCTTGATCTGAGTGCGGCCTTTGATACTATTTGTCATACCACTCTCCTTAATAGATTATCTCTGATTGGCATTACCCACACTCCACTTGATTGGTTTAGATCCTACCTCTTAGGCCGCACTCAGTTCATACAACTTAAAACCTTCACATCCCAACCCACCGCTGTTACTTCTGGTGTGCCCCAGGGCTCTGTCCTGGGGCCTCTTCTTTTTATTATTTACCTTCTTCCCCTTGGCAATATTTTTCGCAAATATAACATTAATTTTCACTGTTATGCTGATGACACCCAGCTCTACCTTGCTGGTAATCCCACCTCCTCTTTTCCACCACCCTCGCTTATTGACTGCATTGCTGAAATTAAATCCTGGTTTTCTTCGAATTTTCTTAAATTAAACAGTGACAAAACTGAGGTTCTCCTCATTGGTTCAAAATCATCATTATCCAAAACCAATAATCTTTCTCTTATTATTGATAACTCTGTTGTTTCCCCATCATCTCAGGTCAAGAGTCTGGGTGTCATCCTCGACAGTACTCTATCTTTCCAATGTCACATTAATAACATCACCCGGTCTGCTTACTTCCACCTACGTAATATTAATCGCATTCGCCCCTCCCTCACTCCTCATACTACTGCCATTCTTGTTCATAGTCTTGTCACTTCTCGGCTGGACTACTGCAATTCACTCCTCTTTGGTCTCCCGAATAAATCTCTTCATAAGCTTCAGTTAGTCCAGAATTCTGCAGCACGTATCATCACTCAAATCCCATCTATTCACCATATTACTCCGGTCTTGCAGCAGCTTCATTGGCTCCCGATTAAGTTTCGTATTGATTTTAAGATTCTACTATTAACATTTAAGGCCATCCATAACCTCGCCCCTCCATATCTGTCTGACCTTCTTCATGTTGCCATTCCATCCCGTAATCTTAGATCCTCTTCCTCCACCCATCTGACTGTCCCTCCCGCCCGTCTAACCACCATGGGGAGCAGAGCTTTCAGTCGTTCTGCTCCCAAGCTCTGGAATTCATTGCCTGCAGATCTCCGAAATATCAAATCATATTCATCCTTCAAATGTAAACTTAAAACGCATCTGTTTAAAATGGCTTTTTCTTTTTCATCCTGATTATAATGGTTTTATTTGGTTTTAATTTCTAGATTTTCTGATGTTTTAAGTTTTTTATAATTGTGTCTTTTATTTAATTATTTATTTATTTATTGTTGTTCGGTGTCCTTGAGCTCCCTGAAAGGCGCCTTGTATAAATAAAATGTATTATTATTATTATTATTCTCCTCCCGAGCTTCACCTTCTTCCTCCTGACTCGACTCTCTCACTCGAGGAAGGCGGCCTCTTTTATAATCACCTGAACATGCTCCAGGTGCTCTCTGATGAACTTCCGGTGGCACTTCCTGGTGTGGCGGAAGTGCCGCATGAGCACCCAGAAGCACTCCGGGTGTCCCTGGAATTCCTTCTCCCCAGCACGGAAGTGCTGACCTCCAAGGCTACACAACTATCCAGGCCCCCCTGGTGGTGGCCTTCCTGTGGTCCAGGGGAGGTATTGTCCCTCTCCCGGTCCAGGCGTGGGTCCTGGCCGTCCGCCACAATGGACAGACCTGAAAGTCCCAAATTGGTAGTGAGGATGTGCTGAGAAGGAGTAACAGATGCCTCTGTTTAGGATCAATTCAGCTCTCATATCCAAAGTCTGTTTTTGCCCTGTTCAAGACCCAAGAAGTGGAGGCAACTGCAAGGAGCTGTGGCCAAATTTTTGTTTACCACCGAAGAACACAATCCGGCTGTCGTCAACAGTATGGGAAGCTGCAAAATTGAAGAAAGAGGCCTTCCACTCTTTATTGACAGGATGATCTCATGTGTCTGAGAGATACTGGCAAATAAAAATGTGGTAGCTCTAAAAGTGGGTGACTTGAAGGCCTGTGTACGGGTAGAGCTTGATGAGGCCAGAGAGACTGAGATAACTTTGGATGGATATGCAAGACCTCAGGTTGCAAAGGTGGGGAAATTTTCTCCTTAACTAGGACTATTGTTAAAAGGTTAAAGAAACATTTTAAAGCTTTAAACTCTTAAAAAGCACTGCAACTGCTAGACGTATTAGCTAGGGTTCAATCTATCTCTGTGGCAGAGTTCAAAAGTGAAGTGAAGGCAGCAAAAGAGCTCATAGAGACATCCATATATGGAGCATGTTAATCATCCTCATACATATGCAATCATGATACTGTAATGCTTCATTGACTGGTAGAGCAGCCTCTCCCTCCTGACGCACCGAGACCCCACTACCTATATTTAAGAGTACCAATCTGTGATCTGTAGCTGAGAGTGTAAGATTATGCGTGGCATTATAGCACTCATCTCATCTGTGCTCTGGGGATCAGGGAAAGGTGTAAGGTACCATCATTCGAGTGAGTAACTACTATCACCTGACACATGTAATGTTGTGATTGCTGTTACAACGAATAGTATAAGTCATATAAAATACTGAGGGTGAGCCAGTTACCTTACCAACAAGGCAGCCATCACGTACAGCACCATCACGTCTGTCAAAGCTACTTTGCCTCAACATAAAAGAATCACGGCTAGACCCAGGCCACATCTTGGATGACTTGTTCATTAATGGAATGTAACGTCTTACGGATAACAAATGCAGGTTCATTCTTACTAGGTGCCCTTATTCCTTCATGAGTACAGTAAAGTGCTCCAATTATGTTAGGAGAACTGGATACTTCTGCAAATTGCTGTTTTAAATTGGCAAAAACAGGTTACGTTTTATGTATGCGCACACATCATACGAAACCTGCATGTAGCTCCTCACTGTTCATTTAATGGCTTCCAGCACAGCAGGCATGACAGAGTGACCGTTGACGTGTTGGTTAGTTCCCTGAGAAATGGCAACAGGTAACAGGCAAAAAAACTAAATGTTAAAAGGGAACTAAAGTACAGTGAGTGCATTATATGTTTGTCACATTAATGAACCTTATAACAACAATTCGATCATATGAGTTATTATATGAGTCGTCATTTAGCTGGTTTGCATGCATTTCCTTACATAATCAAGGGTTTTCTCATTTTACAGTTTCTCCAAAATATTGTGTATACATGGGTTAGAGTGTTTGGAAATATACGCAAGCTTTTGAGTCAAGTTTACTTTTATAAATCCCAACATTTGTAGAGAAACTTGCATACTCACATTTTTGTGCGTGCTCAAGCTTTATAAATGAGGCCCCGGATGATGAAGCACAATATTGTTTTAATACTATTTTCATTTAAATAGTAAAAAAAATTCACACCTGATTTTGGTAAAGGACAGCTGGTTTAGGTATGGAAATTTACTACACATGTAAATTCCTTTTTGATTTTTTGGAAAAAAAACTTGATAGTATTTGAAAGACTAGAAATATAGCTACGTACAATACAATTCACTATAGAGTTGCTTTTTATTTTAAAGAAAAATACTTATGGATACTTAAAGAATGATGTACTGAAGATAAATTTTTAAGAAAACCGGGCTGTAATTTAGTTACTTATTACTGTAAACATACTTTTACCTCAGAGCAGATTTTTGTACACACTTCTCTGTATTTGATACCGGGCTCTTCTTCTTACCTTCTTAATATGTCTTTTAAGAAATTGCTGATATATGTTACACAAGGTGTATCTCTGCAGCAGAGACAGAACATTTTAATTTCCTGACACTTTTTAGTGATGGCTTCAATTTCCTGAGCTTTTGATAAAATCAAGTGGTCTCAGAATTGCAGGATAAAATGCTTTGCTTTGGTAGCATTTCACGGCTTTTCATTTGACACAGCCTCAATCTGAGGTGCAATAAACACAGTGTGATAAATGTCAGAGCTATGATTGTGAAAATATACTAGTAATTGAGTTAATATGCTTTAAAATACTACCCATTTGTTATTTTTCTAAATGTTCTCATATGAGTTATTTAGGTGAGTCAGTACAGTAGAGGTTATACACGGATCGCTCCTTCACGTAGTGTTTTTTATTGATTCAACAAATAAAGATTCCCACTTCATCAGGAGAACACATTCTATTTTAAAATACAAGTGACCTATCATGATGTCACATTATTGATAATTATGTAGACATCCTACTAATTGACATTTATTTTTTTTCTTACATAGCCTGCTTTTGTTGTGTTTTCACACATCTTTGGAACAATTTACTCCTTACTGTATATTTTAAGGCGTAACACCTTTGTGAAAGTGTCGTCTTCATAGCCCACCATACAGCAGATTGATTAACTGGTAACATGTAAGTTACCAATGTAATATTACACTAGTAATATTAGAGAATGCACAAAACATGTTTTTCATTTTTGAAAAAGTGACCTGAAATAAACTGTAACTTAATTATAAACAGCACTTTGGGAAAAAGTTTGAGGCTAAAATGTGATCATGTTCACAGTTTGGTCCTGCATTCATGTTCATGCTGGACTAAACTTCAAAAAGCTGGTACATTGCAACAGTGGATTATAATAAATAAATCCATACGTGCATACGCAGGGGAAAAGAAAGACAGCTGCACAAAATATGCTAATATGATGTTAGGTAACATAGCACAATATGATGAGTATAATGTTAAGGTAAGTTATTCTGAACCTATACAATGCATTTATAATGTGTGATATAGGATATTATCTAAAACTCAGATCTTGTATTACAAAAAGACATAAAGGTGATAAAGTGGGATTAAGTGGTATGAGCTACAAGGATAAATTAAAGGAGTTTAAGCAAATAAATTAACTCTTTGAGGGCTGAATATTTTTTCCAAAAAACAGTTTTCTGAAAAGCACACAAAGCAATGGCTTTACACATAAATCAACATAAAACATCCGTTGCTGTGTGCTGTGGCTGCCAGTTCGCCATCTCTTGTGGCTCGAGCTGATCCCAGGTGGCATGACAGCTGCCAGGAATGTGCAGCAGCAGGCTGTCAGGCTGTCTTTGCGTGGTGGTGGGCGGTAGGAGAGGTCGCAGTGCAACATAATCTGGTTTGTACCTCCTGTCATCAAAGGTGGCAATTCTCCCAGGTGAACATTGCCATAGGTGCGTCACCGTACCCAAACATGCTCAGCACCATGATTAGTTGGGGACCCATCAGCTGATGCCAGTACCTCACTTTCATTTTCAATCTCGATCTTCAGATCTCTTGCATCAAATTAGGAGTATCAGATTTAGCGATAATATGCAAAACGTCATCCACTGAGCCTTGTGTATTCACTTTGATCTCTTACCAGATGCCGTAGACATTTTTGCCGTTGTTTGCTCTTCACTACACTGTGCAGGGGATCTCGGTCAAACCAACAAAGCAACTTTCCTTTTAACAAACAGAGTCGATCTAAAATGTAATAGCGGGTTTTGTCACTGTTTTGCAGTTGATTACAACCCTCAGCCCCTCCTGTTGACAAAAGTCGACATCCGCCCTGAAAGAGTTAAGAGGTGACATGATAGAAGTTTTCAACATTGTGAAGAGAATTAATACAAATATGGTGGATAGTAGTTGTTACTTTAAAACAAGTTCATCATTTAGAAAACATCATGATCTGGAGTGTTTATAATTTTTAGATGGTTGTCTTTTCAATTCTGAAGTCCCTTTATGTTTTTTTGTGGCACAGATTCTTATTCTGATATTTATTTTTAATACTGATTTCTTGTCCACTTATTAAGAATTATAATATATCCTTTTCATTGCCATATACATGCAAACTCCATGTAGGGAGGACCCAGGAAGCGAACCCGGGTCTCCTTACTGTGAGGTAGCAGCACTACCACTGCGCCAACGTGCCACCCAGATTAGATAAACTTTATTACTCATTGATAATGTTGGCATATAGTTAGTAACTGAAGGCTGTGGTATTGTTACTATAGTTGAAAAAGAAGGGATTGTATTTTCTGCACTAAATACTTGTTGTATGGTTATTTGGAGGTTTTTTTTTGGTATCCCTTTTGTTATTAAAAGAAACAAAAGAAATCTTTTATATAAAAAATTAGCTGTGCTACCCCATCTAAGTGGGGATGAACTCTAAGTAATTAATGTAGACCTCAACATTGCAGCGCACCATACGATACATAAGCCATTGTTATTTACCATTTGGTATGGGATTCATAAAAGCAGTGTTAATGTTTGTGATGTGCCATCTATTGAAATGACAAATGTAATACATTTTTAATACTAAAAATGTTTGTGATACGCCATTTTTTGAATAACAGAGACATAGCAAACGAACAGACACATAGACACTTATGCTTTTATTAAGGTGGAAACTCATATCCTCTTTAATAAAATCCCTGTGTGCGTCCAGGTGTCCGTGTGTGGGTGTCTTCTGGTGAAGTGCGCATGGACGGGACATGGTGCAATGTGCGATATTACTGTCAGAGAAAGTTAAAGGCATATTACCAATGCGCACGCCTGTATTACCACTAGAGAAAATTAAAGGAATATTACGGACGTACAAGCCTGCGGACGTACAAGACAGTATTACTGTCACAGAAAATTAAAGACACACAATACACGGCAGCAGCCCACGAAGAACGGTCAGCTCAGCAAGTAAACATCAACAAAAGAAAGGCTGAAAGACAAAGAAAAATACGACCAACAAAAAGAATGAGGTCAAAGTCCCTTGCCATTTAATATAGACTGTTCCTACTAATGTTTATACACTACTGTTCTAGCGCCCGTTATTGTAATGGGCTTAATGACTAGCTACATAATAATTCCATACTTCTGTGACACTGCCCATTTTCAGCAAACCTCTATACCTGCTTCTCCATCCTGATTTGAAGCAGAAGAAAATGTACATGAAAACATCAACAGAGATTTTAACTGTCTATTGGGTTGTTTTTTTAAAAAAATGTTATGTTTAAGAAATTTAAACAACACTTAGTCACAGACTCTCTACAACTAACAATAGTACATCAATCTATGACATAACAGGAAATATTTGGGTGTAGTTTCTGATACTTAACAACTATTAGTTTCTTCATGACGTGGGTTTTTATTTGAATTCTGGTGAAAATTAACTGTGAGTTCGGAGTGTGTCATTTGCCTGACTACAGGCCATTGTTTAATAATCTTTAATACGGGTTTGTTATGTCTCAAAAGTACCACAAGCTGTTTGGACCTATAGACTGATTAATCACAATGTACCCACATTAAAACTGCTTGCACACACAGCAACACCACAAAATTAGGAGGGGGCTCTGCACAGCCGCTCAAATGATATAATCCTGGCTGTTAGTGCTCTATATACAACACATTACACATGTCAAACCAGTGGTTACAACAAAAGAAAAGGAAACAGACTGCCTCATGGGATGCAAACCACTTGCCCAGATATTTAGCAGTCAATAACATTCATAACAACTATCCTACAAATTTTCAAAATGAAAACGTTCTTGGTTCTTGCATATGTAAAGGTTATGGGCTTATCAGCTTTTGGTCTGTATGCTATATTTTTCACTTGATCATGTTGTAATCATGTTCTGCCACAGATGAAAGATGATAGACCACAAAGGCAATAAAGATAGGGGCCAGCAAATAAAATGTAGAAAAAGAAACAAGACAGAGTTCAGATCCATGAAGACTTTTAAATTCAGTAGACCACAGACAAAACAAAAAATCAAATCATGGAGAATCATGGGCAAAGTTCAAAGCCAGAAATCAACAAACAAAAAAGATACGCAAGTAGGATTTTGAGGAGTTTCCATAATATTGGACAGTGCTCTGTCCTGAAGCATTGACTTAAAGACTTTCTCATTAATTATGTTATCAACCCACAAATTTCAAGTAATGCCCCATAGCAATGAGCTGCAAAATCTTAATAGCTAACTTTGCACAATGGCAGCGACCATGATAAAATGAATGCAGTCATGATAAATTCAAAATAAGTGGTAACATGAATACATATAACCAGAAACAAAATTAATGAACAAAATAATAGTCCCATTCATTTCTCTATAATTCTAAACATAAGAAAAAATAAATACAGGAAAATATTCAAGTACAGATAAAAATTTAGCGAAAGAACTGTATAAACATCAAATTGATTGGTCAGATTTAGTGTCTGACTAACTGACGTGACTGGTGATTAGTTATAACTCCTTAATATAAAGCTAAAAAGATGCTGTGGGCATGCAGTCTACTTACATTAATGGATTGAGACATTGGGGCAAATAAAAATGTTGGTCACCCTGTTGTCATCATTTTTTGCTTTGCATTTTATTGTTGTTTGCTTTAGAAAGTGCATCAAGAAAGAATTTGCCAGAACAGGTGCTATCTACTGTAAATTAGACTGGCAATTGTCTTTGATACACCTAAATGAATGAATTTATTAATGGCACATGCCTAATGAAAGGTATAACAAATAAAGTAAACTAAGAGCTGCTAAGACAAACATGAATACAGTGGTGAAACCTGCACAGGTGTTGGTGGTGAAATTCCTTTCCACCCAGTTAGCTTGGTGTTGTATTCATAAGTCATGCTAGAACTACGTGACCCTTTTTAATTTAACTACAAATAAGAAAGTGAAAATTAGTGAATTGTGTCAATGGCATATACAAGGAGAAAGAGGAATTCTGAAAGCCTTATTGTCGAATTCAGCCCTATTAAATTAGACACGTTTTCAAAAGTTAAAGTCAAATTCATGTATATATGTGTTGCCTAGACTGTGAACTGGCTAATATAATTTTTATGTTTCATGTTTAAATAACTTTATCTCTGCTCCATAATAGTGAATTATTTCTTTTGTTTTTCCTGATGACAGTTTTTACACCAATTAAATATTTCTATATTGGTTCTTGAAAAAGTCACTAGCTACCAAAACAATTTATATTGCTTGAGAAGCAGACATAAATGCTTCCATAAAAAGCACTACATCACTGATAATAACTCAACCTTTCATGTGTGGTTAAACAACCGGCCAGTAAGATTTGATCTCTTGGTGTGGATCAAAGTGGATTTCCGCTTTTCACCTGCATGTACTGACTTCATCAATAGGATTAGAATATATGCACTTCATGTTCACATGTTTACCAAATGACATAATTTATCTCTGAATGCAAATCCCAGTCGTTAACTTATTTCATTCCAACAGTTAGCCTTTTATGGCTAGTTTTAAATACACACATAGCTTATTGACTCCAATAGCTATAGCTCAGCCCTGAAAGAGTTGAATTAGACAGAGTTCAGTTAATTACATTTAGGCCAGCTTGTTTCTCTTGCCTCTGACACAAAGAGAAAATAAATCCCTGCTGAGCCTGTGATCTCTGCCTGATACAGTATAAAGCTGATGTTTGGGTCTTGAAAGGTGTAAGCTCTATGGGTCTTGTATATCCCAGGAAGCGTGCCCCTGTGTTTTGAACTTTCACCCAGAACACGGTGTCTGTCAAGACATACACAAAGACTTACAGCTGAATTACCAAATGCATCCTCTCTGAAGCCAGTCTTTCATTTCCACTGCTTTTCTTTTTTGTAATTACCTTTGGATATTGTTTATATAAAATATGCATTTCAGTAAATGGCAATTACTGAGTTCCTAAACAACCCTAACCCAATAAGTAGTCCTTCCACTCTGGGGATGAAGGATGATTTGAAATGAATTGATGTGTTCTGACTGGTGAGGCAAAAAATAATTCACTTTTCCAGTGTAAAACCCAGTCAATTTTTTTTCCTAACGGTGCTTGATATCTTATTGTTTATTTTCTGCCGACAGACAGCAATTTTCCGAAAGCCTTTCTGCGGAGATACTGCCGTGATACCTCACAGGTCACATGTCATTCATGAAAGGTCGATGATTCATTTACAGTTTCATCATTTTGCACATAAGCAGCCGAATATCATTTCATTCAATGCAACAGCCTTTTCTGTCAGCGATAGGCCTTGTGGAGTAATGCAGCCAGTGGAATGAATTCTTGGCATAAAGATCCAGAAGCCATTATTGCTCTGTCAGGCTTTCTTTCATGGTAAGATATGTTCATATATTTGAACCTCTTAACTACAATTTTCTAAAAAATATCTCAATATACTCTGTTTTAATGAATATTTATAATTCTTTTGTATTTGTTACCTCTATCTCAAATTTTATTTCTGCAAACATATTCTTTTGCTTTTTTATCAAAAGACATTAATAATATTTTTATTTTATGGAAATTAGAAAAGATTTTTTTTGTAACCTGGAAGTCCCCACCTTGAACTTACCCTATGCAGTAGGTACATAATTGAGTATGGATGTGTAAAAGCCCTGAGAGTGAGTGGCACCCCATTAAGATTGGGCTTTTTATTTTCACCTGATAGCAAGGTGATAAGCTCCAACTCCCATAGAAAAATGAAAAATGAACGGATAATACTGAGGTACAACACTCTAATATCAGTCACCTACATAACGCTTTTTCACAGGTGGAAAATTGATGCACTAACTTGCACTTGTTGTGCTGGCTTGAAATCTGGCAGTCATTGATTGTGTAGAGTCTGCTGTTTCCTTCTAAATCTCAAAGATGTGCTTGTTAGGTTGTTTGAGATTTTGTATTGTCCCACTGTGAATGCGTAAGTGATGGTGTGCGTTGCAATGGCCTGATGCCCTTCTGAGTACTGATTCCTGCCCTGCAACCAATTCTCTGAGAAAAGAATCCTGTTTCATTCTGAATTGGTTGAAGCAGTTTGGAAAATGAATAAATGACACAAAATGTGTTTGTAATTTTGGTTTTAAAATTAACCAGAAAAACAAATTTTGCAGAGGAACTAAGTTTCGGGAAATGTATTTTATCCATTGCAAGTCTGAAAATGTTGTAAAGTGAAATCTTAATAGTCTATCATTCCCTTGTTTCTACTGAGATATCTTTTGAAAACACTTCATTTAGTTTTGAAGACTATTTTTTTAAGTGTAAACTGTATTTTGATGTTGTGTCTATTATGAATAGATACTGCCTGTATGTATACATATCAGTCTGGTTGTGGAAACAACACCAAGATATACTGAAATCACAATAACCAGCCTTGAATGAATTCTTTCAATTATTATTTTGGAAATTTTAGAACTTATGTTTCCATTTGTAAAATGTACTATATTCTATCAGAATGTGAGCAACTGATACTGTAATAAGAATGAGTCTCCAGACATCATAAAGGTTCGGGGCAGCCACCCGTATATTATTTCCCAGCTGCAAAAGTTTTTTAAATATTTGAACAGAGATGTTCACAAGACAGTCCAAAACAGAACTGATTATTTGGAGGTAAGTTGGTGGTTTTAAGGGCTGGGGAAGGAAATGATGTCATCTAGTCCGGAACCGGAAGTGAAATCATAAGAGGTGCCGGAACCGGATGTGACGTCATCGGGGTTGCTGGAACCTGGTGAGATTTCCTGGGAATGGTCTGCAAGAAACTGAAAAAGACAGTCAGCACACTCTGCCACCCCCTGGTCTGGTGTTGTATTACAGTTCCCCAGGCCCTTTAGCTGTCTCCTAAACACACGTGTAACAATACAAGTAAGCAATGATAAAGAATGTGAATTATCTATCTATCTATCTATCTATCTATCTATCTATCTATCTATCTATCTATCTATCTATCTATCTATCTATCTATCTATCTATCTATCTATCTGTCTGTCTGTCTGTCTGTCTGTCTGTCTGTCTGTCTGTCTGTCTGTCTGTCTGTCTGTCTGTCTTGTCTACTCTATTTGTACAACCTCTCTACTTGTATTCGTTATAGTGTCCTACATAATCCAACATCCTATTAGCTTTTTTAGTTGTTTCTGTGCACTTCCTGTATGAGGGTAATAATAGTAATTCTGTATATTTATATAGTGCTATATAGTGCTTTTCTCACTATTATTTTGAGTGTAGATCCACTTTTAACACCACAAATGTGTAGCATCTACCTGGATGATGCGATGGCAGCCATTCTAGTGCTAGTACGCTCACTACATGTTAGCGGTTAGATGAAGGAGACAGCCAATTAGAGACAAGGTATGATTAGGGGGCCAGAATGACTAGGCCATGGTGGGCAATTTAGCCTGGACATCAGGATCTTTTATGACCACAGCAAGTCAGGGACTCGATTTTATACCTTATTCGAAGAACGGCACTATTTTTACAGTACAGTGTCCCCATCACTGCACTGGATTATTGGGATCCACATTCAGACCACAGGGTAAGTGCCCCCTGCTAGCCTCATGAACACCTGTTCCAGCAGGAACCCAGGCTTTTCCTGGTTGGTCTCCAATCCAAGTACTGGCCAGGCACAAACATGCTTAGCTACAGGTGGACAACCTCTTGTGAAGTGCATATGGTATGGCTGCCGAGTATTAATAAGTTCATTGGAACTCCCATGTCTTTCTTATAGGTCGTACTTCCTGGCTTTGTTGTGTAATTCTATAGAATAGTTTTACTATCTATATCTAAATCTGGATGGCAGCAAAGTTACCTGTGAAACAATGTCAGGTATGTAAAGTGAGTGTACTGTAATAGACTGGCGCCTCATCCATGGCATGTCTTTGCTTCACCCATGAAGCTCCTGAGAGTTCTGTCTTCCTGAAACTCTTTATTGTGTTCATTTGTGATTTACATATCAAAATTTGAACTTTGTCTAAATAATAATAATAGTATAATTTGCATTGCCATATATACTCGCGTTTAAGTTCTCCCATGGATAAGTTGAGGCTTGATTTTACCACGTAATTTTATAATGTCTGTCATATAAGTTGAATGCGGAAAACTCGCGCTATTGGTCCAAGAGATTATGATATGCTAATGCCCACCTGAGAGAGTAACCAGAGAGCACACTGTCTTTTTTCCTATATTTTGTACCTACATGACCACACAGTAATTCCCAAACTATTCCGAAGCGACGTTTGCACTGTTTTGTGTTTTTTTGTATCTCACACCCTCATACACCTTTATCATAAAGGCATCCCTTATCAACGATGGAGCGTTCGATCAGAAGAAAATATGAAGCTGGTTTTAAATTAAAAATCATTGAAATGGCGAAAGACATGTAAAAACAAAATTAAGTATTGTGTTTTTGAACGGGCGTATAAGTAGGGGTCTGATTTTATGATTGATTTTTCTGGTTTCAAGACCCGACTTATACGTGAGTATATCTGGCATTATTCTGTTTTCCAAACTACAGGGAGTTTAGACATGGGGAAAAGAAGAAACTCAATGAGAAAGACATCCATAGTCTAGGGCTGGGACAAACTGCAACACTACCTGTCACCCTAATTTTATTATACTGTATATGTCGTCACTTTATTTCTGGCAGAAGGTGCCTAGAATTTCACAGGAACTTCCAAGTCTTTCCTATAAATTGGGTGGTGGTAGCACAGAACTTAATAACATATGTAACATTGTCAAACATTGTCATGCACCATTCATGGTAGCAGGGGATCAGAGATTATCTGGACAGCATCTGATGTAAGGCAGGTTATTACCCTGAATGGTGCCAGGTCAACTTAGGGTCCAATCATGTACACATCACAATGGGTCTCTTAGAATCAGCAATTAATCTAATATGCATGCCTTTGGTATACAGAATGAAAAAAAAAATCACAGTAAGCAGAAAATACAATACATATGGTGTGAGAACATACAAACTCCACACAGACTGTGATTTGAACCCAAGACATTTGATATGTGAGACCAGCAGCACTCCCATAAATGATGATAAAAATACAGCTGACCATGCACTTAATTAAATTCTGAGGACAGCCTCCCAATTCTTTTGTCAAAAAATAAAGATCAAGAATATATTTACAGCTACGGTCAGCATTTATTGCTCATTGCATTCTCTTTTTCAAATCCCCATTCTTCATTTTTTTTCCTGGAGAAAGGACAAACTTTGCCCTCCATTAGAGTAAAAAAAAAGAGTGCACGACAGGAACATTGATTTAAAATAATATGCAGGGCCCAGGGTTCTCTTTCAAGGCGGCCAGCTGAACTGAGCGTGTGACGGACTGGCTGGTTGGTTGCCCTAAGGGAAAATAATATGTATACGGGGAGTATGATGAATTGCGTTTGTTTAAGCCATCATTACGTTGTACTTTTTTATGGAGCTGCGTATTTATAACACTTAAAAGTTGATTGAATAACGTGGGGCTGTTTGGCGTCCCAGCTGGTCAGCAGGGGTGACAGGCCATGACAGCGAACATGAAGATATTACAGCTGCAGGACTAGACCAGGATGTCGTTGTAATCTTAAACAATCTGCTGCTTGCTCTAGTGTGTAATACCTTGCTGAAAACTTTCACTTAGAGAGACTGGAGAAAAAAAAAGCCAGAAAATCCCAAGGCTAGTTGTTTTGAATTACAGCCGACCACTCTTTTAAGTGAATAACCTCTTAACCCTGGTACTTTATAAAGTTGTCAGGAATATGCGCCTAAAAAAAAAAATGAATGCTGCCATCTAGGAGCTTGCCTCTGTTACAACTCAGGACAGACAATGCATACTGTACGCTGTAAGTAAAGCAACATAGCCTCTCATTTCATTTAATGCCAAGAGAGTACAACATTCACCTGAGAAACAAAATTGTACAATGCTTTTAAGTGATTTACTGTAAAACTAGAAAAACAGCATCTAGTCTGTTAATTTTTACAGCTAGTCAAGAACATTATAAGAGATACAGTACACTACAAAAGCAGGTTTGGAAGATGGATGGATAGATAGATAAAAACATGTATGTATGCTCCTAGCATTCATCAAGGTATGGAAGACATAACATGCTGGAGACATTCCTTAAAGATTATGGTTCCTGCAGATTTACAGGTTTTATCCTGTGAACTTCCTACTCCACTTCATGTTCTTCTACTGTATATTGAAGTCCAGGAACTATGCAGGCTATTGGGTTAAGCTGAAATATTTCTTGTGTTCATTGAAGCAGCTTGTGATGATCAGACTCAGAATTAGAAGTATGCACGCATACAAAGAATTTTACTGTTTTTTTGATGACTCTCCAAGTATTGTCTCAAAACATACAATATACTGTAAGCATATGCATACAAAGTGCAAGGAATTGTAGAAAATACTGAAATATATACACATTAAATATATGTAAATATACTATGGGATGCTGTGGTGGGTTGGCACCCTGCCCAGGATTGGTTCCCTGCCTTGTGCCCTGTGTTGGCTGGGATTGGCTCCAGCAGACCCCCGTGACCCTGTGTTCGGATTCAGCGGGTTGGAAAATGGATGGATGGATACTATGGGATGTTAGGGGTTGTGGGGAGGGGGGTGCTCATACTGAGCAAGGACGAGGACCCCGGAACTTGCCTGCTCGGAACCCCATCCGTAGGTTGCGTGTCCCTCCGGATGTCAATACTGACGGGACCGCCTGCATGTCTCTCCTTTCCATTGGCTCTGGGGAGTGGCCCTTCCTGTTGGAGGAACCGGCATTCACCCCTCGGTCCCCCCTTTCCCTCTTGGATGCCCCGATGGTTTGAGTCTGCGCATGGCAAACGCACAGCCCCGTGCCCGTTTGCGTCCTTGCAGAATGACGAGAGACTGCCGCGGGCTCGGGGCGTCAGGCGCTAGGACCCAGGGCACTTATCAGCCCCTGTCCTGTCTGCCCTCTCGCTGTCTCTCCCCTTACCTCGCGAACAGCCTGCACCGCCACATCCGCTGTTGGAGACCCACCGACATGGTTCCGATCACGGATGTCACGGGCCCCATCGGTGGGATCTCCCCTTCTCTGTACGGAGTCGGTCTCCCTTACCTTCTCCGCCGCGTCCCTCCGGCTGAAGACTCCAGCGCTGCGCCGATCCGCCCACTGTCGCAGCGTCATCACGGACGTCGCCGCCTTCACTTCCAGCTCCTTCAGTCCTCTCTGGAGGACGCGTACCACTTGTAAAAGTGACTCTGCGGGCTGCAGGCATTCCTTCAGCTCACGCAGAGCCACTGGCAAGCACAGAGAGTCAGTCGGCGGTTGCCTTACCTTTTTGTCAGGCATATCCGCCAGCTGCTCTCTGAGGGGCCTTCCCACAGGCCCTGTTGGGTCCTTCCTCAGCCAGGGATTGACACTCCTTGGGCCCGCCTGCATCCAATCATCGGCGGGCTCACAGGACACACTGTCCAATCCCGTGCCTGTCATGGGGAGGGACTTCTGGTCCGCGGCCATTTTGGCTCTGTTTCTCTTTCTCCTGCTGCGGCGATGTGCTTTCCTGGAGCCTAGCAGCTGCTGAGGCTTGTCGAGCTGCAGCGACTCCGTTCTTGTGGCACTGCATGCTGCCGCCTAGGCACCGACGACAGCCTGAGGAGCGGCACACCGCTGCTACTGACGCAGACCCAGGCAGTCCATGCCTGCAACACTAAAGGTAAGCTTGCCCCCGTGGGGCCGATCGCCATTAGGCAGGGCACTCACCTCCCGGGTCTCGTCTCTCTGTGGCGCCGTCCTCGCCGTGCTGCCGTTCCGGACGTCCTCAGCGACAGTGTGCCTGCTGGAGCTCGCTGCAATCCGGCAATGTCCTTGATCTTTTCCCCGCACCAGGGGAACATGGCCGTTTAGTGGACCAGTGGCGGGCCATGAGGTGAATCGCTCTCGCGGGGCTGTGCATGCGTCGCTCCCGCGGTGCGTGTGTGGGCTAACCTGCTGCTCCGGACTGCCCACAAAATTATTTTTTAGGGGTCCCTGCCTTGTAACAGGCAGAGAGTCCCATCTGGGATGCCATTGTGGGGAACAGCCCGGACACAGACAGGTAGACGCCATAGTTTCACCCAACACACGTTTATTTACAATATGTAGAATATAGTAGTGCACACAACCCAGTGCCGCAGCACCAATCACCCCTTAAGTCCTGGCCACAACACAATGCCCTTCACAGTCACTGGACCGCCTCCACTCCTCTCTGCTGAGCTCTGTCCTTCTTCCACCCGACTCTTGCCCCTGACTGGAGGGAGGTGGCCCCTTTTATACACCCCGGAAAGACTCCAGGTGCTTCCTGAGGGTTTCTGTGGCCACACCCCCGTGTGGCGGAAGCTCTGCCGGTATATCCGGAAGTCCTCCTGGTGTCCCCAATCCTCTTTCCCCTAGTATTTCTGGGTGTGGCGGAAGTACTGAGGTCCAGGGCTCCCAAGGCATCGGGGTGCCCCCTGGCGGTGACCACGGGCCCCTACAGGGTTGAGCTTCCATGCTCTGTACCTGTGGCCCCCAAAGCAACCAGGGCGGACGCCCCCTCATGTTCTGGAGGAGGCACAAGCCCTCCTCCGGTCCTCCTGGGCATCCCGTCCGGGTAGGAACCCCAGCCGGGTGCCACACACTACATACCTTTATCTCTTTTCCATTGTCACAACACCTCTGCTTATTCATTGGCCCATCCACGCTATTGATGAGTGATACTGTTATGCTGGCAGCCAAACTTGACTGGAAAAAAAAGACTTGGGTGCCTTAAAACATCCCAGTATTATTGACAAATGTTGACAAATAAAAAAGAAAAGTAGTTTTCTTTTTTCTATAACATCACCAAATTTCAATCAAATCAAATTTTTGATATTTTGGGGTATCTACTTTATTAACTGTAAGGTTTTTTTTAGCCCTAAATATTTATATATTGAAATGTCCTTCCTTAGAGGATACCTTCTAGCCTAAACGTACCCTTCCTGCCAAATTTCAGTTTTTAAACTTAATGGGAAACAGTATTTTTGTTGATGAGTGAGTGAGTCAGTCAACTTTGCATTATATTTATTGCAAAAGAAGTAGGCACACACAAATAATGATTTGGGGTACCAGTCAGTAGTCCCCATATAATAAAAAGAAAGAAAAAAAAACACAAGTGAGTTGAAACAATTTAAAATTCAAAGCAACTTCTTTCCTGACACAAGTCTATCAGCTAGACCTTATATGGAGTCTGGCATGGGAGAGGCGGGACTAGGAATGGAAGTGGAAGTGATGTCAGGGATCCTCGCAGAAGAAAGAGAAGATGTAAGTGACAGTGCCACCTCTGGATTTGAGCAAAATTGAAATCAGTACACCAGCCCTGAGAATGCCCACTACTCACATGCATGTATACAGTATATAAATAGCATGGGCAGAATTTGCCATTCAGATAAACCATAAGAAGCAATTGCATTTTTAAGTGCCATAACCATGCTGCTACATATTTGCATGATATTCCAAATCAAATGTTATAAAATTGGTTATAATTTAAAGTTACAATACAAAGTAAATCTCACTTATAATAACAAATTAAAAAATTTTAAGTTATGAAAAAGTACACCATGGCAGAAACCTTTTTTTTTGGTTTGTTTGCTTATTGTAATTGTGGCAAAATAAGCACTTTCTTGTTTTTTTAACAAGTCAGAAAATATACAAATGGTGTATTTGCCATTTTCCCTAGCTCTTTTCTCTATTTTATTCATTTCATCAAACAGACGGATATCTTGTTTTTGTTTCTTCAGTATTTTGTAACATGGGTGTGTGTCACTTGAGATCTACATTTGCTCAGACATCCTTGCCACTCTTTGTACAGGTGGCACATTCAGGCATAACCCACAGGCTAGCGTGTGCTGCCATTTCAACAGCATGACTTATCTCCCAACAAATACAGTAAACTAAACTGTAATTGAATTTGTACAGAATGTTTCCCTGTTTCAGAAGCATCGCCAACACCAAATCGTGAGCCAGGTATTTGCATTTTGAGGACAGGCACTTGACAATATGAGGCATGTTAGGCATATAGAAACTGCCGCTGGACAAGTTACATCAGCCAGGGATGAGCCACCTAAAGAATGAGCTGGCATGACATCATCAATAGCAGGAGAGCCTATGAAAACAGTAGCTCTGCAAAGTCGCACATGCTTTTCCAACTAGCAAGCAGTTCTTTTAAAGACAGCGAGCCATCTCAAAGAGCCATGTAAAGAGCATAGAATCCATCCATTGTGGTGCTCAGCGCCAATGCGACAATATTATAACAATATATAAATTAAATACTATAACAATTGTATGCTATGCTTTATAATTATTATACACTTAACCCCAAAATTGAGCATCATCAGACAAAACATGTGATGTACTGTATAAAGGTGCAGGTCAGCACACATGCAGCAAAGCAGTGAGAGAGACAAAAATGAGAACTCAACACGTGTGGAGCCCCCTCAGTATGTATTCAATATAACCACTTTAGAATTGTCTGCTTTCACATCATCCACAGTAGATAAACTTGCCACTTGTGATTTAGGCTGACTGCTCAGTCCCTCCATTACAGCTAAAATGAGAGCAAGCCTGTCCTTACAACCTGTTCACTGCATATTTTCTTCAATCACCATCAGTGTGAGAGTTTTGTGCTATAGTAAAGGATTTGGAGGCAGAGTCTTTTCCAATCTTGTCTGTTATTTTAGTAGTTTATAAAATTCCTACTGTAATTATTAAAACAGTTATTTCCTCTCTGTGTAATTATCAACAAACTACTGTACATTAAAAACTTTGCATGTACACACAAGCTTCCCCCTAAAGTAACACTCTGTCATATTATATGGAAGTGATGAACAGTGTTTCTGCATTTGTAGTTATAGTCTCACTTAAATCGAAGTTAATGAAGGTACTTGGTCATTATATCATTTCCATCATATTTTAAGTTTGGATTATGACTTGTCCGGCTCCATTTTGTATTTTCTCTTTCTTGGCAGTCATTCAAAATGAGACTAACACATGTCAAGGTTATATGCCTCATCTTAAATAGCTGAGGAGTCCAAACTTTGAGTCACAGACCTTGCAGCAGTAGAGTCAGGAGGTTCTATTTGTATTGTCCTTCTACAAATGTGTCTCTTCCCTCTCCTTCCATTATCATCTTTTTCTGTTCTCATTAGAGCAGTGATATTAGACAGCAATAACAAAGTCAATATTAAATGACTGTTGAATGAATTACATTAATTCATTACTGTATGTTGTCATTCACATTCTACTGTTGTTTAGGCAGTCTTTAAACATGCTTTGTGTTTATTACTGATGAAAGTGTAAATAAGTATTCCCATTTCCTTGTGACATATGTTGAATAAAGCAATTAATAATTGTGAATTCTAATAAGCTGCTGTGGGTTGGCACCCTGCCCGGGATTGGTTCCTGCCTTGTGCCCTGTGTTGGCTGGGATTGGCTCCAGCAGACCCCCGTGACCCTGTGTTCGGATTCAGCGGGTTGGGAAATGGATGGATGGATGGATGGAATTCTAATAAGTCAAGTATAAATGCATCCTTTACTCTTCATGTGTTCTGAACAGTAAAAATTGCCATGTAATGTTTTAAGTTCATAAAAGCACAATTTTGATAGTTAATGAATATAATTAATTAATAATAGATATGAGTCAAAAATATACAGTACACACTAGGGAAAACTAACTTGAAAGTATTATTTCACTATTTAAAACATCTGCGATAGCTAACAAAAGTCAGTGTCCTTGTTGCTTAAACATACTGACCAATCTACTGATTTCATATCAATTGCAGTAAAACAATATATATAATTATCATCCATCCATCCATCCATTGTCTCCCGCTTATCCGAGGTCGGGTCGCGGGGGCAGCAGCTTGAGCAGAGATGCCCAGACTTCCCTCTCCCCGGCCACTTCTTCTAGCTCTTCCGGGAGAATCCCAAGGCGTTCCCAGGCCAGTCGAGAGACATAGTCCCTCCAGCGTGTCCTGGGTCTTCCCCGGGGCCTCCTCCCGGTTGAACGTGCCCGGAACACCTCACCAGGGAGGCGTCCAGGAGGCATCCTGATCAGATGCCCGAGCCACCTCATCTGACTCCTCTCGATGCGGAGGAGCAGCGGCTCTACTCTGAGCCCCTCCCGGATGACTGAGCTTCTCACCCTATCTTTAAGGGAAAGCCCAGACACCCTGCGGAGGAAACTCATTTCAGCCGCTTGTATTCGCGATCTCGTTCTTTCGGTCACTACCCATAGCTCATGACCATAGGTGAGGGTAGGAACATAGATCGACTGGTAAATTGAGAGCTTCGCCTTGCGGCTCAGCTCCTTTTTCACCACAACAGACCGATGCAACGCCCGCATTACTGCGGATGCCGCACCGATCCGCCTGTCGATCTCACGCTCCATTCTTCCCTCACTCGTGAACAAGACCCCGAGATACTTGAACTCCTCCACTTGGGGCAGGATCTCGCTACCAACCCTGAGAGGGCACTCCACCCTTTTCCGGTTGAGGACCATGGTCTCGGATTTGGAGGTGCTGATTCTCATCCCAGCCGCTTCACACTCGGCTGCGAACCGATCCAGAGAGAGCTGAAGATCACGGCCTGATGAAGCAAACAGGACAACATCATCTGCAAAAAGCAGTGACCCAATCCTGAGCCCACCAAACCGGACCCCCTCAACACCCTGGCTGCGCCTAGAAATTCTGTCCATAAAAGTTATGAACAGAATCGGTGACAAAGGGCAGCCCTGGCGGAGTCCAACTCTCACTGGAAACGGGTTCGACTTACTGCCGGCAATGCGGACCAAGCTCTGGCACTGATCGTACAGGGACCGAACAGCCCTTATCAGGGGGGCCGGTACCCCATACTCTCGGAGTACCCCCCACAGGATTCCCCGAGGGACACGGTCGAATGCCTTTTCTAAGTCCACAAAACACATGTAGACTGGTTGGGCAAACTCCCATGCACCCTCCAGGACCCTGCTAAGGGTATAGAGCTGGTCCACTGTTCCGCGACCAGGACGAAAACCACACTGTTCCTCCTGAATCCGAGGCTCGACTATCCGACGGACCCTCCTCTCCAGGACCCCTGAATAGACTTTTCCAGGGAGGCTGAGGAGTGTGATCCCTCTGTAGTTGGAACACACCCTCCGATCCCCCTTCTTAAAGAGGGGGACCACCACCCCGGTCTGCCAATCCAGAGGCACTGTCCCTGATGTCCATGCGATGTTGCAGAGGCGTGTCAGCCAAGACAGTCCTACAACATCCAGAGCCTTGAGGAACTCCGGGCGTATCTCATCCACCCCCGGGGCCCTGCCATCAAGGAGTTTTTTGACCACCTCGGTGACCTCAGTCCCAGAGATGGGGGAGCCCACCTCTGAGTCCCCAGGCTCTGCTTCCTCATTGGAAGGCATGTTAATGGGATTGAGGAGGTCTTCGAAGTATTCCCCCCACCGACCCACAACGTCCCGAGTCGAGGTCAGCAGCGCACCATCCCCACCATATACAGTGTTGACACTGCACTGCTTCCCCTTCCTGAGACGCCGGATGGTGAACCAGAATCTCCTCGAAACCGTCCGAAAGTCATTCTCCATGGCCTCCCCAAACTCCTCCCACGCCCGAGTTTTTGCCTCAGCAACCACCAAAGCCGCATTCCGCTTGGCCTGCCGGTACCTATCAGCTGCCTCCGGGGTCCCACAGGACAAAAGGGTCCTGTAGGACTCCTTCTTCAGCTTGACGGCATCCTTCACCGCCGGTGTCCACCAGCGGGTTCGGGGATTGCCGCCACGACAGGCACCGACCACCTTACGGCCACAGCTCCGGTCAGCTGCCTCAACAATAGAGGCACGGAACATGGCCCATTCGGACTCAATGTCCCCCACCTCCCTCGGGATGTGGTCGAAGTTCTGCCGGAGGTGGGAGTTGAAGCTACTTCTGACAGGGGGCTCTGCCAGACGTTCCCAGCAGACCCTCACAACACGTTTGGGCCTACCACGCCTGACCGGCATCCTCCCCCACCATCGAAGCCAACTCACCACCAGGTGGTGATCAGTTGACAGCTCCGCCCCTCTCTTCACCCGAGTGTCCAAGACATGTGGCCGCAAGTCCGACGACACGACCACAAAGTCGATCATCGAACTGAGGCCTAGGGTGTCCTGGTGCCAAGTGCACATATGAACACCCCTATGCTTGAACATGGTGTTCGTTATGGACAATCCGTGACGAGCACAGAAGTCCAATAACAAAACACCGCTCGGGTTCAGATCAGGGGGGCCATTCCTCCCAATCACGCCCTTCCAGGTCTCACTGTCATTGCCCACGTGAGCATTGAAGTCTCCCAGCAGAACGAGGGAGTCCCCAGAAGGTATGCCCTCTAGCACCCCCTCCAGGGACTCCAAAAAGGGTGGGTACTCCGAACTGCTGTTCGGTGCATACGCACAAACAACAGTTAGGACCCGTCCCCCCACCCGAAGGCGAAGGGAGGCTACCCTCTCGTCCACCGGGGTAAACCCCAATGTACAGGCTCCAAGTTGGGGGGCAATAAGTATACCCACACCTGCTCGGCGCCTCTCACCGGGGGCAACTCCAGAGTGGTAGAGTTTCCAGCCCCTCTCAAGGAGATTGGTTCCAGAGTCCAAGCTGTGCGTCGAGGTGAGCCCGACTATATCTAGCCGGAACCTCTCAACTTCGCGCACTAGCTCAGGCTCCTTCCCCTTCAGAGAGGTGACATTCCACGTCCCAAGAGCCAGTTTCTGTAGCCGAGGATCGGACCGCCAAGGTCCCCGCCTTCGGCCACCACCCAACTCACACTGCACCCGACCTCCTTGGCCCCTCCCATAGGTGGTGAGCCCATGGGAAGGGGGACCCACGTTGCCTCTTCGGGCTGTGCCTGGCCAAGCCCCATGGGTGCAGGCCCGGCCACCAGGCGCTCGCCATCGAGCCCCACCTCCAGGCCTGGCTCCAGAGTGGGGCCCCGGTGACCCGCGTCCGGGCAAGGGAAAACGCCGTCCAAAATGGTTTTTCTTCATAGGAGGTTTGTTTAACCGCTCTTTGTCTCATCCCTCACCTAGGACCAGTTTGCCTTGGGTGGCCCTACCAGGGGCATAAAGCCCCGGACAACAGAGCTCCTAGGATCATTGGGACACGCAAACCCCTCCACCACGATAAGGTGACGGTTAAAGGAGGGGATATATAATTATATATATATATATATATATATATATATATATATATATATATATATATATATATATATATATATATATATAATATATATATATATATATATATATATATATATATATATATTAATATTTTATTGATTTTATTAAAATCCAATAGCATTTCATACAAGCAAGTAAATAAAAAGCATAATTATAAAACTTACTGTATTCCCTTTTAGTCACCTTGTGGAGCAGTGGTACCACTGCTGCCTCACAGTAAGGAGATTATGGGTTTATGTCTTGGGTCCTCCCTGCATGGAGAGTGATTTGAGTAGTGATAAAAACGCTGTATAAATGTAAAGAATTATTATTATTACTTTCCTGGATATGCATTACACTTGTACCAGAGCTTCTCAATTCTTAGACTAAAGAGAAGTCACAGGAAGCATGATCTGATGAAAACGGGGTGGTGCAAAGCAACAATCACATTATTTTTTTTTATTCTTTGACCAATAACATGCTGTGTGCAAGTCCATTGTGATGGTGCAAAATTCTAATTCTTTATTCAATGTTTTTTCCTGATGCTTTCCCATAAGTGTTTCAGCACTTTAATATAATATTGCTAATTAAAAGACTGTTCACCGGGAATAAATTCTTCAAGAACAAGTCCATCAGCATCTTAAAATGTGATTATCATTGACATGATGTTCAATCTGTCCTGAGGTTCTTTTTCTCCCAAGCCACATGCACAACCGTAGAACAAATGCCAAAATTATGCACTTGAACAACTCAGCACGATGCCGCTTGGCAGACTGTTTAACCAGACTCATATTTAAGAACTGCACCTTACTCCAGTGTGATTGACCAATTCCAAGAATTGCTGGGTCTTTGCCCGTAAGTTAGGTACCGTACCATCTGCATACTGAGGTGCAGAGGTATCTAATAAATTCAGGATTTTGTTAATTGATTAATAGGACAAACATTATAACTGAGATTCAATTGACCCTTAGCACCCACCATAGCTTTTCATACATTACGAATGTCACAAGTATGTTTTTCTTTCTCTAACAATATTACAATCATTTTATTACAAATTTGCTCACATGTTTTTCAATAAAAAAAATTAACGAGTTAAGGAACATTAACAACATAAGAGGTTTGAAAAATGAGGAGACACTATTTAGTTAATCAACTTTGTTAGGTTAGTAAATTTTTAAATCTCCCAATATCTCATCTAGGCTTAATTTTCTTTATGGTCAGAACGACGGCCACTATACTGATTTGACCCAGCTCATACGACTAAAACATCGATACAAATATACAGCATAAGGACATCAGCAGTCATTACTCCCCAACAGCCTGCAATGGACCAAATTAATGAAACGCTTAGTGCAAACAAAGTTTTTGGAGTAGTATAGAAGTTTCTACAATGAAAGGGTTAAGTTCAGGCACTCCTCAGCTTCTGGCTAAGTATCAGTAATGCCATGAATTCTAGCAGCCTTAGTGAAGATAGACTTAAGCCTTTTGCTAAATTCTTCTTCAGTCTCAGAGGCACATCCACAAACATGACAATGATTCTCTATTACTCTGACCTGTTGCTCGCCATCCTTCTCACCTCCTGTATCAACCTCCTGTATTGGTCTTTGTTATCCATCCACTTAGCTCATGGTCAACTCCTGTTCCTTTGACCTTCCGTTGTCCCATGTAGGGCCATTCTTGTCAAGTGTGAACCCTCCATTCGGCACACATGTCCATACTATGCCAGTTTTTTCTGCCTAATGTGAACCAGTGCCTGCTTGTATGCTTATCCTTTTCCAGACCTCCTTGTTTGTCACATGATGTTCATAGGAGATATTTTGTGTTCATCTGTGAACCTTCATTTTGATAGCATTGAATCACTTTTCCACTGCTTTTGTTTAGTGTCCATGTTTTACAGCTATTGGTGGCAACTGGTAACATTACTGTTTTCAATATTTTTATTTCTTTGGAGCTTTAACAATTTTGTTACAACTTCTGATGCCAGTCCTAGTCTATAGCACATATGGCATCACTGGTGACATAACTACCAAGGTACATAAATTGCTAGACTACTTCAAGCTTGCTTCCCTGCACCAGCAGGTTTTCTGCTGTTTTTGCTGATGTCATGCACATCATCTTGCTTGAATTTATTATCCAACCTTTTTTGTATTTTTTGACCACTGCCTTTTCACAGTTGTGGTTTTCTGTAGGCTTTGTTCATCTGCTGCTATTAAATCAGTGTCATTTGAAAACCATTAGTTTTTCATTTTTCGACCACCAATCAAAGTCTTTCATCAATGCTTGCGAGGATATTGGGGCTTTGGTCAGTAATGTCGATGTTCTAGATGGAAGGAGAATAAAAGGTGTTACTTTTTAATGTGGAAGAGTAGAGTTAATCTCCAGTGGGGAAATGTCTTCCTGTAATTATAGACCCACCAATGTTCATCATTCTCTAACTGCTTCTTACCCTCGGCAGAGATATTGCCATATCGTATAGTGATGCAGAAGATTGGATAGACAACCCATAGGAAGTGGTCAATGTTTCCTGGGTCACTGTGAACTTAAGCTGACTGTTGAATCTGTAACCTTATGTTATGTGATTTGTTATTGATGTAATCTATATTGTTGTTAGTGCTGACATTAGGAGGATTAGCACTTGACAGGTCTGAATTTTTACTTGTCAGGTTAGCTGTTGCACTTGATGTGTATGCCTGTCTTATCTTTTTTGCTATAACTGAATGAATTTTGACAATTGCACTTTATGGTTTAATATGCATTTATTCATACTTTTGCTTCATTGGGTTAATGATTCATTATTTGTAACTACAACATTTGGTGGAGAAGCATGATATTTAGTGCTGCTGCCGTAAAGCCCCAGATGACAGAGTTCAAGTCCCAGTTCATTCATTGTCTGTTCTCCCCATGTCTGTGTGGATTTTTCGTAAGTACAGATTTATGTGTAAGATTGTCTGGCAACCCAAAATTGATCTGGAATGAGTTAGTGTGAGTATAATGGCCAAGTATTGGTCCTTAAGACTTGGTAGTGCTAGAATAGGTGTTATCTTGACACATTTCCGAAATGAAAATGTTATCAAAGGGATGGTATGCTAACATTTGTTGAATTATTAATGCTATTATAGATATCATTATCTATTAATTAGTTAATTAAAAAATAAAGCTTTGTGAACTTCCATTGATTTGAACACAGAAAAACACAGTCAAGGGAATAAATAGCTACATCTAGCATTTGTTTCTGCGATACTTTCACCGAATGTTTTCTCTGAAGCAGTATGCAAGAGAACCCTATAATATAAAGGTCAAGTGGCGGCCATTTGTTTTGACCCAGTGGACCATGACAATTGCATACACGTATATTATCTTTTGTCCTTCAACAGTTGTTAGACTTGTAGCCAGAGGGTAACACAAGAGATTTTTTTCTTGCTCGGCCATTTGTTTTTCATTTTATACTAACTGAAGCAGCTTCTTTCCACCTGATAGCATAATATTAGGGTTGTGAAATCAATACAGATTTTATTACTTTGAATGCAAAATGCTGCCATAAATTCATCATGAGCAACAAACTGCTTACTTTCGTTGTACACTCGTGCTGTTTTGTATCATCATGATTGTTCATATTTTTATAAAGCAACACATCTTTTTTAATTTTGTCATTTGTTTAAAGAAATCTTTAACTCCATTATCAAATATCCATTCATTTTTTTAAATTTTTAGATCACTATTGATTAAAAATTGAGGCTGGGGATTGAAGATGGGAATATGCTGACCAGACATTAACATTTTTAAATGCAACTAAATGTTATTTAAATCCATTGTTTTCTAGACCAATCTGTATTATGTTATTGTAACATTTGTCATTCTTTCTCAGGGACATATCAGCAGGAGAATAACAAAAAAAAGTTTATTTGTCACCCTTTACAAGGACTATCAATAGCAGCCATTTGCTAACAGCAGGTCAGGAAATAGACTTAATACCTACTGGAATGCTGAGAAGGGCACTAGGAAAAACTGGCATTATTTTGTGGGTAACACAGTTAAAACTAGGAAAAGCACCAAGGTATTAATTTATATACATTGTGTCCCCTAAATATACTATTAACAGGCACAGTCATATGCTTGTACTTCCAAAGGCTCCCATGAAAATTTGTCTATGCTTAGTGTTTAGGTTTAGGTTTAGGTTTCTTTATTTAGTCATGTTTACGTTACTTGTGAATTTCCCCTTGAGATTAATAAAGTATCATCTATCTATCTATCTATCTATCTATCTATCTATCTATCTATCTATCTATCTATCTATCTATCTATCTATCTATCTATCTATCTATCTATCTATCTATCTATCTATCTATCTATCTATCTATCTATCTATCTATCTATCTACTTCTCTAGCAGTTCTTTCTACCATCAGTGACTAAAAATAGTTTATATATTGGCTCTGACTTTTGCCATTTTTGCCAAATTCAGGCCCTGATTAACTTTGATCATTTAGTTCAAACATTTATTCCAGTCGTGAGACTCCAGTAGTTTTGGACTAGAACAGCTAGCATCAAATACAGTAATTGTCATAATTTTTTCACTCCAGCACATCAGAATGGCAAGCTGTGTGTTGAGTATTCATGAATGAGCTTTGCAGCAAAAACGTGGAAATGTTCAGAGACTTTGTCGAACTCTGAGAAATGCAAGTCAATTGAGAAGAAGGAACTGAACTAGTTTTGAGTGGTTTATGATTATACAATGTTCTTTTAAGTCTCTGTAAGGGCTAGGGAAGCATCTGCCAATTATGATGGACTGATTATTGTAGTCAAAAAGGTGCCCTGAGCTGTCTTAACCACTGCACCACTATGCTTCAAATAACAAAAAACACAGACGGAATAATAATCACAAACAAAATACAACAAATGGCCACAACCTAGGTCAGGTCAAGTCAGGTTGGGGAGCGTGTACTGTTACAGTGCAGTGCTGCACCCACCAAATGACGAAATAGCTCGGTATCCCAGGCAACCCCCCTGGCAGACACACGGTCAAGTCCCACTCTCCAGAAATGACCAACTGTCTGCTACAGCCAGGTGTTACATGGGCATCCCCTTGTTCTGGTCCAGCTGCTTGGGCCCTCAACAATGAGGATCCTGTGAGCTGGATCATCCTCAGGGAATTGCGCCACATGGCCATAGTGCCGTAACTGATGCTCTCTCACAATGCAGGTAATGTGCTTCATTCAGGACTCCATGAGCAACCGCTCATTCGACAAAAAGTTAAACAACTGGTACCCAAGGATTCTCTGAAGAGACACAGGATTGAAGGAGTCCAGTCTTCATCTTAGGTCACTGGATAGCGTCCATGTCTCTCGGCCAATTAGCAAAACAGGAAGCACCAGCACTCTAAAGACGTGGACCTTCGTCCTTTTGCAAAGATATTGGGAGCACCACACCACCCCTTCCCAGAGATCTCATGACCCGTCCTGCTCTCCCAATTCGTTTACTGATTTTAAAGGAAGAGTCACCAGAGACATAAATGTTGCTGCAGAGGTAAATAAACCTCTTGACGAGGTTAACATTCTCTCTGCAGACAGACCCACTGCTGAAGGCTGTGCCCAAGAGGTCATTAATGGCATGGATCTTGTTTTTTATCCAGGACATTTGCAAGCCCAGACACTCAGACTCCTCGCTCAGTCTCTTGACAGCCCCGTAGTAGAGCCTCCATTGACTCCGCAAAGATCACAAAATCATCAGCAAAGTCAAAATCACTAAAGGTTTCTTCACCAACAGATGCCCCTCAGCCACTGGACCTTACAACCCTGGGGTCTTGCAAACTACTTACTTACAAACTACCAATAAGTTAAAAAAATAATAATTGCATTCAGAGAGTTGCAGGCTTCAGGGCACTGATTGGAGAGGCCACATGGCATTTTTTTGAAGTTGCGCTTCACAAACTGATTTATTTTTTTTTATTTCTGATCTATCTATGTACATGCTTCACACTTTTTTCTTTCATTGAGAAGACAAACATTTGCATACAGTAATAAATCTTTCATTATTAGTATTATTTCATAGGGTCTCATAGTTTTCTGACTCTTGGATAAAGGGAGAGACCCCTTAAGGTTTTTTTTGATTTGCGGTCATGCCACATGGCTTACACATACATTTGGAAAGCATGCAAGCAAGTGAGTGCAGTGAGTTCAGTGTTATGTACTTGGTAGCAGTGCTTGATTTGCACCAATACTCTGTGTTGGCACTTCCCTATTTAATCTTTGGAGTACCAGCAGTAAATGTATGCATACCAGTGTGTACCAAAAAGAGTTCAGCATTATCTACTCGGGCAACTGTCCCTGTCACTACCCGAACTGCCCTGTATAGTGAGGAGCATAACATGGAATTTATGCAAAACAACACGTATTTTCATAATATTCTCATTACGGTCAGTTAATTTACCCCTCAAACACATGCGGGTGCAAATCCAGCTGGCATGACATCATTCCTGCATATACACTGTGTGGAGGATTGTCGGCTTTCCAGTCCGGCCCTCACCCCCAGGCCGCTAGGAGGAGCCCTCCGGACAGAAGTGCCCCAAGTTCCAGCAGGGCCTCATGGACTTTGTAGTTTCTATACACAGCCCTGCTGGATACCTTGGGGGCCGGCAAGGAGTCGCTGTAAAGGGGCTAGGGGGCTCTTGCATGCCCTATAACCCAGGAGTTCGTCACAGTCATGTGACTGGAGGTAGCGACGTGCTCCCGGGATGAAGAAGAGGACTGTTTGCCCTGACCCGGAAGGAAATGGACTTGTGGGTTTGGCTTGGAACCACTTCCGGGTCAGGAGCTATAAAAGGACTAAGGAAAGCCCAGAACACTGAGCTGAGCTGGGAGGTAGGGTGGCGACGTGTCTGGGCAAGGAGGATTGGTTATTGGAGAATAGTTTATTGAATATATGAGTGTGGTGTGTGTAGTGCTTTGTGCACAGTATAGTAAAATAAATAGTTATTATACTTTCACCTGGTCTCAAGAGTGGTACCTGAGGGTTCGAGAGGTGGACAAATGCTATATCTGCTACAACTGTAAATATGCACAAGTAGATTTGGCAGCACCGTAAAGTATGAGGTGGAGTACACTTACAATATGCATGCATGAAGGTCCTGTGCATGTGCTATTGAGGAGTGGCATCCCCATCCAACATGGCTGCTACATCTATATATTTTCACTCTGGCCTCTCAAAGCATCAAAGGGCACTGAAAAAAAAACAGCTTGCCTAAGCTAGCTGCACAATGGATTTTCAGGAAATAATTAGGTGAACAAGCTTGCTGGCAAACCCAGCAAATTCACGGCAAAAACTACCTTGGTGAATTTCGCCGATCAACTCTAGTGCTGAGCATCTGATTAAATCTCTCTATAAAGTCATCACTTTTTGGGTGAAACATTGTGATGTGAGTTTCTTAAATGCTGACTCAATGGTAAACTTTTTGAAATACAGTGGCCTCAAAATTTCACCCCTGATTTAGTAAGAAGAATGGGGATCAGGTATATACGGCGGCTCTGAAGCGCAAAACGCAAACACAAAATAAAAATGACATAGAATGCAAATGCAAAATAAAAATGAAACAATGAAATTAATTACAAAATGACAACATGAAGTTAACAATAAAAAGTGAGAGCATGAAATTAAATAAAAAGTGTGAGTATGAAATTAACAATGAAATGTCAGAACATGAAATTAATAAAAAGGTATATTTGATGGTGCGGGTTAGTTCCACGCTCCCACTCTTGTTTGGGTGCCTCTTGAACCTGACACCATGGATAGTCATGACCAGATGAGCCAGCAGATGAGGAGACAACATCAAGCAAGGGATAGGTGCAAAAAGTGCAAAAGTGCATTTATTAATATAATTCAAATCAAAGCGTCCAAAGTGCCCAAAAAAGTGCTGTGCTTCCAAATGTCCATAAATATATAAATACAAAAATGAAATCAATGGATTAAAATTCCAATTAAAAATGAGAAACGAAAAACAGGAACAACACAGCCATCCAGGTTCCTAATATGCAGTCAGATAAGCACAACACAACACCATCACCGTCTCCCCAGCTCTCCCGTTGCTCGTGCTCAGCTGGCAGAGACACTAACAGCCACTGCCTTCACCATCCAAACCCTGTTTTAGCTGCTTTATATGGCTCTGGCCAGACTGCTCGGGGTCGGTTGTCATCCCATCTACCTTCAGGCTCCCGCTGTCGTACCTCTGATCCCTGGGGAAGACACCACTGTGCTCACACCCACTCCACACAAATAATCAGTGGAGTAAACCAGGCCCTGGAATGCCACTCCATTGCTCCTTCATGTGGCCCTTGACCATGCTGCCTTTCATCCACTAGCTGGCTGGCCTGTCTTCTCTCCACCCGATGTTCTCTCTCTCTCTCTCTCACCCTGTTTCCATTCTCTCCTCCCACATTTTTTCCCTGACCTGTGCAGGCTTTTTTTAAATCTGCTGTCTAATTGGGTACAGGTGCAAGCAGCCGCTCCCTCCGTAGCATCATTGAGGCATCTGTCTGATCTTGGCACATGTGTGCAGCACGGCCAGCTAGTGCCTCCACTAACTGCGGAGCAAAATGCACACCTGCTTGAAGTCTGCACCTACACGGGGTGTGACTTGTTGTTAGTTATTTAAAATCGGTGCAATGCCACGAACCACATATCACACACCCCCCTCGACAAGACCTCAGTTGCATGGGAAGGCTCCAACCTAATTGTGACACCCCGTGCACTGGCACCTCTGCACACACTTGGGTCCTGGGCATCTGTAACATAACTGAACAAAATAGTAGTGTATTTGGAGGCACAAAAACAAAAATATTCAAAAGAAAACAAATCTTTAATAAAGTGCCAGTAAGAAAGCAAAAAATTTCAAGTGTCATGCACTTCAAAATGCTTGAAGTCCTCTGCAATGACACTGATTAAATATATATTGTGGCAAGTGGCTGGGGGCAGTACTCAGCCGCGATGCCCGGAAGGACCAGAAGAGGGATCACGCCTCTCCCGGACCACGAGAGGGCAGCCGCCCTGGATGGTATGGGGACCACGAGAACAGGGCATGGAATCTCAACCTTGTAGGGTTCACCACCAGGGAGTGCACGGATGCCTGAAGAGCCCTTGCCATCAGCACTTCCGCCACAAAAGAAAACCAGGGACACCCGGAGTGCTTCCGGGAGCTCAGCCGGCACTTCCGCCACACCAGGAAGTGCCGGCGGAAGTTCATCAGGAGGCACCTGGAGCACATCCAGGTGTACATAAAAGGGGCCGCCTCCCTCCATAGCTGGAGTCGAGTGGAAGAGGACAGAGCTCGGAGGAGAGGAGTGGAAGCTGTCAGGAAGAGAGGCATAGTGAAGAGCCAGGACTAAGGGTGATTTGGTGCAGGGGCACTGGGTTGTGTGCGATACACTTCTGTAAATAGAATACGTATAATAAACGTGTGTTTGGATTTGAACCATCGGTGTCTGCCTGTTTGTGTCCTGGCTGCTTACCACTATATATACAGTATTATATATGTTATATATGTATTATATATATATATATATATATCTATACAACAATTAACAAAATGAAGTGAAGGTGAATTTGTACAGTATTTACATGACTCAAAAATAAAAGTAATGAAAAAAATAGACAACTCTTCTTCTTCCTCCTTCCTCCAAGACAAAAATCAAGAGGACATAAAAAATAGTCATCAAAATCAAAAGTGTAAAAACAGCACAAGCACAAAATACAGAAAAGTCAGTGAAGAAAATCAAATAAAATCAGATATACAGGAATGCTAGATAAAGATCGCTCTATCACAATTGCTCAGCTACCTTCTCTCTCCTATACCAGATGGTCAAAAGATGACCCCTGCTGGGTGCTTCTCAGTTTTATCTGCCAATTCAAACTATCTCGCCAATCATTAACTCCAGCTTGACACCAACCTGTCAGTGATGCCTCTCGTGACCTGCACCCTCTGTAGCTTCGATCTAGGCAGAAGTCTCCCTATATTTCATTCGTCTCATTTGCACGCATGTTCATGGTTGCCGGCACACACACACACACACACACACACACACTCTCTCATGTGCACTCACCTCAAAACTTCAGGTAGTTTCCTAAAATTGCTTTCATCCTTTTTTCCACTCCCCTTGCGACTGGTTACTCTGCCACGACTCATGCGGCCAAATGGACGTCCTTTTCCTGGTATGGTACGAAGTAACAGCGGGATGTTGGCGTGCCGGCACACGTGTACTGATGTGAATAACAGGCTCCCTTACTCACGTCAAAACTACCAACAACTGCCAACTGTGTCCCTCAATACCACCACCACAGCCATTTGCTCCAAAAGCCTTCTTACGTTCCCTGCAGGTAAGTGCTCTCTTGCTATTACTAACCTATACAAAGATCAAACTGGTCTGGTTAGTTATTAGTCTCCCAAAGTTCTGTTATGGAACCTATTACAGTATATCCACAACAACTTGCTCCATGGGTGCCCTGATAAATACCTGCTGTAGAGGGGTACATGAATGTGTGGCAGTTTCGTTAAAAGGTGGAATTAGCATTGTTGTGAGGCAGGTTCTGTTCTCAGTGGTACTCCATATCAAAGTTGAACCCTTACTGAAGTGAACCTTCCTTTAGTCCTCCCCAGTCCATCTGTCCCTCCAGCTTTCAAAACAACAGCAGTCTGTGAAGAGGAATGTGATCCATCTGCAAGATGAATTGAAACACTTCAGTTAGTATCACCAGTAGCTCTTCTCATGAAATTCAGTAGCTCCATGAAATTCAGTAGCTCCTTAGTGGGTCCAATGAACACCAGGAACCAACTCCTTAGCATCACTAGATGGTTTCCAGGCCTTTGTTGCTGGCATTAGTAGCATCAATTAACAGCAACTGTGCATTGAAATTTATGCGCAAAATAGTAACAATGGCAGGACCCCTGGGGGCTTTCTGCAAAAGTCAGGAGATGATCAGATATAATAAGCAAACTACAGAGTATTTAGACATACAGTATCTGCAGTTGAAACATTAAAAGTCAATAAATAATGTATTTTCTATGAATGTTCACTAAATACATAAGTCACTAACAGTTGTAATAACCAGAAAATTCAAAACAAAAAAGTACTTAAAATATCTTTTGACTATGATAAAATCTGGATGCTCTTTAATGTATGCAGTGATCCTGTATAACGTGGCAGCCATGATGTAATAAATCATGCAGCATGTGCGTCATGTGTCTAGCAATCATACTGAACAACACATAGAATAGGGACACTCAATATAGTGGCAGCCAAAAAAAACTTACAAAATGGTGACAAAATAATGTTATTAAACTAAAAGTAGAAATGATAAATTATAAAATCTAAACATTTTGGGTACTATCTCAAGACACAGGATGAAAATCTGAACCGTTGTATTGCTTTCATGGTTCATGGTACAGTATTTACCAGTTACGTAAGATTTTTACCTTCTCTGGACCAGTCTGTATTCTTTCTGGGCAACATGTCCAGGAAAGTCTCACTACACCAAGTGACACTTGTTACAACTTAGGCAAAAATCGCTGCACAGACATAACTGAAAATTACACAAGTTGGCCAATACCTCTTTAAAAATGAAGACATTGCTTAAACAAACAATGTATGAATGAGTTCCAATACTTGTTTCATTAGCCTTTTAAATGTGGACAGTGTATTGCAAATTAAGACATAACAGTGAACTGCTACAGTCCTTGCTTAACTGAAAAAGCAATCTTTAGACAAGTCTCCATTTCCAGCTCAATTGTACCAAGGTGACCCAGCAATACAACCCAGTTTCTTGTCAGTGTGTAACTATATTCAACTTGAGGTATAACAAACACAATTGTGATGATGTGTTTTTTTTCTGACAAACTTGGATAGGTCACTGATAGCAGCAGCTAACAGAAAACTGTGCATCCTTTCTCATATTTCATCACATCTTTGATGACAGTGGTGTGCTGTATTAGTCGCCACTCCTAATCTGTAGGTACTTCTGGATGCCTGACCAAGCTCTGTTGTCTTCTGTTACTGAGTGCTTCACATATCTTCTCTGTTTCTTTGTCATTCTTATTCGTATCACTACAGTGTTTCTGTACCCCTCCTACATATAGAGCCAAGCTTTATAAGCTTCACTCGAAATCAGCACATTTATGCTGAAGTTGTGTTTGTCTCCTAAAAAAATTAGTGATAAAGATGCTTGTCTACAATGCTTAGATTTAGGTGGCACTGTCCAAGCACTGGGGACAACTCAGAAGCCAGTAAACTGAAAATAAAAGCCCCTTATATTGCATTTACTAAAAATATCAATTTATTAATTAGAGCCATCGACTCAACTGAAAAAGAGATTTGCCCCATGACCCTGTTGTTAGGATATAGCGGGTTGGATAATGGATGGATGGATGAAAAAGATTTGTAAACTATGTTCACCATATAAGTAACACAAGAAAGCCTAATAATTAACCAATAGTAGTTGCAATTAAATTTAGTGAAATAGTTAAATTTATCGCGGTGGTGATCCCGGCAGTGATATACCAAAGATTCTGAAATAGCTTATAATGAAGATGACTGTGATAAAGCTGACCAACTGCTCCATATTAATAAGATCATGATTATGTTAATTTATGTCATAAAAGAAAGAAAAGAGATAAAGTAGTTAAAGCAATGAACTTTACAATAGAATTACTGTATATGGATATGGTGGACAATAAAAAAGAATGAAAGAAAATGAGTATTTTTAAATTGTGGTGCTGGAAATCATGAATACAAGACAGACAAAACAATGAGCTTTAGATCAGATCAAACCTGAATGCACACTGAACTCAGTTACAGTTAAGCGGAAATAAAAAAAAAATCTGTGACAGTATAAGAAAAGAATCTTTGCAAGAGAAAGCACTGATGCTTGAAAGACAAAGATGGATGAATACCATTATGGACCATGATGAAATGCAACTCCAAAAGACTGAAGAGTTTCACACTAACAGGAGCCTAACAAACTAGAATACTGTACACAGGGCATCAGAGGATTAGAAACAGCTAACTGGATTAAACCATAACAGTACTCCTGCATTCCAAAACAAAGGTTACTTAAAAATATAACGGAAAAAAGAAAGCTGCAATTTACTTTTCGTAAAGGTTTTTGAGTGAATTGCTACAGTAAGTTCTAGTATTAGCTTATTCTCATTTTTTTAGGCACGGAATCTACCCTGGCCAGCCCAGAACAGGTTTATTTCAGATCAGCTTGGTCCAGACAACCATCTGCTGGCGGCAAAATTGGCATATGTATTTAAAAGTTCAAAAAGACTATAGAAAGTCCCAAAAAATACAAAAAAATGCCTCACTAGAGAGGGCAACCATGAAAATTCTCACTAACAATGACAAGTCCCACAAAGAACCTTTATGAAGGAAAATATTTAAGAATAGAAAAATATAATAAAATCCTCAAAAGGCGGAGTGGTGGCTCTGAGGCTAAGGATCTGGCGCTGGTATCCAGAAGGTTGCCGGTTCGAATCCCCGTCACTGCCAAAAGAGATCCTACTCTGCTGGGCCCTTGAGCAAGACCCTTAACCTGTAATTGCTCCAGGGGCGCTGTACAATGGCTGACCCTGCGCTCTGACCCCAAGGGGTATGCGAAAACTAACAAATTTCTAATACGAGAAATCGTATAAGACGAAATAAAGAACAAAAAAAAAAAAAAAAAAAAGTTGCCCATAAGCACTGTGACTTTAAAGCCCTCCTCACAGTGTCCATTGCTGCTAAAGTGAGCTCCTACAGGAACATCACTATTTTCTTCAATTTCGTTGTTCCTTTGTAAAAGTAACAATGACAATAAAGATCTATCTATCTATCTATCTAAAAGAGCAAAACGAGGCAAAATACATTTGCCTGCAAAGGCAACCCAAGCTAAACAAGTCACAATACCAAAAACCACATTGAAAAAAACTGAGAACCAGAAAATATCAAATATCTCCAAACAACAACTCACAATGATCCATAGGCTGGAACACTTGATTATGTCTCCAGATAAAGGCAGATGGAGCCATGACATAAGTGTAAACATAATAAACGTAAACATTAAACGTTATTAAACAATAACATTATTCAAAGTTATTGACTGTCTGTATACCTGCATTGTTATCACTCTTTAATTTAATATTTTCTTTATCAGTAATAATAACTACAGACTGGGATATCCTGCAGGGATCACATAGTGAGAACATTGAGGAGGTTGTTGACTGCACTAATGACTACATCAACTTCTGTATGGACATTGTAGTTCCAGTAAGAACTGTACGCTGCTATGCTAACAACAAGCCATGGATTACAAGTGACATCAAGGGCCTTTTGAACCAAAAGAAAAGGGCCTTTAAAGACGGTGATCAGCATGAGCTCAAGCGCGTGCAGAAGGAACTCCGAGTCCAGCTCAGGGCGGCGAAATTGCAGTACAGGAGAAAGCTGGAGCAGAAGTTGCAGAACAACAGCATGAAGGAAGTGTGGGATGGGATGAAGATCATCACTGGCTGCAGCTCAAAGCGGGGTATCACCATCGAGAGAGACGTGAAGAGAGCAAACCAAATGAACATCTTCTTTAACAGGTTTGACCACCCTAACCCACTCTCACCTCGGAGTACTGCACTCTCTACACATCCTTCTGCTGATACCAACATAGGAGAGACATCCCCACCCACAATTACAGCAGCGCAAGTGAGCAGAGAGCTGAGGAAACTTCGTGCCAGCAAAGCAGCAGGTCCAGATGGAGTATCGCCACGACTGCTGAAGGTCTGTGCATCAGAGCTGGGGGGTCCTCTACAGCGCATCTTCAACCTGAGCCTGGAACAGGGGAAAGTCCCAAGGCTTTGGAAAACATCTTGCATCACCCCAGTCCCAAAGGTATCACGTCCTGGTGAGCTGAATGACTTCCGGCCTGTCGCTCTAACATCACATGTGATGAAGACCATGGAGCGGCTGCTGCTTCACCACCTGAGGCCACAGGTCCAACACGCCCTCGACCCTCTGCAGTTCGCATACCAGGAGAAGGTGGGAGCGGAAGATGCCATCATCTACATGCTACACCGATCCCTCTCCCACTTGGACAGAGGCAATGGCGCTGTAAGAATTATGTTTCTAGACTTCTCTAGCGCCTTCAACACCATCCAACCTCTGCTCCTTAGGGACAAGCTGACAGAGATGGGAGTAGATTCATACCTGGTGGCATTGGATCGTGGACTATCTTACAAACAGACCTCAGTATGTGCGTCTCGGGAATTGCAGATCTGACATTGTGGTCAGCAACACAGGAGCGCCGCAGGGGACTGTACTTTCTCCGGTCCTGTTCAGCCTATATACATCAGACTTCCAATATAACTTGGAATCCTGCCACGTGCAAAAGTTTGCTGATGACACTGCTATCGTGGCTGCATCAGGAGTGGGCAGGAGGAGGAGTATAGAAAACCTCATCAAGGACTTTGTTAAAAGGTGCGACTTAAACCACCTACACCTGAACACCAGCAAAACCAAGGAACTGGTGATGGATTTTAGGAGACCCAGGCCCCTCATGGACCCCGTGATCATCAGAGGTGACTGTGTGCAGAGGGTGCAGACCTATAAATACCTGGGAGTGCAGGCTGGACGATAAATTGGACTGGACTGCCAATACTGATTCTCTGTGCAAGAAAGGACAGAGCCGCCTGTACTTCCTTAGAAGACTGGCATCCTTCAACATCTGCAGTAAGATGCTGCAGATGTTCTATCAGATGGGTTGTGGCGAGTGCCCTCTTCCTACGCAGTGGTGTGCTGGGGAGGCAGCATTAAGAAGAAGGATGCCTCACGCCTGGACAAACTGGTGAGGAAGGCAGGCTCTATTGTTGGCATAGAGCTGGACGGTTTGACATCCGTAGCAGAGCAACGGGCACTCAGCAGGCTCCTATCAATTATGGAGAATCCACTACATCCATTAAACAGTGTCATCTCCAGACAGAGGAGCAGTTTTAGCGACAGACTGCTGTCACTGTCCTGCTCCACTGACAGACTGAGAAGATCATTCCTCCCCCAAACTATGCGACTCTTCAATTCCACCAGAGGGGGTAAACGTTGAACATTATTCAAGTTATTGTCTGTTTTTTTACCTGCATTTTTTATTACTGCTGGAGTATGTGAATTTCCCCTTGGGATTAATAATGCATCTATCTATCTATCTATCTATCTATCTATCTATCTATCTATCTATCTATCTATCTATCTATCTATCTATCTATCTATCTATCTATCTATCTATCTATCACAGAATATATAAATAAATATGAAAGATAATCATTAAAAAACCAATAATACATAATATACTGATCCATACTTAATATTTAAAACTATTTAAATATTTCACCTGTGTTGTATAAAATACCAAACAGCGATACTTAAAATTATAGCAGAACTACCTTTTTGGAAAATTACGTAAATAAAAATAAATGTTGCCTATGAGAAAACTACTCAAGTAGAAGTTTTGAAGTATCTGATATTAAGTGTAATTAAGTATCAAAAATATAAGCAAATGTAGATTCTGTACATATTTTATATACATAAAAGTTATTACAAACTTGAGTCATATTACAATCACTAAAGTATAAGAGAAGCACCCACAATGTAAAGCAGTGACATTCAGCATGAGCGGACAACTTAATGACTGTGTTCTAATTTACAGAGCAGGGTGCTAATAGGAATGGCGTACCAGCTTCTGCCGCTTTAAGCAGTAGTTAATACAAAATTCCTTTCCTAAAGCAAGCTTTCATTACCTAATTACAAATAAAAAAACACTTTTAAGTATTCCCTGGCTGGAAAAAATTACCTCCATGTTTGATCAAATAACACTAAACTACATGAAAAATGACAAAATTAGTTTAATAATAACATCAGACATCAAAGAAAACTCTAAATAGACAATAGCCTTCATTAAATAATTTTTAATAAAGTTCTTTAACCTAAACTTTATTACCTATACCTTCACATTCAAAGGAATGACCTTTTTGTTTTTCTTAGTCTGTTTCACAATCTGTTTTGGGATTCCCAGGATAGCGTGGGGAGACATTAGCATCAAACATGGCAAGGTGAGAGAACCACAGCATGTGAACATTGAAGCCGGCCTCATTGCAGCGTATGAATCAAGCTTCACATCATTTGGCAGAACGTTGAAGCCCACCTCATTTCAATGTGTGGATCAAGCTTCACATTATTTGGCAGGCTCTTTGAGGGCAGCATCTGAACACCACAGCATCAGTTGTGGATGTAACTGAGGCTGGAGATTGTACGTTGCCAACATTCACGCCACCCTTAAACATCCAGCCCCACAGATTGCATTGATGTGTACTCAGAATAACTGTGTAAATGTTCACGTACTAGCATAAGTGCAGCACATTTGATTCTTCATACACGCAAATTTTAATAAAGTGGTTGTACTTAAAGTGGGGAAACTTGATTTTTCCCAAGTTTGAACCTGATAATTGACTAAGCATTGTCTATTTTGCACAGTCTATTTGTTTTCAGGTATAATGTTGCAGTAATAATTGTATATAACACTGTCTACTTGCCACCATGAAAATACAGCAAGGAAATTGATATTACACATGCTCATAATGCAGTTCACAGATTGTGTCTTTCATTTCAGCTTGCTTCCTCGAGAGGAGGAATTTAAACACATCCAGTTTTTAGTCACGCACAAATAGAGATGATAATGAGATTGATCAATACAGTTGTTCAAGACTGGCCGCACTATGGTTGTCTTACCAAATAGTTGCCTGGAGCTAAGTCCCTGAATGAATTTTTTGTTTTCCTGGTCAATTCACATTAGATAGTGACAAAACACATGAGATTCCAAGTAGAAGTAGCTAATGTGCAGTTGCTCCATAAGAGAACTAGGCTTGTTTTCTATGAGAGGATGAAAAGCTCAATAACTCAGAAGGACCTCGAGGTGACAGTTGAGATGAGTTGAACCTCTTGTTAAGATATGCCCTAAGTAGCTCAGTAAGAGTGTATCACACATTGTCAATGAAGTAAATATTCAAAGCACTGGTATTGTATCAACATGGGTAAAAGGGCTAAGGCAAGCAATAAGTAGTTTAGAGTTCAAATCTTTTATGTGTTCAGAAGGAAAGCTCACTCACACCATGCAATTTAAATTCAAGAAGTGATAGTGTTAACACATTGTTTTTTACGTTTAGGTCTATAAGTGTTTGGACAGTGACACAGTTTTCATAATTTTGGTTCTGTATGCCACCACAATAGATTTGAAATTAAGCAATCATTATGCGATTGAAGTGTAGACTTTCAGGTTTAATTTAAGGGGTTTACCAAAAATATTGTATGATCTGTTTAGGAATGGCAGCCATTTTATGCTGCTATGTCTGCCAGCAGTCATATCTATACTAATAAAAAGGCAAAGCCCTCACTGACTGACTGACTGACTGACTCACTCACTCCCTAACTCACTCATCACTAATTCTCCACTTCCCGTGTAGGTGGAAGGCTGAAATTTGGCAGGCTCATTCCTTACAGCTTACTTACAAAAGTTAGGCAGGTTTCATTTCCAAATTTCTACGCGTAATGGTCATAACTGGAACCTCTTTTTTGTCCATATACTCTAATGGAGGAGGCGGAGTCACGTATCGCATCATCACGCCTCCTACGTAATCACGTGAACTGAAAACAAGGAAGAGATTTACAGCACGACTCAAACGCGGGAACGAAGGTAAAATGACGTTAATTGTTGAGTGTCTTTTAATACTGTGTATAGCATACATATTAACACATGTGCAATTAAACGTGTGCATTTACGGGGTGATTTCTCAGGCTTAAAAGCTCGCCTTTTATTAAAAAGGGTAAATGCAAACTGTTTTCATTTTGAAGGGCACAAAACCACGTTAGATTTCAGCCGTTAAACGCGCAAAAATGTCGTACACCAGATAAATAAGCGCAACATATTATCAGTTGTATTGTATGCTTACAATACATATAGAAATGTGTTAATCGTTAACTAATAGTATGGGATGGTGTTTTCGACTCGCGCCTTGATTTAAACAATTGCATGTATTGGTGGGTTTGCGTAGCTTATTGTCAATATCTTACACCTCTTTTAAGACTTATTGACTGAAACGGGCTTTCACGAAAAAAGGTTAGGGCTTTGCTACAGGGATACACCCTCCACAAATTAAGGAAGTAAAAATAAAGGTATATATTTCTGTTTTATTTTAAACCTTTTAAGTTCGTATGCATAGCCCCATTTGGCTGTTTTAGTTTTTTTTTTTCTTTCCTTCAGTAATATTTAATCTCCTTAAAGAAAAACAACATATGCATTTTACTTTTTTTGTATCTCTTTAGTAATATTTTAGTGTAAAAAGGATAATCAGTATTAACACATGTGCAATTAAACGTGTGCATTTACCGGGGTGATTTCTCAGGCTTAAAAGCTCACCTTTTACTAAAAAGGTAAATGCAAACTGTTTTCATTCTGAAGGGCACAAACCACGTTGGATTTCAGCCGTTAAACGCGCAAAAATGTCGGTACAACCAGATAAATAAGCGGCAAAGCCCTCATTGATTCACTCATCACTAATTCTCCAACTTCTCGTGTAGGTAGAAGGCTGAAATTAGGCAGGCTCATTCCTTACAGCTGACTTACAAAAGTTAAGCAGGTTTCATTTCGAAATTCTACGAGTAACGGTCATAACGGTCGACAACGTCCGCCATGTTAAACTTTCTTATTTTTGGCCACATCTTCACGAAATTTGGTAGGCGGCTTCCCTGCGCTAACCAAAACCAATGTACGTACTTATTTCGGTGGTATGTTGCCACTGTCGGCCACAATATTGAACTTTCCAACGGTCTTTATTACTTATGGGCCCATCTTCAAGAAATTTGGTACACGGGTTCCCAACGCTAACTGAATCCTACTTACATACATATATACGTCCATAGCCTGCAGCTCGGTCGCAGTGTGAGGCGGCGTTGGGTTCCCCATCCCCACACCTCTTACGTAGTTGGCTGCCTGCCTATATAAGGCTGTCCGTCGCTCCGGTCTCTTCATTCCCTTCCTTGCTTCGCCACGGTATTCACGTCTCCCTGCTGATAACTGCAGCCTTTTTATTTAATCCACGGCTTCTCCGCTGTTTTATTGTTCACTTATTATGATTATAGTTATTGTGTAGGTATTTTAGACTTAGTTTACATTGTTCAGGAACCATTTCCTTTATCGTTCCAACCGTACCCCCAATAACATGTCTATCAAGGTGATCACCATTGATCAAAGAACTGTCACTTACCGAGTGGTTTCCATGCCCGGAGATGGCAACTGCCTTTTCCATTCACTGTGTTACATATTGCACGGCCATATCAGGCTCACTCTTGATATCCAGAGGAACATTGTGTCTTATGTATTGAATGACTGGGACAGGTTCAAGGTGTGGACTGATGACGGTACAGGAGATAATTATACTACACAGGAGCACTAAGAGTGAAATCCTTAAGCCCTTCACCTATGGTTCTGCATGTGAGTTGATGGCTGCTGCTGAATTGTTCGTTTGTCGCTTTCAAGTGTACCGAAATGGCCAAATATTTTACACCTTTGGACAACTGCCAATGCCTCTTAAACATCTTAGATTCACAGGTGACGATTTGAGTAGTGGACACTTTGATGTTTATGAATGTTTAAACTCTCAAAAGCTGGATGTGAAGTTATCAATGAAACCCATTTCAATTCAAATGCCTCCAATTTCCAGTAAGGCTCTGCTTCGCAATGACAATTAATAAGTCTCAGGGACAGACCCTACAAAAGGTTGGCATCGGTTTGAGGCAAGATTGCTTTTCACATGGCCAACTATACGTTGCATGCTCAAGAGTAAGCTCAGCCCACAGCTTGGTCATATTACAACTGGAGGGCCAAACTGACAACGTGGTATACAAAGAGATCCTTAACAAATAATTATTGGTATATTTTCCCTCCGTTTAAAAAGGTTTACTTTTCTTCTTAATAAAAATCTTAAAGCAGTACTTCGCCGCTGCAAAGCGCGGGTATTTTGCTAGTCATTAATAAAAACCAGTGACTGACTTTCATTCACAGCCATTCATGATTCTGCCATAAACCTGCCTCCACCATGTTTCACAGATGATCAGATCATGAGTCATTTCTTCACTTCTCCATACTCTTCTCTTTCCAGCATTCTGGTATATATTGATCTTAGTTTCCTATGTCCAAAGAACATTGTTCCAGAACTGGACAGACTTTCAAAAAATGTTTTCAGGCAAAGTCTATTCTGTTCTTTGTATACTTGAGGTTTACCTGTGGTTTGCACCTAGTGGTAAACCCTCTGCCTTTAATTTCATGAAGTCTCCTCTTGATTGTAGACTTTGGCAATAACAGATCTATCTTCCTGAGTGTGTTGTTGGTTTGGCTAAATGTTGTGAAAGGGTTCTTCTTCACCAAGAACAGAATTTTGCAGTCATCCAGCACAGTTATTTTCTGTGGTTTTCAAGCTTGTGTTTTTTCATGTTGTTGAGCTCACCAGTGTATTCTTTCTTTTTAAGAATGTACCAAATGGTTGATTTGATCATTCCTTGTGTTTCTGCTCTCTCTCTGAAGGGTTTGTTTTGTTTTCTCTTCCTAATGATGGACTGTTTTTACTTGCATGGGCAGCTCTTTGGACCTCATATTGAGAGTTCACAGTGACAACTTATAAATGCAAATTTCACATTTGGAATCAATTCTAGACCTTTTACCTGCTTAATAATTAATGAAATAATGAGAGAACTGCTCTCAACTGGCTATGTAACAGCTTGTCAGTCAAATGTCGAAATAATGTTGAGACCCTGGAAATGGAGGGCTATGTAGAAAAATGGCTGTCACGTCACCCTTTTAAATTAAAGCTGAAAGTCAACACTTCAATCACATAATGATTATTTAATTTCAAATCCATTTTGATGGTGTACAGAGCCAAAAGTATGAAAATTGTGTCACACTGTCGAAACACTTATAGACCTAACTGTATTTACTGGACCTTAACATTATGTTGTAGTGGTGAATGGTTCTTGTCAGTGTTGAGCCAATGGATTTTTGTTCATTTTATTTCTCTTTTAGGTAACTCGCAATCCTCAGAGGGATCACTCAGTTTAGCCACACTACAAGAGTGGTCCTGACACTGTCCTAGGGTCTGCCTTTCAATAGGCTCCCCTATAAAAGCTGCTCATTTGCACCTTAGAACGTTAGCACATTATAACAATGTAGATGAGAACAGGCTATGTAGCCCATCAAAGCTCACTAGTCCTATCCACTTTGAATTTCTCTGATTTATATTTATTGCAGAGTGTGTTCAGTTCAAAAAGTGTGTGTTTATTTACTTATTTTAGTAATTATTTATCTATCTGAGTATTTATTTATTTAAAGAGTTTCTGTAAAAAGCCAAATATCCCCCTGTGGACAAATAAAAGTTCTCTCGATGTAAGTTGTGCTTATCATGTCTAGCTTTGCCAGTCCTTAAAGTCCTACTGTTTACCGCACTACTTGGAAACTTATTCTGTGTGCCTACAGTTCTCTGTGTGAAGAAAAACTTCCTAATGTTTGTTTGAAATTTATCCTTAACATGTTTAGAACTGTGTCCCCATGTTCTTGTTGAACTCATTTTAATGTAACAGTCTCAACCTACTTTACTAATTTTCTTCATAATTTTAAACTTCTATGTCACCTCTTGGAATGTTGGCATATCCTATTGCTCTTACATCATCTTTGGTTCATGGAAGCAAGCACCGTTATAATAAGATTAGTTAAATGGTTAAATAATTGGTCACTATGTAGACTTATGGAAGTTTTAGTATCTTTGCTCTTAGTTGGAAGTTCTAGGGAGTTAAAGAAATAAAGCATTGCTTCTGATGTATAGCAATAGCCTTTTTCTAATGGTTCCTCTTTTAAATTGTTCATTTCTTGCCATTACATGAATTCAGCTCTAATAATAAATCCAGAAACATATATATATAAATATACAGAAAGTGTATAGCAGAGGTCCCCGACTCCGGTCCTGGAAGGCCGCAGTGGCTGCTGGTTTTTCTTCTAACACTTTTCTTAATTAGTGACCTGTTTTTGCTGCTAATTAACTTCTTCTGAATTAATTAAGTAAGTAATTGACTTGCTCTTGAAGACTCAGACCCCTTAATTGTTTCCGTTTCTTTAATTAGCAGCCAAACAATTATGAGATACAAAATGAGCCAAAACCTTATCAGCAAACTGTGTCCATCACAGTATTTGAAAATAAAGAAAGATGAAGGTCTCAGGAATGTTAATCTGCTCAGATCCCCTAAACATTTTAACAGAGCTCTTAGAAAAGATAAAATCAACAATTTCGGAAATGTATGCCATTGCACAATGAGAGCAGCAACAAGCCATGGAATTAAATAACAGGTTTAATTAACAACAAGAATCAGCGCCTGATTAAGCAACTGGTTGGAGTGAAATTGGTTGGCATTTGAGGTCTTGACTTAGTTGGTCTTCCATTGGCTCACTCCTTTCACATTTCATTTCTGTTTGAGTGCCATTTAAGGAAAGAAATGAAGCAATACAGAGGAATGATGAAGAAATTCAGGGGAACAAATCTTAAAAAACAACCCAGTTAAAAAGAATTCAAAAGAAGTTAATTAGCAAAAACAGGTCACTAATTAAGAAAATGGTTAGAATGAAAACCTGCAGCCACTGGGGCCCTCCAGGACCGAAGTCGGGGACCCCTGCTATACACTTTCTGTATATTTATATATATATGTTTCTGGATTTATTATTAGAGCTGAATTCATGTAATGGCAAGAAATGAACAGTTTAAAAGAGGAACCATTAGAACAATGCTTTATTTCTTTAACTCCCTAGAACTTCTAACTAAGAGCAAAGATACTAAAACTTCCATAAGTCTACTTAGTGACCAATTATTTAACCATTTAACTAATCTTATTATAATGGTGCTTGCTTGTTAGGGTCACCTGGTGTATATGTTCTGAAATGCCAGTGTTTCAGATCAGGACTAACACTGAAAAGCACATGTGAGTTGATTTGTATACATTTAGCTGATAGTCATGATGGGTTCAGAATTATATTTTAAAAAGTAGCATTATATTTTCTGTCAATCTCTCTTTGCACTACAGTTTTAAACATTGTGTGCCAAGGATAATAATAACACTCCTGATGACCTTAAATGATGGTTAATAAAGTATCTATCTATCTATCTATCTATCTATCTATCTATCTATCTATCTATCTATCTATCTATCTATCTATCTATCTATCTATCTATCTATCTATCTATCTATCTATCTATCTATCTATCTGGCAATTTAGAAAACAGGAGCCTTTAATTAATGCTAGTTAGCAATTCCTTAGTGTGCCTACTTGGAAGACCATTTTATAAAGAAAAACCTGCAATGTGTTCTTTCTGAATCTATTTTAAAACAGAATCATAGAAGAGTCCAAAGTAAATTAATTGTGTATTCCAAATATTATATGTTACTATAACTGAATTAGGAGACAAATTCACTTCATTTTTTATACCATAACCAAATTTTAATTTCACTTCAGGAGTATGGCACTGGCCAATTATTAAACCAAATCAAAACCTTCTGAGGGAAAACCATGATGGCCTCTTATACCCAGAGTTCAGCACCTAGCCAAACTTAGCTGGCACATTTCCCATCTGTGTACTTGGTGCTATGAATGCTTTATATTACCTATTGACTTAGCCTGCATCGATCCTCTAGAATGTATCGCACAAATCATTTTGCACTAAACTGCTGAATCAATAAAGAAATCTCCTGGAAAATTTATATTAAAAAGTCTCTGTTTGCTTAAATGAGTTTCACGCAGACTCTATTGAATATTTTGCTGATGAATTGAATGAGTTTAAATTTGAACATACCAGGCCCATTAAAGTATGAATTCTTAAATCAAATTCTGCCATTTATGATTGAAATGAGATTTTCCCTGCTATGGACTGGCTGCTATATAAATCAGTTATGCGTTTTACAGTGAACAATAAACAAGACATAATTCTTTTAAACAGAAAACGGGTCCTTTAAATCTTTAGATGCATCTTTTATTAATACTGTTTTAATTTTATGGTAGTTGAAATTGATATCTAACCACTTATAAAGAGATTTCTATGAGGCCTACAGAGTTTTGGTTTAAGAAAAGACAGACAATTTTCAAGTTGTTTGTATTATTTTATAAACCTAGTTTTGTTACTTATGTTTACTGTGATTTTAAATATGAACTAGCATATTAAATTATGTGCCATATGCATTTCTGTGTGTATTTTATATGTATACAGCACTCTTTATAAATGTGGGAACAATGTTAAAATGTCTTTTTTTTTTGCAAAATGTACAAGCAATTTGGATATTAGATGAAAACATAAACATAGCAGAACAGAATGAATCCTTTTCATTTCTGAATATTTCCACAAATAACTTCATATACTTTAATGTTTTAAAGTATTACCACTTTTTATGTTGTTTCCCTTGGCACCATATTTGAGTAGATGGTTGGAGATTCTGTAATGCAATCTAATATAATCTTAGTATGAGAAATGGGAACAGCAAAGAGGCATTGTACCCTGTTCTAAGAAGTCATGTACCAGAATCAAAATTCCAGTGGCATCAGGAAAAGCCATAGATAATGTTGCCCCGAGAAGCCGAAAATATACCAATGGACACTAGAAGACAGGCACTAAACAAGGCCTAGGATTACTTGACTTACTGTAAAGATAAAGAAAGAAAGAAAGAAAGAAAGAAAGAAAGAAAGAAAGAAAGAAAGAAAGAAAGATAATGGATAGCTGCTAGATGGCCTCCAGGCTTTCAATGGGCACCTTGGGGCTCCTAACGTAGTTCGTTACCAGGTTGTACTTTTATAAGAGATGCCATGAAGGCAGACAAGAGGCCACAAGACAGCATCAAATAGTCATTTATGGGATATAAATGTGGGCTGCTTGCACACTGCAATTCAAGTTCTAAAGTAGGTATCAAGGGTCAATGGATACCACTACAGTGATCATTACCCTGATGTCTCTATAGTCAAAGTGTGACTCTGGGATGGGCTTTAAAAGCCACCTCAGTTCAGGGACATTTGAGTCTAGTCACGAATTGCATGGTTATAAATAAATGGAAAGAAATGTGTTTTGGGAATTCAGCGTGACTAAACATAACCCATGATGAGACAAAAAGACGTATACTTGGAAAAAAGCTATAATCCTGTGAGAGAATGCCAGATTAATTGAGAAGAAAGTGCTTGTATGTACCTGTGGTCTTAGATAAGATTCTGCTTTGGCCAATACAAAACATTGTGTCTTCTGATGATGATATCCTCCCTCCAGCACACTTATTCTGAATGATAGGAATTGTATTTCCCACATCGGCAAGGGAATCCTCTTCTCTATATGACATATAGCCTATATTTTAAATTGGACCAACATTAAGGTACATACAAAATTTTGTGAAAATGGGTTCAGCCATATTTGCATGATTACAACAATAACAATTCATTTCACAAGAAGTGCCTCAATGGGCCTTAATGGACCCTAATTTTTGACAGACCCCCAGCCTTGATTCTCTAAAAAGGTAAGAGAAAACTTCCAAAAAACGTTTTAGGAGAAAAAAAAATGGAAGAAATCTTACGAAGAGCAAATCAGAGAAAGACTCCCATCCAGGTAAGTTGGGTATGCAATGGGCGTCAAAAATGGGGGTATATACAACAGATAAAACAAAATAGAAGTAATCCTCTTCACAGAGCTAGTGCCGAATCTATCATTGCCACATAGTATAAGCTACTTTGTTCTTTCACAGTGGTCCTTACAAAGAAAAAACAGAAAGTGCTGCCACAACTCTCAAGGTAAAATGCAAAGATATATTATACCACTCACTAAATAAAGAACCATTGCATATAAGGGGATATAGATGTATTACAATACATCAAAAACAAAGTAGAAACTAATTAACATAAATGAAAAACAACAACTTCTGTCCATCAATCCATGGCCAGATTGTAGAAAAAGAGTTAGATAAGCTAGACACAGTCAGAGTCCTGTAAATCTTGGCCAACTAGCCCCCAAAAACTGGCCATTCTACAGCTGAGTGAGTGCTGGTCCAGACAATCTGATGAAAGTACCCTTCTACCTGATGATTCCTGTGCTCCTTTAACTTAGATGTCTTTTCCATAGGCAGTCAAACAACTTAGCAGTACAGCAGTGGTGCCAAGTGCCACATGAAAATACCGAGAAGAGAAATAGAACAGGGGATGGTTAGTAACAGTTTATTAATATCAGATTACTTATATTTTAGTACTTATAAATAACAACAGAGCTGCAGTATGCACATTTATTCAGCAGTTCTAGTCAGGATATGCTAAACTGAAGTAGTGATTCTTCAGCCTATATTTAAAAGCTAAGATTAAAGTGGCACCTCTTAGAGTAATAGACAGACCTTTCCGCAGCTTAGGGGCCCTGTAACTAAAAGTGTGACCTTCCACTGTTATTTTGTTGATCTTTGGAATCATAAGCAGGCCAGCATCTTGAGATCTTAAACCTGTAAACTCAGGTTTGTAAGACATGATAAGTTAAAATAAGTAAGCAGGACCTTGGTCATTTAAGACCTTATATGTAAAGGAGGACTTTAAATCTGCCCTAAATTTAACTGGGAGTCAGTATGACTGATTAGCAGACAACTTGTGCTTCTGTTCCTCAAACTGTACCCTTTGATTATCAGTTTTCTGTTTAGCACCATGTACAATTTTTGGTTAGATTTTGTTTCAAATATCTGTGGGTCTCTGAATTGCACATACTGTATATGACACTTGAGAATCATTTTAAATTGTATGACTAGTCTTAGGATCTGGAGGATAGATGTCATGGAGATTTGAATGAACATTTTATTATAGGCTGTGCGGCAGCTGTTTATGGATGTAATTGAGTTAGGGGCTTCTTGTATTTAAGAGTGACTGATTTAACTACAAGTTGAGCAATTGCTAATAAAGCAAAAGTACTGGTTACCAGGAAGTCTAAAGCATATCCCACAGAAAGATACTGCCACAATACAGATGTTATAGGACTGCTTTAAATCATTTTTATTTATACTGAATCTCTAGAAAACAGCTTGCTTAGGCCATCAAGGCATTTGAGGAAAGCAATGTTTGCCAAAAAGCATTGTGGATTCTCTGTATGTGGTTAGCATAAGAAAAAAAAGTTATCAAATTTGTCATCTTTTAAAAACAACATTTTAATAGGTTGAGAATAAGAGTAGGCGTTTGATGAAAAATAAATAAAATGTAAGACGGTAGTAGAAAGTCCAAAATGAATGGTCAAACCATGGGAAATCCAATAAACTGGAAAAGATTAAATATGTAAAGATAATTCAAGAAAGACTTCTTGAAAGAGCCTTGAATAATACCTGTATATGCATATGCACACACAGGAGTGAGCTGAGTGGAACAAGTGGAGGCCAGGGGGTGGCGCGGTGCTCTAAACCTATTTCTGTTATCTCTGTAGACCAAATACAGTACGGGAAAACCTGCCTGATTTGTTCTGGCGCCCAGAATGACATCACTTCCTGTTCCGGTGCCCAGACTGACGTCCTTTCCTGTTCCGTTCAAACGACATCACTTCCAGTTCACAGCATATAAAACCTCCATCTTTCCAAACCAGTTCAGTTCAATCCGGGAACTCAACTTAACAACAACTTCTTGTTTTCTTTAATATATTTATATACACGCTCCATAGGTCTGATCACAATCTTATTATTTGGGTGGTTGCCTACCAGGTAACGCTTGTGGTTGGTTAGCCAGTTGGACAAACAGATCATAAACATACCATAGAATACCCATCAAACAATACAAACAGTACACAACACGTGTTTCGCCCTAATTGGGGCTCATCAGGTGTTCGCAACTTTGCTTCCCCTTGCAGAGATCCCACATGTGCACATGGGAGACAGCTTAAGGGCCTTTGGTGATAATAATTACCTGTTGGGGCTGGGTTCTAATGGCATCTGTCTTCCTCCCTCTGCAGAATGGAAGGTTGATGGCCGTTCCACCACTGATGTTACTTATGTTATCTGCCCTCCTAGACTCCCAGCTTCCTTCCTGGAACTCATATGTAATATTCAGAATGTGATTCAGACTTATAAATGAATGTAATACTCCGATCTTCTCCCTGCCAAATAAGCGAACCAGCCACTGTGGCGCAGCATCAGAGGCTTCGCCTCAGGCGCTGATGTCCGAGGTTCAATCCCCATTCGAGCCCCAATAAGGGCAAAACACATATAGAGTATTCTTTGTATTATTTGGCAGATATTGTATCAAATATTTATGAGCTGCTCCTCGTAACTGAGAAGACGTGGTTTGCCGACTGGCCTACCAACCACAGGTATTACCTGGGTAACTGCCTAATAATCAAATTGTGATTTAGACATATATATATTGTGATTTATACATATTATATATATATATATATATACACACACTTTATATTATTGTAAAGATTAACCAAATTTTATAAATAAAAAAGTCCTGGTAGTGCAATGATTACCTGATGATTTGAACACTGTAGCTTTTTTTTAAATGAAGTACTAGGAGATGAAAAATACCAAATAGAGAGCAGGCAAAATCATAATCAGTTGACTTCAAGGATCATTATACCTAAAAAAGTCTAAGAGAAATCTAGCTGCCAAAATAAAAACGATTTTCCAAAAAATCAGTAGTTCAAAACGAGCTAAAGAAAAGGGTAAAATGTCCCTAACCAAAAATAAGAAAGTACACCGGATCAGATTTTGTTCAGATTATTCAAAAGCTTGAATATGTGATGCCATAATATGTCACATGACTTGAGTGTCACCTTGTTTTATGCTCTGCCTCAATAATGCCGAAATGAAGACCCGACCTCTTAAATTTAGGTCCAAACTTGAGGCCTACTGCTCAAAAAGGGCTTTCTCCCAACTTTTAAACAGGCTTTAGCCCACACAGGCCCAAAACAGGAAACCACTTGACTCAAAAGCCCAGAAAATCAAAGTATTAATTTAAGAGGTAGGGAAACCATGTGAAGAAACTCTGGCTTTTTAGGAAAAATAATGAAAGTTTATTACCAAAAATATTTAAATACAAAATTAACAAAATGCAGGCCACTTTTGTGTACCCAAATGGTAACCCAATACAAACAATGTTAAATGAGAAATCAGTAATCAAACAACAGAGCAAGAAAAGGTCAAAATCCAGAAAAAGTACTCGCGTTTAAACTCTCTGAAAATGCAATACTTTCTGGAGGACCTAACCATATGCCTGGGTTTTTATAGGTAAAGGGTAGGTAGGGATCAGGTTGAACATTATGGTGGTCTTGCGCCCTGAAACTCAGTTTGAAGAGGACAGCGCAAATAACTAAAAACATAAATATAGCAAATAAATAAAACAATATTAAACATGTAATGAACAAATATATGATAATATATAGAAATGAGCTGATAAAAGACATGATCAGCATAAACCAAAGTAATAGTAAACAACATGGCCATAAAAATGAGCACAAATTGGCAGCAACAGAAAAGCAAAATGGTAACAAAATCAACAATACAAAGTAACAATAAAATAATGTACACATCTGTACAAATAAACACAAGAATTAAACATAGTATGCAAAAAACAGGACTCATTAAACCTAAACAGTATATCACTCAAAACTATTTATTTCTATTTTAAAACTGAATAATAGTTGTATTGCCAAACAAGAAAAGTATACTTTATGTTGCTAGGAGGGAGTAAGAGCTTTTTCTGTTAATTTTGGATGTTATCAGTGTCAGAGCTGCAACGTCAATTAGTTTTATGAGCACTGTACATGTCAAATATTCCACAATAATAAATGATTTGTTTGACTTTGCTTAACACATTAATTTGTGTAATTTTCCAATCTGTGTAAGCCACATATTTACCCTAGCCTGTTAATTAATGAAGATATCCTGAAAGCATCGAAAGAAAAGGTAAAAAAGCTTGCTATACAAATAGTAAATTAACAGAAGACATGATCAAAATTTTCAAGTGAATTCCTAATACTACTCACACACAAAAGCCATCTGGCCTAAAGCACAACTTCACACCTCTGCTGCTACTGAAGGGCACATGCGTCAAGGTTTTTATAACTATCAGTTGATCATTTCTGTTTAATTATGTGAGGTGGATTTTCTAGTAGATAACACCTCTTTATCTCTAAGCGGGGAGGATAAAAAGGATATCAGAGAGATAACATGTAACTGCAGATTACCTGATTTAAGGTGTTTTTCTAAATATTTTAATTTCTTTCACTCTTGCAAAACTTAATATATAACATAAAGCAAAAAAAAAAATTGTAGAAAGAAGGGGCAAGAATTATATGATCTTGTGTTATTATTTTCTTTAATCATACAGTTAAGTAGCTGGAAACTTTTAAAGCATCTAGTGAAAATTTGTATAAATCTGTTGCAATTTAAAAATTTGAATTCACTGCCACATAGTAAACATGCAAGATCCCACAAGCCTTAGAAGCTGAAATTAATCAAAAGCAAGGAAACAAGTAAGAGGAAAAGACAGAATTAGAAGAAGTAGCATTTGCACATTTAATCATAGCTGCAAATATTCATATCAATAGCCATTGCTAGACAATAAATAAGCACAAAAGTGAGATGTTAAGGACAGCAAACAAAAAGTTAGCTTTGACCAAATATTTCTATAGTTTAGTGAATAATTTATCTTAACAACAATTAAAAGTATAGGCCATGCCATATTAGATTTCTAGCATTTTATTGAAGTCTTCCTTTATGTAATATTAACAAATCGAAGGCAGTGGGTGGCATGCTTTTATGGAGGCCAGACACATAATCTGACATACCCAGCACTTTATTCCAATAAATCCATGGCTGGCCCCATCAAAATCAAATACATTTGATTGTGCGTTTTGTCGAAGAGTCAGGCTCTGTGTGCATTAGAGCTGACAACCATGAATGCTCATCCTGAAGTACAATGTATAAAATCCAGCGAAGAGGAAAAAGGAAAATGTGTGTTTTGGACATTATAAATAAAGCAGAAGCTCATCTGTCTAATGTCATGTTTTACATTCATCAGGCAACACACTATTGCCTGTCAGAAACAGAGGTGAGCACGACTTTTGTTGGAAAGTTGGCAATAAGTTGCTAAGTATGAGGGAGAAGCAAAAAGTAAAGCAACTTACCTATTAATACTTATAACTGTGAGCAGATGAATATAACAGTTATACAGTATAATCTCTCCACATAGGCCGATGCACTATTTGTATCATTCCACTAACCTCTTCATTACTTGGGAGAAGAAGCTATTCGACTCCTCTCGCGTCAAGGTCTGCACCGCTTCCTTAAACATTGTCAGAGGTGAACTCGTGTAGAGCCTCTTTAAGTACACTAAGAATGGTACAAAATCAGGGCTGTAAGGGGTGTGTGGAAGACATTCATACTTCAGGCATTGCATTGCCTCCACCATTGCAACAGCTGCATGGGAACGTTCATTGTTATGAAGCAGAAAGACTGTTTTTCACAGCATTCCACTTCTTTTATGTGAATTACAGGTTTCAGTTTCTTTTAAAGCATACTGGGGAAAATGAGTGTTTCCACTGCATGCTAAAGAACCTTATAGTGGATTTATTGAGAAATATGTCCATCTTCAGTCATGCTGCCTTCTAGGCTTACCATCTATTTAATCTGTAAATTGCAGGTAATGAACCATTAGTGAGTGTCTTGTAGAAGACCCAGCTGGGCTGGCTGAGTAAAATACAATGAACCCTCAGGACGTTTATCTTCCAGTTGGTTACTAAAGTGCTAGTCTCATTTTATGGTCTGTAGTGTGCGGTCAAGGGCCTTGCCTGGCCAGGACACCTCCACGTTGGACGGACCGAGGGAGCAAGCGTGGCCAGAGCGTTACCTCCTCCAGGACACTAGATGGCAGCCCCCCTGGGTTGCAGCGGTGCCTTGTACTCCTGCAGGGCCTCATGGGAGTTGGAGTTTGGTGCAGCCCTGTTGGGATCTGCGGGCGCTGTCAGGGGGTGCTGCAGCTGGATCTGCTGAGCCTTTTTGGGCAGTTCTTCCATCACACCCGGAAGTGCTGCTGGAAACGAGTAATCAAGCACCTGAAGCACTTCCCGGGTGCAGTATAAAATGAGCCAGCACCCACTACTCAAGGAGCCAGAGTTGGGAGGAGGAGGATGAAGCTTCACTGGAGTAGTGGAGGAGAAAAGGAAGAGAGAAGGAAGAGAATTGTTTTGTGTTTGTGCTTGTGCTGGGCCTATGTGGTACTTGTGGGAAACAGGGGAAGGCATTTCCCATGAGGTAAAAAAGAAAATAAAAATCAGTGTGTGCCTTGAACTTGTGTCCCATGCTTGTCTGTGTCGGGTTCAGGTAGCAGTGCCAGCCTGGTGGTCCACTGGTCCTTATTGTTAACTTCATACAATCTTTATTCCAAGAACATGGCACCATCTAACATACTACAGTTATTATAACTTCATTATAAGAAGTTGCTTGGGCAGAGTATTGTGCAATATTATGTAAAATCAAAAGAAACAAAACTGGAGCAAAGGTGTAGTCTAACTTTTACTTCAGCAGCACTTTTCCTGCAACAAGAACAACAATTTATTTCTTGTATAGCCCAAAATAATACAAGGAATGCAGCAATGGGCTTTAACAGGCCCGGTTTCTTGACAGTCCCAGAGCATTGACTCCCTAAGAAGACAAGAAAAACTCCCAAAAATCATCCCTTGTAGGGAAAACAAATGGAAGAGTCTTAGGAAAGGCAATTCAGAGAAAGACCCTGCTTTTCAGGTAGGTTGGGTGTGTAATGAGTGTCAAAAAATGGGCTAAATATATTACAAAAAACAGAACATAAGTAATCCTCTTTACATATCTAGTTGGCCAATCTGGCTTGCCACCTCAGAAATACAACACATTAATACAAACTACAAGGCAAAATGCAAGAATAGATTATACCAGTCACTAAATACAGAACTATCATATATGAGGATACAGATTTGTTCAAATACATCAAAAACAAAGTAGACACTAATTAACTTGTATTAAAACAATAATATCTTTCCATCAGCTAATTGCATAACCATGGCAGATTTTAGAAAAGGAGTCAGGCATGCCAGACACACTCTGAGTCCTGGAGACCTCAGCCAACAAGCTACTGGCCATTCTACAACTGAGTCAGAGCTGGGCTGGTCAATCTGATGAAAGGAGCCCTCTACCCAATGATTCCAGCGCTCCTTTATCTGAGATGACTTTTCCATAGGCAGGCAAGTAACTTGGCAGTAGAGCAGTGGCATCAAGTGCCACATGAGAATACAGAGAAGAAAAACAGAACAGGTGAGCATTAGTAACAGTTGATACATATAATATTACTTATATTTTATCATTTGGACTAACAACAGAGATGTAGTATGCACAGCTAATCAGCACCTCTACTCAGGATATGCTATACTGAAGTAATGAGTCTTCAGCCTGGATTTAAAAGCTGAGAATGAAGGGGCATCTGTTATAGTAGCAAGCAGACCATTCCACAGTTTAGGGGCCCTGTAACTAAAAGCTTGACCTTCCACTATTACTTTTTTAATCCTTGGATTTATAAGCAGACCAACATCTTGAGATCTTAATGTTCACACTCGTTAGTAAGTAATGATAAGTTCAGATAAGTAAGCAGAACCTTGCCATTTAAGGCTTTATATGTTAAAAGGAGGATTTTGAAACCTGTCCTAAACTTAACCGGGAGCCAGTGTAAGGATTTAAGAACTGGACTTATGTGTTAGTATTTTCTGGTTCATGTAATATTCTTGCAGCAGCATTTTGAATTAATTGAAAACTGTATAGAGAATGGCCAGTTAGTACTGCACTGAAATAGACAATTCTACTAGAAATAAATGCATCAGTTAATTTCTCAGTAACCTGTGCATACTTAGAAAACACCTTAATTTTCCAACATTTTTAAAATGGAAAAAACATGTTTCGGATAGTTTTGTAATGTGCATTTAAATAAAATGCTAATGTCAAAGATAACATCAAGATTGTGGGCTGATTCAGTAAAGCTAATGGTGAATCCAACTTTATTATTTATAATGTATATATTATTATTATTGTTATCTATTATTTTTAAAATAGTTGTGTGTGCTATTTTTATATTTTTAACACTCTCTGTCTATATAATTCAAAAGACCTGCAGCTTTGTTGTTCTTCATCTTTTCTCAAGTTTTCAATGCTCTAATTTAAGGGCTCGAGTGCCCAGGGTGAGTTTTTATATGCTTTGATCACTTTTGTTTTAAGGGGACCCACTGCATCCTAAGCCTCTCTCAAGGTCATATTATAATTTGAATGTTAGCTGATCTAAATGGTTTTTCACAATGTCACTTGACTTACTCAAAATCTCTACAAATTTCAATGCAGAGTTACAATCTAGATGTCACAATGTCTTTGTTTTAATCTGTGAATATATTGGTGAAGGCATAACCAAATCAAACATAATTAAAGTAGTGATCAGAAATAACATCATGTAATGTAGCAATATTTAAATTTAAATTTCATCTTTGTAAGTTGTAATTAAATCTAATGTGATATTATGAGTATCAGGTGGACGGTTTACAATTTGATAAACTACTATTGAATTTAATAAATAAGTAAAACATTTGCTAAAAGTGTCAGTTTTCACATCAATGTGTACATTAAAATCCCCCATCAACACTACACAATCATAATTTGTAGTCAAATCAGATACAAGATTGCCAAATTCAGTCATGAATGATGAATATGGCCCTGGTGGTCTGTAGACTATCACTACAATTGTGCTGGAATGTGTTGTAATATTTAAAATAAGTGCCTCAAAGGATGTGATTTCGCCTTAGGAGCAATTTGTATTTTGTCACAATAAATTATTTCAAGGCCACCTCCTCGACCAGAATCTCTAGATTTACAAAGGAATATGAATCCATCTGGCGACGCTTCAGCTAGTGGAATAGTGACAGATTCACTAAGCCAGGTTTCAGTGAGAAGACACAAAGTAGGCGCATTGTCTAAACAAACTAAATCGATCCAATTTTCACTTTGCCTAATTCCTATCAAGTTCCTAATGTGGTCCTCCAAATTACATAGTTTCCCGACCATCTCTTAGTTAACTAAGAATTTTTTGTAGGTGAAGCTGTCTGTATTGTCAGCCCGAAAAACTGAACTTTACATGCTGCAGGACACACAGCATATAAACATGCCCTCGATGGGCAGAGAGTAGATGCAACTTACATTCAGTATCAAGTTCATCATTATTCCTTTCTGCAGTAGCTTCGGTGCTTTCTGCATTCAGCTGGATCACTACGAAACTGTCAACTTTAAGCTTTTATCACCTACTGGGTGATAACTTTGCACTGTTGGTTATTTCTCCTTGTCAGATGTTGGCTTTTACTCCATTGGGAACTTTACTGACAGATTTCATTAGTTTTTTGGCTGTTCTTTTCTGGTGCTTGTGAAACACTACATGCATATGTGAGATGCTGCTCTTGTGCTTCCGTTCGCTGCTGCTGATCTCATGCTTCATACAACGACACATGTGGTGGCATAAAATTAGGAACAATAATGCAGTAGTCTGAAGTTGCAAAATCTTTAGGAAACACAGCCTTTTTTCTATCTTCCTAGATATACATTTTCAAAAATTTGAAGTATATCTTGGCCTTTCGGCCAGGCTGGGCTCATCATCGTCCAATATTGTTATTAGCTGCATTCATTTTACTACTACTATCAGATAAATATTTGTGCAGGTACAGTGATAAATCTCATAAGTAATGGACCATTCTGCACCATTCCAGACAAGCAAATCCCTTAAGAGGAGTATGGGCCAGATTTTAGCTTGCTTCAGGGTAATTGTCAGTTAAGAAGTGGCCTGCATTGTGTACCCAAAAATCTGAAATGCTATATACTACAATATATAATGTATGTTAGTGTGTAATATGTACAGTGCTTTGTTAAATTTTTTTGGTTTTTGTGTTAGCATATAAATGTGTAGTGATATTAAGTATTGACTATAGTACTGTTTAGATTATACTACTATTGTCATATCCATGGTGGCATTATGATGATTTCCTGAAAATTGTGTTGCATGGAAATGCACATTTCAATTAAGTTCAATTCAGTTTTTAAAGAGTCATTATTTATATGTAAAAGAGTTACTTGCTAAGATAAAAGCTGGACATATTTTCAATATACACTATGATTACCCAAAAATAAAATCAGGCTAAAAGTGCTAATTAAAAAAATAATAATAATAAAAAAATATAATAATATAATTAAAAATATATTTTTATTGTTATATTTTAAACAGTGTTAGTGTCACAGAATTTTTGTTGAAATGTACTTTTGATATGTACAAAATCCAAAATAAACTTTTCTTCACTTAAGTGTTTTATGTTAAGCAATATATTAGACATTGACGTGACCGTTTTTTTTTTTTTTTTTTTTTTTAATAAAGGGGCTTCTTAAAGATAAAGGACATCTACTTAACCTTATTCACTTACTTGTAAAATGTAACTGTAGTGATGGATGCAAATTCTCTGAAAGCTATGACACTTTGTGAAGATTACTGGCTGAAATTTATTATGTACCTTAATTTAATTTTACACTTAATGATTAATGAAACTTAAAATCCCTATTAAATAGGTGTACCAATAAAATCATTAAAACATGATAATTTTATAATTTTATAATGCATTATGGGAACAGACTAGGAAAAGGTGTAGAAGTTCTCTTTTTTGTATAAAATCACTAACAAAATTAAAGATGTTTTGTAAAATCATGTATTAGACTTACTTTTATAAAATCGCCTTAACATGTTTCATCTCAAAATCTAATGAAAAATGTGCTTTAGCAGCTGAAATGAAAAAACGTCACTTTATATTATATTCACATGCAGTAAAATTTTTACAATTAGAGACTTTTTCAATAGGTCATCCTGGATTTATTTCCTTCCTTATTTTTATTTTCCTTTTTTCCATCATTGTTTATTTGAAAGTATTATTCTTTATGGGTCAGTTGCAGTGTTCTGTCATCTCCGGATGATCCTGTGCTCATCTGGTCTCATTACATATTTAAGATAAGAAGACTAACTTTCGGGTTTAGTACCATTGTATTGTGCCCAGAGTTGTGGACTAGCAGTAGATCAAGGCTAAGTCTAATTGTGGTTGCATTGTGCCACTTGGAGTTGAAGAAATGGAACAACATTGTGAACTATCTTAGTCCATTACAGGAACACATTTAACTGACTTAGTACGGTCAGTAATGTTATGAAATAAATTCCACACAAATCAGCAAACTGTGTCACTGAAAAAATATGAAAATCATCCTCTTTAATAAAATCCCTTTGTGCATCCTCTTGTCCGTGTGTGTGTCTTTTGGTGAAGTGCGCATGCGCGGGGCACGGTGCGATGCGTGATATTATTGTCAGAGAAAGTTAGAGGCGTTTTACGGAAATACAAACCAGTATTACTGCGAGAGGAAATTAAAGGTACACAATTCAGTGACGCATATTATAGCCACATTCAAGCCAGTAGTACTGTCAGAGGAGATTAAAGGCATATTACCAACGCGCACGCCTGTATTACTGCCAGAGAAAATTAAAGGTATATTACGGACGTACAAGCCAGTATTACTGTCACAGAATATTAAAGACACACAATACACAGTGGCAGCCCATGAAGAACGGTCAGCTCAGCAAGTAAACATCAACAAAAGAAAGGCTGAAAGAAAGAAAAATATGACCAACAAAAAGAATGAGGTCAAAGTTCCTTGCCATTTAATATAGACTGTTCCTACTAATGTTTATGCACTACTGTTCTAGCGCCCGTTATTGTAACGGGCTAAATGACTAGTATTATATATTTATATTTGGACTGAAGCATAGTATGATAATGAATCAAACATATTTAACTCAATACAACAGAAAAAGACAAGTGGTACATGCAGTTTTTTATATTGCGGAATACAGGCAATAGAAAAATATGGATCAGCATACAGTAATCCCTCCTCCATCGCGGGGGTTGCGTTCCAGAACCCCCCACGAAAGGTGAAAATCCGCGAAGTAGAAACCATATGTTTATATGGTTATTTTTATATTGTCATGCTTGGGTCACAGATTTGCACAGAAACGCAGGAAGTTGTAGAGAGACAGGAACGATATTCAAACACTGCAAACAAACATTTGTCTCTTTTTCAAAAGTTTAAACTGTGCTCCATGACAAGACAGAGATGACAGTTCCGTCTCACAATTAAAAGAATGCAAACATATCTTCCTCTTCAAAGGAGTGCGCGTCAGAGAGAGAGAGAGAACAAAGCAAACAGTTAAAAATCAATAGGGCTGTTTGGCTTTTAAGTATGCGAAGCACTGCGGCACTAAGCTGTTGAAGGCAGCAGCTCACACCCCCTCCATCAGGAGCAGAGAAAAACAAACAATCAGAAATCAATACGTGACCTTCGAGCTTTTAAGTATGCGAAGCACCGTGCAGCATGGCGCTTCACGAAGCAGCTGCACAGAAGGGAGCAACGTGAAGATAATCTTTCAGCATTTTTAGACGAGCGTCCGTATCGTCTAGGTGTGCGAACAGCCCCCCTGCTCAATCCCCCTACGTCAGGATCAGAGAATGTCAGCGCAAGAGAGAGAGAGAGAAAAGTAAGTTAGGTAGCTTCTCAGCCATCTGCCAATAGCGTCCCTTGTATGAAATCAACTGGGCAAACCAACTGAGGAAGCATGTACCAGAAATTAAAAGACCCATTGTCCGCAGAAATCCGCGAACCAGCAAAAAATCTGCGATATATATTTAAATATGCTTACATATAAAATCCACAATAGAGTGAAGCCACGAAAGGCGAAGTGCGATATAGCGAGAGATTACTGTACATTTAACGATTAATCATCAGTAAAGAAATGCAAAGTATGCTTCCTTGTTTAAGAAATCACTCTGCCGCCGTGTTTGGAAAATGCACATTTAAAGATGCTTTCAGTTTCTTCTTCTATGCTGTATTCCTTTGGAATGTCTTAGAAGTGTCACAGACAATTATACATGTAGTGAAAATAGTAGTGAAATGTTTAGTTACAGAAGCTCAGGAAAAATATAAATATTTTAAAAAATAACAAACTCCCAAACACAAGTTAGAACTTTTGACGACTTTGTGGATATCCCCCAGAACTGATATAGGATCTCTCACAATATGTGTTTTATAGAGCTTCTGCAATGCAGCAAAGTTTGTGCTGTGATGAGACATTATGAATATTGACCCCCTCTGACTAGGTATTTCATATACTTTGGTGACTCTTGGGTTAATTCAGCTATTAGAAAAAGCTGGGTGCATAATGAATAACAAGCATCTACTCTTCTATTACCTTATTATCTACGGAATTGGGAAATGAGTTACAAAGAGACAATAATGCTTCAGAAACAATTCTACTGATGTGTACCTCTCAAAATCATTATGTTCTATATACAGTACTCTTTATAGATTTTTGGGCCTTTTCACAAGCTCGAAGTGAATAACGTTTAGAATGACGACAGCAACACTCATCTTCATCTAATATAGCTTAATGACTGCATTTTCTTGTCAAGTTTACATGAGAGTGTAGTTTGTTTTTGCTTGTGCTCTGTCCCTTTAAATTGAGAGAGGGCTAGACGTTAATTGCTAGTGTGACACTGTTAATTGGCAATTCAATGCCCAGATGAGCAGACTGAAGAGAAATAAAAGACCAGAGCAAGACTAGCTGTGTATTAGTTAAACTTGGTACTGATCTTCTTAGACTGAGGATTGTCTCCTGTTAGTACTTTACTACATAGTCTTCTCTTTATCCGGTGGTTGTACGGGACTATCTCAGGTACACTACAACTGAACCTTTGTGTCTGCTGTAATTATACATTTTTTGTTAACAGTATTCTGTTAATTTATTATTTAGTACCTATGTATTGTGCTTCAATGTATTCTTGTATTCCTTGAGCTTTTTGGGAGGGACACCAGGAGACAGGACCACCTCAAATTTAAAATGACCAGCCTCACTACTTATCTTCTAAATCTGGGAGTAGATTCTTCAGTAGGTTATTGATACTTGGAGTGTGCTTTGTTTCAAGTGAGTGTTGATTTTTCTGGCTTCCTAGGATTATTTGCTTCTGTTCTGGATTTTGCTTTTGTTTTTTGGATGTTACCATGGATTGCTTTACTTTTTTACCCTTTTAGGCATTATTTTTCATTTTTCCTTTGATCATATTAATTTTTCTTTTACGAAGTCTCTTTTGCTTTTCCCAAGCAAAAGGTTAATTATGGCCTTCTTTTCCCTTGAGAGGCATTTTTATATATTTTATACTTTAAAAGCCTGCTTCTTTTTTGGGATCAGGACAGGCCTAAAGCATGCCTGTGAAGGTGGGAGGTCAGGCTGCCATGACGAGACAAACTCACACCACTGAGAGGCCTCGCACCATTTTTCTCTTTTGTGTGCTGTTCCATTATAACATGTACAGGACCTAAAATAGGGTTGAGTGTTACTGTTTGATATAGTGTCTATAGTCTAATGATGCTTGTTCTTGTATCAGCCAAGGATTATATTAATGCTAAGTCAACAGCAGCATGAACTGGCATTCCATTGTTCAAATGAGCAGCTTCAATGCCAGCTGCAGATTTGAATGGTGTGTGTACTATTGTGGTGGAAATCGACATCTTAATTAAAGAAAGAAGCTTGTCATCTAACAGAACAAATCTGATAAAACCTTTTACTCAGTAATCAGGCAGGAGAAAAGCTTGTCCATCTGCATCATTTATTACTCTTCAGCTAATGCTTGAACAGAGTGCATACTTCTACAGCATGATCAGAATGGTCAGAGAAACAAAGGATAGAGGTTCATTTTATAAACCATTGAATTTATATGCAGTGTCAATCAATGCATACATATTACCCTGATTGGTTAAATGACATGAGGTGTTTAGCACAGAGCACAACCAGCCTAAATGAAAGTCTTTCTCCATTGTATCCTTGTTCTCTGTGTATGTAAAAACTGTCCAGTCTTGTTGAATATAGGACATCTGATCTCTTAGTCATCCATCCATCCATTTTCCAACCCGCTGAATCCAAACACAGGGTCACGGGGGTCTGCTGGAGCCAATCCCAGCCAACACAGGGCACAAGGCAGGGAACCAATCCCGGGCAGGGTGCCAACCCACCGCAGTCTCTTAGTCATCTTTTAGTACATTTTGTGTATTACATTTTTGTCTGCTGTTCACTTGATCTTTATCTGGTTTCCTAATATAAACAGGTTACTGACATTTATTAACCCTTTTTGCTATGTCTTTAAAGATGAATGCTATGTTAAAGTTATTCTCTCACACTATTTATTTGGAGGGCAAGTCAACACCCAAGAAGGTAGGAACAGAGAGACAATATTGTTTTGTTTGTTGTCGTCTATACTTTGAATCCCTAGATTCCATCCATCCATCCATTATCCAACCCGTTATATCCTAACTACAGGGTCACGGGGGTCTGCTGGAGCCAATCCCAGCCAACACAGGGCGCAAGGCAGGAAACAAACCCTGGGCAGGGTGCAAGCCCACTGCAGGGCTCCCTAGATTCCCTGCTTTTCAATCCCCCTATAATATGTGCATCATTTTTGTACACTTTGACTTTCATGGCATCATTATGATTTACAATAAGCTCTAGGAGTATGCTATCTCCTGTTTCAAATAACATAAAGAAAAAGAGATTAAAAAATGTATATACTTAGTAAAGAGGATTGTTTAACAATATTATGATAAAAAATATGTACTTAGAGAAAAAGCAATACATTAGAACCAATTGCTGTATTTACTGCAGGTTAAAATTAGGAATTCTATTTATTAATTCAGGAATTCTGTTTAGCTGGGCTGAAGGAGTCCTGCTGACCTGAGATGAACAGCCTTTAACAGACCAGTATAGCCTGGAATGGAAGGGATAGGTTGGTAGAATTTATGATCTCCCCTCCCCTTCCAGGAAGAACACCTGGGCTAGAATGCAGGGTGGGTTTGGAGTTGTGGCTGAACAGGATTGGTATGAAGTAGGGAGTCAGCTTATCTTATTGGCTTGGGAGGTGCATCAAAGAAGATAAATGCTAAGGTAAAGCATAAACCATCTCTATCATTTTTCCATATATGAAGGTGAAGACTCTCTCTCAACAGCCATATTGAGACAAGCAGACAACATGGCTCTATGCAGACAACAAACTACCTAAGAAAAGTATTAAGTGCATCTTCTATTTTATGTGCTATATGAAACTACACATCTAGTACTATCAGGTTGTAAGGTTTTACAAAGCCACCCACTATTTGCTTTTATATGGCACTAGTTATAATAAAACATCTATAATACAGTATATAAATATATGTGTAACTGTATCCAGTCTGTTTTTTTTAACTCTGTCTAATTGCTTAGTGTTATAGAATGTAAAAGGGGAGGGGGAAAGTGCAGAATTACTGTACCTGACATTGTGGTAAAAACATAAGATTTGAGCAATTTTTTTAAGGTCTGCTTAATAAAGAGTATAATGGGGGTTAGGGTGACCCTAGGGCCTTAACATGACAAAACATTTTATTTACTTCAGAAAGTGGGTGCACTAATTACTTTACATCCAGTGGATGAACATTTTATATTACACAGTACAAGCTGTGCTGCCCATCTGCAATGGGTTGAAATCTAAATAATAAATGAAATGTTCAATGAAGATCTTGGCATTAAAGTTTGCAATGCACCATTTATTTAAATGTGTTTTGTACTGCATGTAGTAATAAAAGATATTGCATTTGTCATTCCATCTGTTGGAATGACAAATGCAATACATATGTCTTTTTTTATACCATTTGGTGTAGGATTTGTAAAAGCAGTGATAATGTCTGTGATGCGCCATCTGTTGGAATTACAAATGTAATGCATTTTATTACTACAAATGTTTGTGATGGGCCATTTGTTGGAATGATAAAGACATAGTTGCTAGACAAACACACAGACACTTATTAATTTATTTTTATGTCATTTTACACAATAAGCAAACAGATAGTATGGAAAGGTTATTTAAGGCACTCCAGTGTTTGCTGTCTAAATGTTATTTTTTTTTTAAATTGAAACACTAATTCAACCAATTTATTTATATTTACAAAAGCAGACTTGCAAAACCCTTATAATCTCTTATATATATATATATATATATATATATATATATATATATATATATATATATATATATATATATATTATTCCGTTATCTCGTGAAAACAATTTAAAAAAAAAAGATATAGCATGTCCTCTCTCGGCTTCCGTATTAATATATATATATATATATATATATATATATATATATATATATATATATATATATATATATATATATATATATATATATATATATATCTTCTGGTTCGTCCTGCTTCCGCTTCAAAACCGGTCCCGCCCACACTCAGCCGACACTGCATTTCTCGATTCCTATTCATCGTCATCCATGTCATGCACTATACTGGCCTGCTGAGCGTAATACATCCAACAAGTACTCGAGGTGCTGCCACAATGGTAAAGTAGCTTTACCACCTTTGCGGGAGCCACCTGTGTCTTTACAACAGCTTCTTACACAGCAAACATCAGAAGCTAAAAATTATCGTGAACACATTTGAGAATACAACTCTTCTCTAGCATTTGCTTCCATGGGTGCATAGATAACTCAACCTCCTGGCCACGGACCATACTGTTTTAAAATACACGGGCAAATGTATCACCAAATCTCTCCACTATATGCTAACACTTCTACCTCTCCAGGATATGGACAGTTGTATGTTTTTGACACAGCGCAAGCTACTGAAGTACGCTTACAAAATAAAGCAAACTCTGCATTCAGCGAAAATATACTTCTCCAGCTAGATTCCATGCTCAGAACCATCAACCCCTTCGCTAAATGATACAAATACATGCATGAAATCGCTCCGTCCAATCCAACAGCATCTGTATGAATGGTTTTCAAGGAAAACCCTAGGCAGGATTTACAACGATACAATGCCCCGACATTGCAGCGATTTTCGTCGGAGAAGATGGTGAAACGCCTGCCGAAAGGGACCTTTGCATCTGTCCCATATGCAACTCCTGTAAACAGATTTCCACGCTCAATATCAATTGCGATCCTATGGTTTACCCACATTTATTTCCTTACAGAGACATTGGCTGGCACACAGATTTACAATATGTTCCCGATAAAAGAACCGCCAAGCGAATAAGGCTTACTCAATGCCAATTTTACGCGTACAGATTAGCAATGAGGAATACATTTAGTATGTTGCACTCCAGCGGCAAACTATTCCAACAGTACATCGTAGATGCGTATGTTAAAACAGAGGGCGAGCATCTCAACTATCTCAGATTACATCAACAAGATCTGTGCGTGGAACAATACAATGTTTGAATACAGACGCACTGCAAGCAAACGCTGAAAATAACAACGTAAGTGTAGGCAAAATGATCATATCACCGTCCACATTTCTAGGAAGTCCAAGATACATGCAACAAAACTATCAGGATACCATGGCCATAGTACGTAAATTTGGAAAGCCTGATTTATTTATCACTTTCACATGTGATCCTACTTGGCCTGAAATTCTACATGCACACTGCGTCTTTCAAGAAGTATTTATTTCTTCTTGATTTCTGAATTCCTTTCTCACTGTTTTCCGTTCCTATTCTTACACCGCCGTATGCTACGGTGGGCGTCGGCTAGTTTAATCTATATCAGGGAGGGTGGTGAATTAAAAACTAATTCAAGTACTTCTTACAAACATTATGAGTGCATGATGATGCACTATGGAATAGTAAGTGCTCCAGTATGTTTTTTTTAAGCTTTTGTCAATTATATTTTTTCCCTTTATGCTCCTGACATTGCTATTTACATTACTTGGGGGTATATCATTAACTGTCTCCATTAAGAATCATTTGCTTCCTAACCTAGATAAATGTGAATTTCATTAATCTCATTTAATCATCTGAAACCACTTGTCCTGGTGAGGGTTACAGCTACATATCCCAGCTCTTTCTAGGGAAATCCCAGGCGTTCCTAAGCCAGGGATTACTTTATTTAGAATCCCTCCAGTGTGACCTGAGTCTGCTGCAGGTTTTCAGCCCAGTGGAATGGGCGGCATTGTTAGTACCTGATCAAACCACCTGTCCTGGTGCCTCTGGATCCAAAGGAGTAGCTTTCCTGAACTTTCAAAGAAACCTCATTTCTGCTGCTTGTACTCACAATCTCCTTTTTTTTTTTTTAGGTCATTACCCACAGTTCATAACTTAGATGAGGACAAGGCTGATGCTTGACTGGTAAGCCTAGAATTTTGTCTTTGAGTCAGCTCTTGTTTCACCACCATGGGCCATTACAGTTATCACAGAAGAGATGCCACAGCTCCAATCCACTTGTCAATCTCATGTTTGCGTCTTCCATCACTTGTGGACAAGATCTCGAGATACTTGAACTCCTCACTAAGGTCAGTTTTTCTCCCTTACATGGAAAGAGAAATCCACTCTTTTTACTGAGAGAATCATGAACTTGTATTTAGAGGTGCAGATCCTCATCCCTGTTACTTTACATTTGGCAGCGAATCACTCACAGCCAAATAAGGTAAAGAGGACATAATCATCTGCATAAAACAACAATGCTACCCATAGCCTCCTCTAGCACCTTGACACCCTGTCCATAAAAACTACAAACAGGAACAATGACAAGACACAACCTTCAGATTTCATTATTTTTTTAGGCAATCAAATGTCTTATCATTCATTAAATATGGACTCAACAAAGGTTCAGGGTACTAACAACTGGCCAACGGCAAATTCAAGTAAACAAATTCAACATTTTATTGTGTTTTCAATTATGAAAGACATTTTATCAAGATTGTTAGCACCTTAGTATCTTCAGTAACCTATTTTGCGCAGTAAGTCATTAAAAAGTGTTTGCTTGGATACACAAAGCCCAGGAGGTCTTAGTAACTTCAGTTTCTTTCTGTCTCCACACCTGTCCTTCAACATCTGGATTTTTCTTTACAATTTGAACCACTGAATTTTTTTAAGTATACTTTTGTACATACATTACCAAAAAACTATTTCTGGCAGAACTAATTATTATAGGCATAATTTTAATGTTTTAGCCGTCCATTTAGTTCTTAAGGTGCAAAGACATTGACTGAAGGGAAATGAACTACCATTTTTAATATTCAGAGACCACTGATTTTAACTTATTTAAAATAGCAAATATTTGATTGCCTAACAGACAAGATAAACTTTATTTTGCATATGTACAGTAGAGGGTGGCACAGAGTTTGCATGTTCTCCCCGTGTCTGTGTGGGTTTCCTCTGGGCACTCCGGTTTCCTCCCACAGTCCAAAGACATGCAGGTTAGGTGCATTGGCGATTCTAAATTGTCTCTAGTGTGTGTGTGGGTGTGTGTGCATGTGCCCTGCAGTGGGCTGGCGCCCTGCCCGGAGTTTGTTTCCTGCCTTGTGTCCTGTGTTGGCTGGAACTGGCTTCAGCAGACCCCTGTGACCTTGTAGTTAGGATAGTGCGGGTTGGATAATGGATGGATGTACACTAGAAACAGATATTGTATCTCATCAATCTAAGGTTTGGGAATCAGAGTGAGACCCAAAACCAATAATTCATTCTGAAAAATAATTACCAAAAACAGTAAACATAAAAAATACTCCATAAAGATTAAGAAACTAATTTCATCCCAGAAGGAACTTTCTGAAAATGTATTCCTGACCTTGGACACGTGATCATGCATCCAATTGATCCATCCAAGAATCATAAAATAAATAATTTTAGTAATTTTTGGTGGTCTAAAACATGTGTTAGATACAGTCAAGGAAAACACTTAACTGCTATCCATCATGGCTTCATCTGCCTTTACCATTTCCTAGTTAGCTGTGAGTACACATCACCATCGATTAAATAACTCTTTTGTCACCCTCTTGAGATTATTTAGTTATTTAGATTTTATACGATGGTCCATTTTGTGCCTTAGAAGAAAGCTCTACATCGCCCAGAGTTAACCAAAATATTTATCACTGAAATATTTTGATTGAATGGGTTTCCATCATCTATAATATTCTGATCATATTCTCCAGTTTTTTCTTTTTTTGCTGAGTTTTTGAATGAAACTGATTGCTTTGCTTCAAACCACACATATTATCTGTTTCTTTTGACCTATACTTCAGTAACTCATGTTTCAAATTGGTAGAACATCTTTAAGAAGATCTGATGTTCAGGAGAATGCATGGAAAACAGTCCCCTCTTTTAAGTTCATTGTACATTCCAGCTACATTCTATTTCAGACAGGGTCTGACCTGAGTAGCCTATTAAATCTACTTGGAAGGTAAATTCAGGTCCAGACCAAGAGTTACTCCCTAGGTCAGGAAAGTCCTGCAACAGCTCATGGAGCCCTGTGATTACTCGGAGACCACTTAATCTGTGAGTGTTATATTAGTTTTATAGACAGTGATTCTTAAATACTTTATTTAGAATTACTTGCCCTCACTACTGTAGTATTCTATCCAGTTGCCAAATACCGGTGTTTGTAATTTCTACTGATTTCTATTTAGAGTCTATTCATAAGGCTTATTCTTCTGGAAAATGTACTTTTCATGACAACTTTTACTATCATAGTGTTTATAGCTCCACGGCATCACAACATACTTGAATGGGCTTTATTCATCTGTGTAGTCACTCATGTGTGGCCTTTCCTCTGTCCTGTGCCATTTAAACAACAACAACATTTATTTCTATAGTACATTTTCATACAAAGAATGTAGCTCAATGCGCTTTACAAGATATCAAAGAGAAATTCATAAAATAAAAACAAATACAATTAGGTAAAAATAATAATGAATACATAACTAACTACCTAAATACATAGAAAACATACTTTAGATATATTATTAGTAGAAAAGTAATGTCTTTATTTACATATTGTAGGTCTCAACAAATGAGTACGATGATAGGGTCAGATGGCCAGGATGATAGAAAAAAACAAAACAACAAACCCAGTAAAACTGGAGAAAAAGAGAGAAAATCTGCTAACATTTCAATGCCAAAAGACTGCCTGGCCCTCACTGAGCTATTTCTAGCTATTATAAATGTACTTAAATTATTCCTTATTGTTTCCAGAGTTCGTTGGAGATGATTCGATACAGTGGGTCTCGTGGAGAGGTGGGACACTTGCTTTCATTCCAGCATCACAGTGGGCTGCATGGTGCCTCGATCAGGTGGTGCAGCTGAGACAAAACGCCACCACAGAAGAAATGGAAAAGAAAGCAGTGAAAAGTAGAGATTGGTAGAGATTGCAAATCCCTGAAGAATATGATAATTCTATGCCTATATAATCTATTAAAAGTACAACTAAAGTGTGCCAACAAAAAAAGGCAAATCAAAAAGGTGTCATTTAGCAGTTATTTAAAATGATCCACAGTGATAGCCTGGTGTACTTCTATTTGTGAAGTACTTTTTCGGTGCATAACAGCAAAAGAGCACTGCATCATTTCTTTTATGCTTAGCTCTTGGACTTACAGTATACACAGACCACCATTAGAAGATATAAGGTTATACCTTGGAGTGTAAGGGGGACAGGCATTGCAAAATATAGGATCAGCATCAGTCAGAGTCCATGATTACACCTAAATTCTTTACCTCCACCTTGACTTTTAATGCTAAGGGATCAAGTTTATTTCTAATACCCTAATTTTTTCCATTTTTGCCAAACACTAAGATTTCTGTTTTTTCCTCATTTAGTATGAGAAATCTACTAATCATCCATTCAGAAATGCTAGCAAGACATTGGATCAAAGAGCCAAGAGCATCAGGGTTATCAGGTGTTATAGATAAATAATGCTGCATTATCAGTAGCTCACCTTGTTTTTTGAGATAATCTGTCCTAACAAAATCATGCAGATTGAAAAAAGAAGCAGGCTTCATATAGATTCTTATACCCTACATAATATCATGGACCCACAAATTACAATCACCACAACTAACTTTCTACCTGTTAAATAAGACTGAAAACAACTTAAGACACTACACTTAAGAGGTCCAACCATTATCTAAGAATTTATAAAAATACTGTGGTCTATTGTATCAAATGATGCGGTCAGACATAAGAGAACAGGAACAGATATGTGTCATCTATCCATATTAACCCGCAAGTCATTTACTACTTTAATCAGTGCAATTTCTGTACCATTTGTTTAAAAGCCTGACTGAAATTTTTCAAGAATAGATTGTCTGTTCAATTAATCATTTAACTGCTTAAAATTTGCTTTTTTTTTTTTTTTTAGAATTTTACTTACAAAAGGCAGGTTTGAAACCTCCTACTAACCCTTTAAAGGTGTGCTATTTTTTCAACTAAGACCTTGCAAGCTTTTTCTTGATTTTTATATCCATTATTCTATTAACTTACCATATAAGTCAAAATCATCTCATTTATTCAGCATGCAAGAGTTGCAGCTTGTGAACAAATCACTGCATTAAAATTGTGTGTAGCATTATCTTGTACAGCATGGGCAATAAAGTAAAGTAAAAGGGGAATATTATTGGTTTGTGTCTTTGTTTGACTGTTCTCTGAACAGGACAACATGGTTAGTGCTGTTGCTGCGCTAATCCAGCGTTCAAGATTTTAATCTTGCTCCCATTCTTTGAGTGTATTTTCCTTCTGTGTCTTTGTATGTTTTCCTATAATTCTCAAAGATGTGCTAGTTAATTTCACTTGTAATTTTAAAGGGACTTGACATGGATGTGTGTGAGTGAGTGGGTGCTGTTAAGGGCTCTCTCCTGCCTTGCACCAAGTGCTACCAGTATAGGTTCTGGTTCCTGCAACCCTAAACTGGATTAAGCAGGTTTGAGAAAGTTATATTGTGTTTTCTCAATTATGGACATAAAGATGTACATCTTGAAGTTTTTCCTTATAATAATACCTTTCTTCAGATGATTCACATGCATAGAACTGACAATGTAATTTCAAAAAAGGAACCACTAGAATAATATGGAGGAAATCCTAATATCACTTGACTGCTTAGATACAAAGAATTTTTCTCCTTGTACTTTTCAAAAGCCTTTTTTTCCCTTATAAAGGCTATAAAAGAAAAAAAAATATTGGCTGTTTAATTAGCACAGGATTTATTCAATTAGTTTTCTAGTCTCTTAATTAAAGACACTAATTATGCTATCGAAAGGTTTTCTTTCATTCCTCCAAAGTGGGTCTTTGGACCGTACCAGTTGTGTGAAGGTGATGACCTTGTGATAACCTGCATGTTCATCAGTCAAATTACTGGCTTCGGTAATGGTAATGCCAAAGCTCTGGAACACTGAGGGCAGCTAATCAGTATTCAAATTACACCCGGAGAAACAGCGAGCACAATTCTGAGTAATAACTCACCGGTGCTGTGAGGTGTAGGGAGAAAGGAGACGCTCAGGACCTTTTCATGCAGATTGGACATTATCATACATTTCCCAAGTGTCCGACAGGTCTGCATGAAAGAGTTGATATTGAAAATATCAATCAAAAGCCAACTGACTTAATAGTCAATTTAAATTAATTAATTGGGAGGGTAAAGGAAGACCATTGATTGCTTGGTTAAAATGTCTGGCAAGTCACAAAGGGTCTGCCGGTGTGAAAAAAAGTGAAAGCCTTGGCTTTAGTTAATTGGCACTTCTGGCAGAGCATACTGTATAACAAATGATGCTTCTTATTTTTATATTTCTTTCACTTTGTCTGTTTTTATTGCAAGTGATGAGACACACTACCCCCTGGACATTCATATGTTCGGAGATTTACAAAAGGATTGCAAGGGCACCTTGAACACACCATGGAACACCCTCTTTTGGTAAGCATTTATTGATAACCTCCATAATGGTTTATGAATCAGCAAAGTTTTGGGTACCAACTCCTGAAATAATTGCAAAAACAAACTGAAACACCCCAGTTGTTTTATTACAAAAGGCAAAGACCCTGCATTACAATATTCCTATCACCTTGTTTTATAGTGAAAACATTTCAGATGCGCTTCTAGCAAACATAAACCGAGCTGCTTGTATTTTTAGTAGTATTAGAAGGGGAATTTGGATTTTGTAAGTTTAATAACAAAGCTAAAATTCCTATCCAATTGTAAGGACTAGATGCATATTTTAAGTATGTAGTCATTAACCCTGCTGTCACCTCCAGAAGCACTTCAAAAATGATAGTAGTAGCTTAAACTAATTTTAATAGAGTTACAGAATACAGTGCCACTTCTTCTTTCAGTGGTCATCTGTAAAAATCCATGTAAAGAAGATACTGTATGTAATAAAATCCTTAATAGCTGAGGACATGTTACCCTTTTCATACACAGACCCCTCATTTTTTCTATGCATAATGCAAAGATGTAGATGACTTAAAGAAAGCACTGTTACATTCCTGGAACACTACCCTCAAATTATTAACCTCAATTAATTAACCAACTGGATAATTAATTGCAGTATGATATTATATATTATGAAAAATAAAATGTTTGTACAATGTATGCCAGCAGTACAACAACATTATATGCAGAAATCACAGTGCAAACCTCATAATAACTTGGCAGACCCTGTCACACCTTGCATTTGACAATTTAGAGTCGAGTAGATTTTAAAGTCTTAATTTTAATGTCTTTGTTCCCTAGATCCGGTGCCAACAAAACTAGTAAAATGGATGTTCTTGCAGCGCCTATTCTTAACATTATTAATAGTTCATTATTGCATGACACAGTACCTGATTCACTAAGTGTCAGTCATCAAACCATTACTTAAAAAGTCAGACATAGACCCACATATACTTAATAACTGTAGACCCATTTCAAATTTACCCTTTCTCTCTAAAATATTAGAAAAAGTAGTCGTCAATCAGCTTCAGTCACATCTTATGCATCACAATTTATTTGAGAAATTCCAGTCTGGCTTCCACACTGGTCATAGTACAGAAACGGCACTTACAAACACATTGTAAATGACATTCTGATATCCTCTGATGAAGGAAACTCCACTGTAATGCTGTTGTTAGACTTAAGTGCAGCGTTTGACACCATTACCATTCTATCTTACTGCATAGGCTAGAAAATGATGTTGGGCTTACAAGCACTGTCCTTACCTGGTTTAGTTCTTATTTATCATATCAATTCTAATATGTACAGAAATGTGCTGACAGTACTCCATTATTATACACAGAATTGAGATATGGTGTCCCGCAAGGCTCAGTACTGGGACCTTTATTTACTGTTTTCACTTTACATGCTTTCACTGGGAACTATCATTAGAAAACGCAATGTTAATTTTTACTTGTACGCAGATGTCACCCAGTTTTACCTTTCTTTTTGACCAAATTAAGTTTTTCCGATGTTGTTTTTAATTAGTTATGTTAGTGAATAAAAGGAATGGATGGATGAGAAGTACAGTACTTGTCTTTAAACACCGATAAAACAGAGATGTTAATTATTGGAGGGAATGATGCTGATCATAACAATATACAACTCTGCTGGAATCACCATTAATTTTACTGAATCTGCCCGCAATCTAGACATTATCTTTGACACTAGCATGTCATTTAAAGTGCACATTCTTCCATCTTAAAAATGTTGCACAATTAAGGCGTTTTCTAAATATGTGGGATACTGAGAAATTCATTCATGCATTTATTTCTAGTAGGATTGACTACTGCAATGTGGTGTTCACTGGATGTTCACTGGAACATCTAACTGGATGTTCTAACTGGAAGCTGTTCTTTATACAGCTTCCAGTTAATACAAAATGCTGCTGCAAGAATTATTACAAGAACAAGAAAATACAAACACATAACTCAAGTTCTTAAATGCTTACACTGGCTCCCGGTAAAGTTTAAGGCAAATTTCAAAATCCTACTTTTAACGTATAAAGCCTTAAATGGCCAAGGTCCAGCTTATTCATCTGAACTTATCATAACTTACAAACCAGAATGCACATTAAGATCTCAAGATGCTGGTCCACTTACAGTATGATTCCAAGGATTAATAAAATAACAGTGGGAGTTCAGGCTTTTAGTCACAGGACCCCTAAACTGTAGAATGGTCTGCCTGCTACTGCTTCAGTCTCAACTTTCAAATCCCAGCTGAAGACTCACTACTTCAGTTTAGCATATCCTGACTAGAGCTGCTGATCAACTGTACAGACTGCATCTCTGTTGTTAGTCATTAGCACTAAAACAAAAGTAATATGATAGTTATAATTTATTACTAACCTTCACCTATTCTGTTTCTCTTCCTGGTACTTAAATGTGGCTTGTTTGCTTGTGTAAGGAAAAGTCATCTCTGACGGAGCAGCACTGGAATCGTCAAGTAGAATGGTCCTTTCATTGTATTAGCTGGCCCATCATTGACTCAGCTGTGGAATGGCCAGTAGGGGGGAGGCAGCTTGATGGCCGAGGTCTCCAGGACTGCTGAGCAAATCTGAATTGTATTATATATTGTGGGAAGCAGCCCGGACACAGACAGACGGACATCGTTTACAGTCCAACACATTATTATTATTATAATATTTAAAGTGCACAAACCCAGTGCCGCAGCACCAATCACCCCACAAGTCCAGGCCAACACAATATGCCTTTCCTCTCTTCAGGCCACCTGTTTCGTCTTCCAGACCTCGTCCTCTTCCACCCAACTCCAGCCCTGAGTGAAGGGCGGCAGCTCCTTTTATTATGCCCCGGATGTGCTCCAGGTGTGCTCTGGCAATCTTCCATCAACACGCCCCAGTGTGGCGGAAGTGCTGGCTGTATCCCCGGAAGCACTCCGGGTGTCCCTGCTCCTTTTCCCCCCAGCACTTCCTGGTGTGGCAGAAGTGCTGAGGTCCAGGGATCTCCAGGCATTGGGGCGCCCCCTGGCGGTGACCACGGGCCCCTACAGGGTTCACAGCCTTGTACCCGTGGTCCCCAACACAACCAGGGCGGACGTCCCCCTCGTGGTCGGAAGGAGGCGTGAGCCCTCCTCTGGTCCTCTTGGGCATCCCGGCTGGGTACCACCCCCAGCCGCGTGCCACAGTACCCCACCACAAGCTGAGACCCCTAGGGTCCAGCGGCCCGTCCAGCAAGGGCAGGTCTTCCTTGGCGGAAAGCCGACATGCTCCACTCCAGGGCCCGGTCCTACAAAATAGAAATCACAACAAGGGGCGGAGATGTTGCCCTGACACCGCCAGTCGGCGTCTCCTCGTTTCGTACCCAGGCAACGCTCCCCCCTTTGACTGGCACCCTGGTGCTTGCCACCTAGGCCCCCTTTTCGTGACCTCCGTGCCCCCCGTGTTGGGACATTGGATGGGACCGCACGCGCCCCCGTCACCTCAGCTGGCCGTGGGGTTTCCCTCTGCCTCCGCAGAGGGCGGCCCTTCTCTGGATGTGAGCACCCAGCATCACGTCCCTTCCTATCGGAGGAACCGGCTCTCTTCCTTCGATTCCTCCTCTTTCTCTTGGATGCCATGACGTTCTGGATCTGTGCATGGCAGATGCACAGATCCAATCCCATCTGTGTCCCTATAGACCGACGTGAGACTGTTGCGGGCTCAGGCATAGGGCACTAGGACCCAGGGCACTCATCAGCCCCTGTCCTGCCAGCCCTCTTGGTCTTTCTCCCCTCGCCTCGCGCACAGCTCTCAGCGCTGCGTCCACTGTCAGAGAACCCCCTGCTCAGTTCCGATCACTTGAATCATGGGCCTTTTTGGTGGGCTCTCCTTTATGCTTTACGGGGTCGGCTTCACTTACCGTTCCCGCCATACATCTCCGGCCAAAGGATCCAGCGTCGTGCCGTTCTGTCGAAGCACGCAGCTTCGGTGATGACACAAACGCCTTCCCCTCCAGCTTTTGCAACTCTGCATTGGCAGCACTCAGCACCTGTAATAAAGGCGACTCTATGGGCCGAAGGCACTCCTCCGGCTTGCGCAGAGCCACCGGCAAGGACAGGAAGACAGCCAATGGTGAGCTTACCTGTCCGTCAGCAACACACATCGGCTGCTTCCTCCGGCCCAATCGGGTCTCTCCCTGGCACGTGATGGACATTCCTTCATCCCACCTCCATCCACTCATCGGCGGGCCCGCAAGACACACCATCCAATCGCGTGCCTGTCACAGGGAGGGACTTCTGGTCTGCGGCCATTTTGGCTCCTTTCCCCCTGGTGCAGCGGCATGCTGGCTCTTTGGGTTGCAGCGTCTCCCTCTCAGCAGCTCTCCCTGCTGCTGCAGCGTTAACGAAGCGCCACGGAGGGACATGTGCCTGTCACGGACAAGGATCCGGGCAGCCCCTGCCTGCAATACACAAAACACACTTGGCCCTGTAGGGTCAGTCACCGGCAAGCAGGGAACTTACCTCCCGGGTCCCGTCTGTCTGATAAAATGTCCTCGGCGTGGCATCCTTAGGCGACATGCCGCCCCAGGCACCTCCAACGACGGTACGATCGTAGTAGCCCGTGCGTGTTCCACTCCCGTGGTATGTGTGTAGGTTCCGCTGGACAACTGGACAGACCGGAATCCTGCAGACCACGCCACTGTGGGAAGCAGCCCGGACACAGGCAGACGGACATCGTTTACAGTCCAACACACGTTTATTATAATATTTAAAGTGCACAAACCCAGTGCTGCAGCACCAATCACCCCACAAGTCCAGGCCAACACAATATTCCTTTCCTCTCTTCAGGCCGCCTCTTTCATCTCCCAGACCTCGTCCTCTTCCACCCGACTCCAACCCTGAATGAAGGGAAGTAGCCCCTTTTGTTATCCCCCGGATGTGCTCCAGGTGTGTTCCGGCAATCTTCCACCAACACACCCCAGTGTGGCTGAAGTACCGGCTGTATCCCCGGAAGCACTCCGGGTGTCCCTGCTCCTCTTCCCCCCAGCACTTCCTGGTGTGGCGGAAGTGCTGAGGTCCAGGTCCCTCCAGGCACTGGGGTGCCCCCTGGCGGTAACACGGCCCCTACAGGGTCCCCAACACAACCAGGGCGGATGCCCCCTCATGGTCTGGAGGAGGCGTGAGCCCTCCTCCGGTCCTCTTGGGTGTCCCGGCTGGGTACCACCCCCAGCCGCGTGCCACAATATATATATATATATATATATATATATATATATATATATATATATATATATATATATACTGTATCTACTCTTGCATTTTGCTCTGCACTTGTAATATTACTTTTGTACTATCGTATTGTATTGAGGATTACTTGTGTTCTATTCTGTGTATTGTATTATATTTACCCCTTTTTTTGACACCCAACCTACCGGGAATGAGGTCTCTCTTCAAATTGCCTTTCCTGAGATTTCTTCCATTTTTTCCCTACAAGGTTTTCTTTTTTGAGAGTTTTTTTCTTGTTTCCTTAGAGAGTCAAGGCTGGGGAGCTGTCAAAAGACAGGGCATGTTAAAGCCCATTGTAGAACTCCTTGTGTGATTTTGGGCTATACAAAAATAAATTGTAATGTATTGCATAATACTTGTCTTCCTACAGAGCTATTGCTCTTTAATTTAAAGTTTTATTTTTTTCATAGAAGTTTCTTCATCTATAGTGTGCATAATGTTGCATTCTGGGCTCTACATTGGACAAATGACAATAACAAAAGTTAATTTCAATACTGATGTTGTAGAAATGGATTTACAGTTTGAAGAAACCAGTTTAAAGCTGTCAACAACAAAATAAAAATTAAAAAAAAAAAATTAAAAGCATCTTCTTAAGAGCTGCTCATCTGGGGCCTCATGTATAAATGGTGCATACGCACAAAAATGTTGTGTAAGCCTGTTTCCACACTCACATCACGATGTATAAAACCTAAACTTGGCATAAAGCCACACACATTTTCACGTCAGCTAAATGCTTGGCGTACACAAGTTCTCTGCTTGGTTTTGCAAACTGGCGGCAGCCAGCGTCAAAGCATTGCTTTTTTTCCAGTGTGGTTTTCCTTTCTTTTTTAGATCCACATCCCTGACGCGGCTTTATCAAATACACTGAAATTAACTGCATATTGTTTTTTAGTTTAAGGCACCTGATTGTAATTAACCTGTGACAATATAATGGTCCATGGAATGACCAAACTACTCCAAATACCATAGCTGATTTAGCGTTGTTCCTCTCAATGCACCACTCAGAGTATTTATCCCACTGTATCTGAGTGTGGAATAACACTTGTACAGCAGCTGATCGGAAAGAGAATTATCAGTATACAGCATCAAGCACACGCTACCTCAGCCATGCGCTATCTGAACTGCTCTCAAATGGCAAACGATTAAGAGCCTTTCCTGTACGGACCTTGCGGTTCAGAAACAGTTTCATCCCAAGAACTATAAACGCACTCAATCAGTACATGAAGTGCTCCTTGTAGAACTGTTTGTAGTACAATCACCTCACCTGTAAACTTGCAATACGGTTATAATATTGCATAACCTGAGCCACTTTATAAAGATTTATTTATAAATGATAACGATATCATTTTTAAGATGAAATATAGCAAAATGTTTTTTACATTATACAGATAAAATGTTAACATCATTTAAATAATCTATATTGTTAATAATTAAACATGTGAGGACACGGTGGCACAGCGCAAGTGACGATCTGGTGCCCCGTTCAGAGATTGTTCCTGCCTTGCTGTATGATTGCTGGGACTGGCGTAACCCTGAATGGATAGATAGATAGAATAATTAAACGTGTATTATGAAGATATTTCAATGTTCCTTAAAAGTTTTGAAGAATCGGCATTCTAAGCTTAAAGATGGCTTAACATCTATTACAGAGCTGATTGTGTGGCGATTGGTTACATGGAGAAAGAAAAGGAAGGACAGGAATTGGGGGTTAGTATGTTTGAAAGAGACAGTACTGCTGCAATAAATTATTTCATTGAAGGTTGTGCATGGCACAGCAAGCATCTTGCGGGAGGCAGGAACAATCTCTGGACAGGGTGCCAGCTCGTCACTATCACTCGATTAACTTCCATTTGTTGTTTATACCACTGTTAAAACCAACAAATAGTAAGTTTTTCCTTGCCTCCACTTGGTATTTGCTGAAATTCTTCTATTTTCCCCCGTGCTTTTGCCATTGCCTTTTCACAGAACGCTGAGCTTAAGGGCTATTTATATTGATTTGCATATTCAAAGAGGTGTAATTCTGGGAGTTTGAGAGTGGCGGCAGGCGTGTGCACCTGCGTTAGTTTTCACGCTGACTGAGATTTATGGAAGAACATGGAAGTTGGCGAACGCCCAGATTTATGCATCTAGATTTCTTTGTGCGTATGCACATTTCCGCTTTTGTCTGTACACCATATTTTTGTGTGAATTCTACGCACAGCTTTATGCATGAGGCCCCTGGAGAAGAACGGAAATGCTGTGATTGACACAGGACTGAAGGACAGAAGCAGCTCAGCCAGGGAACGGCTGGTTGCATTACAGTAATGAACAATTACAAGTACTGTAATTATGTTAAGATATTCAACTTCTTTTTTAAGACAATTCATGTTCAGCTGAACCCACATCTTTCTGACTTAAGTTTATAAACAAGTGTGTTATCACTATCCCTAGAGAGCGACAGCACAGCTTTCACCATTGCATGTGTCACAATATATATATTATTTGAAATATGAAATATTTTAATCTTTACTAAAACTCATGGCAATTGAACATTTTAATACTCTCTTGTGTGTATGACCATGTAATAAAAACACTGTGACTTGTGGAAAGGGACAAGATGAGTTAACTATGGTTCATCTTTCAAATCATCATGTCTTTTTAGACAATGATGGCAGCCTTCCTTAAGATTGGCCCACTTGGCATAAGTGCATCTGGTCATTCTCCATCAACCCTAGGAATAAGAGATCAATCACAGTTAATCAGTTATTATTTTAAATTTCATTCTTAATATCAGATATAGTAGCTCCACAGTGTACTTAGTAAAAAATATTAAAATATAGTGCAGTAAGAAAAACTAAAAAGCATTAATAGAATTAGATTAAAACTTTAATATAAGAAAAAAATCAAGAATGTGCTAGAAGGAGCTTGTAAAAGACTAATATGAAGAACAGAGATTATCACAATGCAGACGAAATAAACTTTAGAAGTAAAAGAAATTAGTAAAATAAAGCATGAGAGGGCCTATTTCAGAAATTTAGTGTCAGGGAAATACATCTCAAAATACATGTCAAAAACAAGAGCAAAACGAAGATGCCCCCATTTCCAGCACACGTTTTTGGAGGAAGTACTGCGACTGTTAATGTTGAGTTGTTATTTGTCATGTTATTTGTGTTGGCTTCAGTCGACATTCTGTAAGTGTGTGTTGTCCCTGTAAATGTTCTTCTGTTCCTCGTTATTTGTGGGTGGACCCCACGATCTCTGAGCCCTCCCTCTGGTTATGTCAGTCTGTTGAGAAGGCTCAGAAGCTGGAGACCATTTTTTTAAGTGTTGCTTTGTGACTATTACTGTCTTTATTTGATTTACTAATTTCTGTTATCTTCTTGCTATGTTGTAAGGTCTGTAATTTTTTAAATTATGTTTTGGGTATTGTTTGCCACAGATTGCCTTTTTAGGTCAATCGTTTTGGTCTTTTTTGTGCTTTGTTTCAAATTTTGGCCTTTTTTGCTGTTTTTGTTAATGCTTCTTTCATTTAGAAAGGTTATTTGAGTGACCTTTTTATACAATCCAAGGGTTTATGATCATCTATCCTCTTATGGGGCTTTTTAAAATATTTTTGAACATTTTGATTTTTTTTTTACTAGCTCCTCATTTTTGGAGTCTGCTTGGCTAAGGTGTGCCTCTTGTGGGTAGAGCATTGAAGATCTTGGCCTGCCTTTTATGGAGCTTTTGAAGGCCTCACACACATTTTGCCTTTGTAGATGACTCCACTTCACAACAGTGACTACGCATGGAGGGTTATTATTACCTTACAAAACGGTCAATATTTCAAAGCTCATTTACCAAATATTATACAGCTGATGATAAAATAAAACATTTTCCATTTTTTTTAGTTTTTTGCAATTGCAATATAAATGTTAGTGTGATCTCTCAGTTGGGTGACATAGTAGTTAGTGCTGCTGGTCTCAGATTCCAAGCATGTGTAGACTTTCCAACGAATAGTGAAGTTTTCCATTCTACTTCTACAAAGGTGCATGTGTTAGGTCAATTGGTGATTAATTACTGTCCCTTTGTGAGTATGGGCATGCTTTGTATGCATTATTGGGCCCTGTGATGGTCTGGCTGCAGTTTCTAGCTTGCGCAAAGTGTTACAGAGATAGACCTTGCAGCAAACCAAGACTTTTATTTAGATTAACCAGCTGTAAGAGTTTTATCATCCAAATGATTTGAAGTGTAAAACAGATATTTTGTGGTATGTCAAATTTTTCTCTTAAGTGTTTTATTAAACCACAGTGCATGATGATTCGACACAGCTGTAAATAGAAACAAGTTAGATGGAGAACTGCTGGCTGCTTTGTCATTTGCATCTTACAGGGGGATAAGGAGCCATTAAAAACAGCGAATGCAGCTCTTTAAGACTGAAATAAACAATTAAGGGTGGAGAACCTTAACAAGCAAGACCACTAAAATGAATCATCAAAATGTCACTTGAGCAATAAGCACTTTGTCAACAATAATTGACTTCTCATTAAGAAACTGGGTTGTAACAAAAACCTAAAGCCACTGCAGCCCTCCAGGATTGAGATTTCCCACTCCTGTTCTAGAAAGTCTTGACAACCAATTCCGTTGAAGACGAAATCTAAAACAACCTAAAAAAATGTGGCTGGCTGAGATATTGGCACAACTTAGCTATTAGGTAACCACAGCCTGATGGACTGAAGATTCTTCTGTAGCCTCCAACTTTGTATGCTCTTACATTACTGTTCAATTACATTGGTATAGTGGCTAGAGCTGCTGTCTCACTCATCAAGTATTCTGGGTTCACATACGTTCCCTGGTTGTTGTCTAGGTTGATTTTTCTCTCAGTTTTGTGGTTTCCATAAACATCCTTAAAGAAGTGTGGTACATTGTTGAGTCTAAATTGTTTTTACATTGGTGTCTATGAGATCTTTGATTCCCTATACAGAGTGGTATCCTTTTTTGCACTCAATGCCACTTAGATAGACACCAACCCCTTAACAATTAAAAATCTAAGAAGGTTTGAGAATACTATTTTTGTGTCTGGCTAGATGGCTAGAATTTATTAAGTAACATAAAACTCTTACAGCTGGTTAATCTAAATAAAAGTCATGGTTTGCTGCAAGGTCTATCTCTGTAACACTTTGCGCAAGCTAGAAACCGCAGCCAGACCATCACAGTGCCCAATAATGCATACAAAGCATGCCCATACTGACAAAGGGACAGTAATTAATCACCAATTGACCAAACACATGCACCTTTGTAGAAGTAGAAGGGAAAACTTCAGTATTCGTTGGGAAGCCTACACATGCTTGGAATCTGAAACCAGCAGCACTAACTACTATGTCACCCAACTGAGAGATCACACTAACATTTATATTTCAATTGCAAAAAACTAAAAAAAATGAAAAATGTTTTATTTTATCATCAGCTGTTACATCTTATATAGTATTTGGTAAATGAGCTTTGAAATATTGACCGTTTTGTAAGGTAATAATAACCCTCCATGCCTAGTCACTGTTGTGAAGTGGAGTCATCTACGAAGGTGCCACCAAGTGCCACATTTGAGTACCGAGAAGAGAAACAGAATAGGTGAGGGTTAGAATCCAATTATAACTTCATGTTACTTATGTTTTAGTGCTAATGACTAACAACACAGATGCAGTATGTACAGTTAATCAGCAGCTCTAGTCAGGATATGCTAAACTGAAGTAGTGAGTCTTCATCCGGGAGTAAGGAGATTGTGGGTTCACTTCCCGGGTCCTCCCTGTGTGGAGAGCTCTTTGAGTAGTGAGAAAAGTGCTATATAAATGTAAAGAATTATTATTATTATTATTAAAAGCTGAGACCGAAGGGGCATCCCTTATAGTAGCAGGCAGACCATTCCACAGTTCAGGGGCCCTGTAACTAAAAGCTCGACCTCCCATTGTTATTTTATTAATCCTTGGAACCATAAGCAGATCGGCATCTTGAGATCTTAATGTGCGCTCTGGTTTGTAAGTCATGATAAGTTCAGACAAGTAAGCCGGACCTTGGATAACAACAGTTACTTTCAGTTCTCTTAAATTAGCATTGCAGAACTGTAAACGTTGCACATTGCAAGCCATCTTGTCCAGGGATGTACTGAAATATACAGAGTGAGCATGATTATGTTTCCTTTTGTAAATGATAAACAGGATGCAATTAAATTTACACAGGAACCATCAATATTTTGTTGAACTGGAGATGCCTGTGCCATTGATGAAGATACATCAAGTTCCACTATAGCACTCACCCTTACTATTCATTGGAATGTGTTCTTTCTTTAGCTTAAAACATTTTTTCTTTAACATAGTTTTATAAAGTTGATGTGGTTGAAATAATGCTTTCTTAATGTTTATTATTATTCTCATTTATTACTACATCAATATATGAAAACACACAATCAGATTTATCATCAATCAGATCTTAGACAGGATTTTTGCCAGCAGGTGTACAATTACGTATCAGTTCAAGAGACATTTCCATTTATGATAGACTTTCCCAGAGTGGAAAGGCAACACATGATGTACCCAAGTGGCTGGGTTTTATCAAGTGTCACCCTCATGACCTTGCATTGGCAGATATTCTGTCAAAAAGAGTCTGTGTTTACTATCTTTCTGTAAATATCCTGCCTGCAGGGGTTAGCCTCACACTAATTCCTGCTAATGTCATGCATGGCTAGTTAACCTCCATTTGATCTGTCTATTAAGAGATTTATTCATCAATAAAGAGGTTATTACTCTCAGGAAGATAGTTAGTAGCCTATATATGAATTGTTCTATTGACCAAACAATGACCAAACAATCTGAATTCCAAACGCCTTAGTCATTCAAAGAGCAATTACAGAGAATTTAATTAAATTAGTACAGTTTAATAAACACTCTGAAAGTACCATGAAATGTAAGTAATTTCTATCTATCTATCTATCTATCTATCTATCTATCTATCTATCTATCTATCTATCTATCTATCTATCTATCTATCTATCTATCTATCTATCTATCACTTGAAATATAAACAATTTGCATTGAATGTACTGTATTTTGAAAGCAGTTACATTTTTCAGACTTCAGTTTGTCCAACTCAGAATTAAATGTAGATCATAACTAATAAAATAATGTTAATGATTAGACAGAATTTACTGGTCAAATAAAATACTTTACTCAGTAAACCTGTGTTGCTGTCTAAATAAAGCTTACATTTGTTTTCAGTGAAGGAAAACTGCCAGATGGACACTCCAAACCATATGTGTGGCAGAATGGCACTATATAAGAGACATCTTTTTAATATTATTTATATTTTATAGTCCTGCTTGCTATTAGTAGAAGAATGTGTTTTATGAGAACACTTAGTATAGTCAAATATCTCATAACCCTAGCCTTACCTCTACAACAAAGGGGTTACAACCTAATAAATTGATTTATAAAGGGGTGCAAATAGAGCAATCATCTGAAACTATCCTAACCAAAATACTACTACTATTTCTTTGTAAGGCCAGAATTATGCATTCTCGTTTGCCAATGTCATTGGTCTTTAGTGTGTATTTAAGGAAGAAGACAAGTAAGTACCTGTAATGTTTTAGTTTCTCAAACTACAGACTGATGAACTTATCCTCTTATGCAGTTGTGCATCTGGACCTTGCCCTTCTTTTTTATTTCGCATTAAATCCAGTTTCCCCTCTTCTCTCAAGAAAGTAATAGATGCCTTTGCATGCAATCTTCTTTACTGAGTAATATAGAAATGTTAGAGGGAGAAGTACTGCTCAGATTAAATAGGCTGAAATCATATAAATCATCAGGACCAGTAGATAACATCCCTGAGTGCTTAAGGAAGTTAGTGAGAACATATATAAATTATTCATGTATATTTTTAGGAAGTCACTGCAGCCCAGCCACAGGGGATGCAGAAACTAGTGTGTCTCTTCGTGCTGGTCCCAAGCCTGGATAAATGTGGAGGGTTACGTCAGGAAGGGCATCCGGTGTAAAACTTTGCCAAATCAATATGCGGACAACAATACAAATTTCCATACCAGATCGGTCAAGCCCCGGGTTAACAACGATCGCCACCAGTACTGTTAGCCAACAGGGTGCTGGTGGAAATTGGGCTACTGTTCGCCGAAGAAGAAGAAGGAGAAGAAGGGGGGAGACGTGTCTGGAGGCAGGAGGAGGGGAGGTAGGTAAAGAGAGTGGAACTGAGGGTAGGAACTTTGAATATTGGCAGTAAGGAGACTGGTAAGGAGAGAGAGTTAGCCGATATGATGGAGAGAAGGAAGGTTGATATATTGTGTGTGCAAGAGACTAAATGGAAGGGGAGTAAGGCCAGGTGGATCGGAGGTGGATTCAAATTGTTCTATCATGGTGTGGATAGGAGGTGAAATGGAGTAGGAGTTATTCTGAAGGAACAGTATGTCAAGAGTGTTTTGGAAGTGAAAAGAGTGTCAAGACAGAGTAATGATTATGAAGCTGGAAATTGGAGGTGTGGTGATGAATGTTGTTAGTGCATATGCACCGCAAGTTGGGTGTGTAATGGATGAGAAAGAAAATTTTTGGAGTGACTTGGATGAAGTGATTAACAGTGTATCCAAGGGACAGAAAGTGGTGATTGGAGTGGATGCCTGAGGAGTGGAGAAGAAGTGTACTGGTGCCGATATTTAAGAATAAGGGGGATGTGCAGGACTGTAGTAACTACAGGGGGATAAAATTGATGAGCCACAGCATGAAGTTATGGGAAAGCATAGTGGAAGCTAGGTTAAGAAGTGAGGTGATGGTTAGTGAGCAGCAGTATGATTTCATGCCAAGAAAGAGCACCACAGATGTGATGTTTGCTCTGTGGGTGTTGATAGAGAAGTATAGAGCCAGAAGGAGTTGCATTGTGTCTTTGTGGACCTGGAGAAAGCATATGACAGGAGAGGAGACCTCGAGAGGAGCTGTGATATTGTATGAGGAAGTCGGGAGTGGCAGAGAAGTACGTAAGAGTTGTACAGGATATGTACGAGGGAAGTGTGACTGTGGTGAGGTCTGCAGTAGGAGCGGCGGATGCATTCAAGGTGGAGGTGGAATTACATCAGGGATTGGCTCTGAGCCCTTTCTTATTTGCAATGGTGATGGACAGGTTGACAGACGAGATTGGACAAGAGTCCCTGTGGACTATGATGTTTGCTGATGACATTGTGATCTGTAGCGATAGTAGGGAGCAGGTTGAGTAGACCCTGGAGAGGTGGAGATATGCTCTAGAGAGGAGAGGAATGAAGGTCAGTAGGAACAAGACAGAATACATGTGTGTAAATGAGAGGGAGGTCAGTGGAATGGTGAGGATGCAGGGAGTAGAGTTGGCGAAGGTGGATGAGTTTAAATACTTGGGATCAACAGTACTGAGTAATGGGGATTGTGGAAGAGAGGTGAAAAAGACAGTGCAGGCAGGGTGGATTGGGTGGAGAAGAGTGTCAGGAGTAATTAGTGACAGACGAGTATCAGCAAGAGTGAAAGGGAAGGTCTATAGGACCGTAGTGAGACCGACTATGTTATATGGGTTGGACAGTGGCACTGACCAGAAAGCAGGAGACAGAGCTGGAGGTGGCAGAGTTAAAGATGCTAAGATTTGCATTGGCGGTGACGAGGATGGACAAGATTAGATAGATAGATAGATAGATAGATAGATAGATAGATAGATAGATAGATAGATAGATAGATAGATAGATAGATAGATAGATAGATAGATAGATAGATAGATAGATAGATAGATAGATAGATAGATAGATAGATACTTTATTAATCCCAAGGGGAAACTCACAAAAATGGATGAAATGAAATGAGAAATGAGTACATTAGAGGGTCAGCTCAAGTTGGACGGTTGGGAGACAAAGTCAGAGAAGTGAGATTGCATTGGTTGGTTTGGACATGTGAAGAGGAGAGATGCTGGGTATATTGGGAGAAGGATGCTAAGGATAGAGCTGCCAGGCAAGAGAAAAAGAGGAAGGCCTAAGCGAAGGTTTATGGATGTTGTGAGAGAGGACATGCAGGTGATGGGTGTAACAGAACAAGATGCAGAGGACAGAAAGATATGGAAGAAGATGATCCACTGTGGCAACCCCTAACGGGAGCAGCCGAAAGAAGAAGAAGAGGAAGACTGCACACTGGGGAAATTCTGAAAGACTGAAAAATGGAAAATATTATCCAATTTTTTAAAATGGGTGATTGGGCAGATCGATGTAACTATAGGCCAGTGAACGTAACATGCATCACAGGTAAATTAATGGAAGAAATTATAAGGAATATAATTGAGCAACATACAGCAAGAACAGAACTTTTGCTGAACAGTCAGCATGGGTTCAGAAGAGGGAAGTCAAATTTTAGTAACATGCTGGGTTTCTATGGGGAAGTGACAAAAAGATACAACCATAGTGGTGCATATGATATTATTTGTCTTGATTTTCAGAAAGCATTTTATGAAGTCCCACATAAGAGGTTCAAAATCAAACTAAAAGAAGTGGGAATTCAGGGTATAGTGTCTATATGAATGCACAATTGGCTAAAACACAAGAGGCAGAAGGTTGTGGTGCTAGGAACCATATCAGAATAGGGTGAAGTTAAGAGTGGTGCTTCACAGGGATTAGTGCTAGGTCTGCTTTTACTTTTATAACATTTCTGAATTGGATAGGAATATAAATAACAAGCTGGTTAAGTTTGCAGATAGTACTGGGCTAGGTGGATTGGCAGATAATCTAGAATTACAGAGAGACTTGGACAGCATGCCAGTTTGGGCAGATTTGTTGCAGATGGATTTTTATGCAAGTAAATGTACAGCTATTACACTTAGGAAGTAAAAATGTTAAACTTAAACTCACAATGGGAGTTCTGAAAATTGCAAGTACACCTAATGAAAAGGATTTAGGAGTCACAGTGGACTTGAGACAAAATGTTATTTTGGAAGAATTGCATGGATAGGACTGATGAGCTTTGTTGGCCTGAATGGTCTGTTCTTGTCTACATCTTTATAATGTTCAAATGTTCACTTCCTTGGCAAACTGTCACATGGAATATCTTTCATTCTTCATTTTTTAAGAAAGCTATTTCACTTTGGCCATTTGTGAACCCAGAACTGAACTTTAGAAATGCCAGTACTGTGCAGCCTAAGTGCTAATTCAAATACAAATGTTTCTCTAATAAACAAATAGCATTAACACATGACTAAATAAGGATTGAGCTAAGGGAATTTACCATTGGGATGCTGAAGGAATGGCTGCTGAAAATAGGGCCTGTGCAGTCATATGTGAAAAATAAATTAAAATTACACATTTCAAGCAGTAACAGCCAATAGAAACACTAGCAATGCCTTGGCTGTATTTTGAAATCATTTTAATGGTATCTTGATAAAAAATGTATTGATTTCTATCAAAACATGAAAATTTCTGGGTTTGTCCAGACTTTTGACTGGTAGTGTAAATTAAACATTTTTTTTATCAATTCAAGATTAAGGAGAGGTAAAGCCTCTATAAAATTCAAGAAAAATAAGTTTTAATCATCACCTTGTCCCTTTCTTTGTTTATCATTGTTGATCTTTTCCCCCATTTTCTTAATTGTTCTTTGTTTATGTTTTAGTTTCTAAATTTAGCTTTGTCTGGATGTCTTACTTTCAATCTTGATTTTAGCATTATGGAGCAAGACTTCTTGACGAGAGAATACTGTCAGGTGTCACATTAAGTGCACTCACCTTAAAGAAATATCTGAACTTCGCTCCCAACCCCTGGAGAATGCAGTGCCATTGTCATCTTTTGCTTGTGGTCCAGCTGATTTTTCTTTGATAAAAGCTTTTGGTATTAATTTTTGCAGTTAGTTTTAATTCTTCTCGAAGCTTTTTAGTGGAACTTAGCATTGCTCTTAGACTTTTTTTTTTTGTACTTTTGGTATTTTTTGGCCAGGTTTTAGGATTTGGTTTTGGATATTCCCTTGGGCTTTATTGCTGACATCCATTTGTTCAATGATCTCTCTTGTTGTGATAAAAATTGTGCTTTTTGGATTTATAGGTACTGTATACTGGTCTATATTACTTCTTTAATTCTTCTCAGCTTTTTTGTGAATTTTGTATGACCTTAGAAGTTAGTATTTCTGATTTTGTTATATATTATTGATTTATGCATACTGAATTTTAGGTTTTTAATTTTAAAATCAATTAGCATATTAAGGTTTTTGTGTAGTTAATGGTTTCAGCCATCTTCGTTAGAGTTAATCTTAGCAAAAATTAAGAAAGAAAAGATTTTTTTGTTTTTACATATTACTATGCCTTAGCAATACTCAGATTAATAGAAAAAGAGAAACTTCTAAAACTATTACAAATTCACACTTAATTAACTACCTTCTAGTGGCATTCTAGTGGTCTGCTGGATCTAAGGCACATGCACAAATGTCTTGTCTGTGAATGGAATCAAGGAGGTGTAAAGCTGGTTTAGGGTCCACCAGTCCACACTTTGATAAGATGTTAACAATCTGCTCACTCAGACCATGTAGCCAAGGTGCTGCTCTGCTCCAGCAGCAACAAATCAGATGTGTTTTCTTCAGCACAGGCAACAGTTGAGGCTAACACAAGCAATAGTTAGACTGTTCTCCTCAGCCAGTGTACAACCCTAGAAAACAAGGGCAGGAAGGAATGTCTCAGCCTTGTGGGCAAAACAGATGATAAGAACTTTAGTCTTTCCAGCACTGAATAAAACAAACCAAGACACAGTCCATTCAACAGTCCCAGAGAGGTCTTCATTCATTAAGCCATCAAAGTCATGATAGGCAGCCTTAACCAGGATCATTTGGTGCAAGTTATCAAGCTGACTCTTCATTTGAGTTATGAGGTCATTAATAATCATTAGGAAAAGAAAGGACCCTGGGACAAGCTGACATTCATAAGACAAGCTGTCATCTCCATTCCAGATATAACAACTTTGTGTGAGTGATTTATGAAGAAATTGGTCAACCAGTTATAGACACACCCTGTGACCCCACTTGCCTGGCGCTTAGCCAGAAGGCTTCAATGCCACACGTAGTCAAATGCATAACAGATGTCCAGTGCAACAACCTGAACTTATATTTTCGCATCTATGCCTTCTGTACGTAAGTGAGTGATTGACACTAGAAAGTCAAATGGGAAGCACCCAAGCACTCAGGTAACCATACTAATTGTCAGAGATGAGGTGGTTGTGATGGAGATGTGCATGGAGACATTGATTTACAATTATCTCTTTCACCTTTAACATAACAGGGAGTAGCAATACATAACAGTAATTGTTTGAGTGTGTTTTCTGAACCACCTTTGTAAATAGGAGAGATGCACACACGTTTCTATTCACCTGGCACATTACTAGACTGAAGAGACAAAATGGAACAGTCATGTGAAAGATACCTGCAATTTCTGTACCACATGTCATTAGTGAAACGGACAAATAAATGAAATCCTGATTTAATCCTTGCTGAAATCTAGACCACTGAGTAATTAGAGGACCTAACAGCTCTTAGTGTGAATGTTTTGAAGGCAAGTGTCAGTATAATGTCCCTAGTTTGAGGATCCTGTTACCCATCACTGATGGGCAGCCTTTGCTGAGAAGATATCCCTCCGCAGCTTAGCATTAGCTCATGCTGACAAGATGACTTTGTCATCCCTCAGAAGAGTGAGAACAGAAAGCAGCCCAACATGTCCAACACACCTATATGACACGACAATAATGCTTGGAGAAATCGGGATTTACTTTGATCTTGGGTGCTACTCAATGCTAGAAAAGCCATCAGCCAAAATAGAGCAAGCACTTCAGCATACAGTATGATGGAACCCAGGGGTGTCATTAATACCACAAATAAGTAAACACCTTTTTGAATTATAGAAAATCTAAAACAATTAAAATTGAACTTTAAACTAATAGAAACCAAAATTTTAAATATAACAAAAATTTCTACTAGAACACTATCAATTTATTTATTTAATTCTCCATATGCCAGCTTATCCTGAATAAGAAAAAACTGAAAACATCTGGAGAAAAAACTACAGACAATTTTTAAACATACCTCTAAAATTATTAAATGAAGAAGGAAGTCTTGGGGAGTACAGGAAACTAATGAAGCACACTCTTTCATTAGAAAGCATCATTCTTTTGTGAACCAGTTTTCTTCAGAAAAGTCCATCACTCTGCATTATATTCTCTTATTTTCACTTGTACAAATGTCTTAAAGTTGGCCATAAATCTGCTTTAACCTGCAGTTAGTATCTCTTTTGTATGTCATTTGAGCCATTGTTTTGCACCACGTGCTGAACTTTTACACAGAACTAATGTGTTACTTTGAGATTGGGGGTGAGGAAGGAGATGTTATTCAAATTATCAGGAATCAAAAGTTGGATGGCCTGCAGTATTGATGTTCTGGTCAACAGCGGGAGAGGAAGTTTCAATGTTCAGAGGAAACCTTCCCAAGTTTAACTAAAACTAGTACTTTAAGACAATATTTTATAAAAGAAACTGAGAGTATGGGTGGACTGATTGCTGAATTCATTGGCCAGCCTAACATCACTTAGCCATTAGGAAGGTTAAAAAGATTCTGCAACTAGTGTGAAGGAGGCAGTCAGGAGCAGAGAAAAAGTTGGGGTATCACCCCCAGTAACCCTGTTTAACTGAAACAAAAGTCCAACAAATATAAATAATTGCAAAATAATCTGAAAAGGGTCAAACCCAAAAGATGCTGAAACCAAGTCTGCCTGCTGTGGTTTTTCTATAGTCACTTGCTCTGTCTGTCAGCCTCTGCTGTGCTCCTGATTGAGCTACGTTTAGACACTGCCTCCCCCAAACCATTAGATGGCAGCTTCCCTACAGTATAACGGTGTCCCAGATTCCCACAGGACATCATGGAATTTGGAGTTCAGCATTGCAGCCCTGCTGGGTACTGTGGGTGCCGCCAGGGGACACTATGAGAAGACCTTGGGACTCTAATCTCCTACATAGCCCGGAAGTACTATCAAGTCACGAGGGCAGGAGTCCAGAAGTACTTCCGGGCTACCAAGAAACTCAAGCTCTCCATTTGACCCAGAAGTGCTGGCAAGTCACATGGACAGAAGGACAGAAACAATTCTGGGTTGGACCTTATATAAAGGACTGCTGTGAACCCATCAAATGAGCCAGAGTCGGGAGGTAGTAGACAACACTTGCTGGGAGGTGTGGAGGAGAATGAAAGAGATTTGTGATTGTGTTATTTGATTATGTGCCTGTTTACTTGTGGCTGTGATGCTTAGGGGCACTGTACAAGAAGAAAAATAATTAAAATACTTCTTAAAGGGGCAACAGTGCCACCTAGCATTCACACAGGTCAAATTCCGTTATAATGAATATCGTTACTGCTAAATTTTCATTACAATGAAGTATTTTTACGGTCCCGACAGTTTCCCCATAAGACAGAGTCTATAAAAATCATGTTACTATGAAATACATTCAGCAGATACTTTCATTACAATGACGTGCCCAGAAAACCTTGAAATGCTTGAATGAATCCTCCACAGAGCAGTTAGTTCTGTGGGTGCAGCTCAGTTGTGCACAATGATCCCCAAACAGAAACATTGTAAATTTTTTCCTTCTTCGAACTTTCCTCTTACTGTTTTTTTGCTGTGTTTGTTTTCTGTGGTTTTCAGTGATAACCTTTTGCTTATTGCTAGTCAACTTTTGAACTCATTGTCACCCTCCTATAGATATGGCAGACACAAAAAAATGACAACAGTTCACATTAGAAAAAAAATGTGAAAATGTTGCAGCTCTCGATTCCGGCAAAAAGAAAAAAGACTTTGCCAGTGAATTTGGAATTTCGCTATCGACAATGTCAACTTTCTTGAACTACCAAGCAAAAATAGAAGAAAAATCTTAGGTTGTAAACCTTGGGCCTCAGAGCAAACATATGTGAACTGCTGCATTTGAAGATGTCAAAAAAGCAGTTTTTATGTGGTTCAGTGGTGCTCGTTCAAGAAACATTCCCATTAGTGAGCCACTCATTCAAGGAAAAGCAAAGTTGCTGTCTATCACCTTGGGCCACAAAGTTTTTACTGCCAGCTGGGGTTGGCTAATTCACTTTTGGGATCATTTTGGAATTGCAGCCAAACCAATCTGTGGAGAAGAATCTGCAGTTCCAATTGAAAAAGCAAATGAATGGCCTGCAGGTGAAATCAGGAAAATCATTTCAGCTCATGAGCCTGAAGACATCTACAATGCTGATGAGACTGGAATCTTCTGCCAGCTGCTACTGCATCGCAAAGGCTGACAGCTCTAGTTTGCTGCAATTCATCTGGCAGCCACAAAGCAATTCTTCTCATCTTTGGTATGTCGACCAATCCTCAGTGTTTTAAGCGCATTACATTCCATCCTGCGAGTATAAAGCAAACCAGCGAGCTTGGATGACTCAAGACATTTTGGAAAACTGGATGCAACAACTTGACAAGGATATTGTGACACATGTGTCACTAACTTGCACACCAAAACATGAGGCTGAATCTCAGTACTTTAGCAAAATCAGCTTTATTCAGCTTTAAACAGGAACAGCATGGTTATTTGTTGTAGCAGGATCTACCACTCTCCTATACACAGACACAGCAGTCAGGCAGGGTCATGGCCAGGTTAGTGTCCAAGTAATACTGTTCCCTTCATTTATAATGTTTCTTGCATCACCCATCGATGACAGACGCTTATAATGCGACCGTGATCGGCTCGGATTTGCTTCTGTGGAGTTCTGCTGCAGTGCTGTGAGCCTGCAGTTGCCCTGGCAACGGACAAGCAATCTTTCACAGATGCAGCATCGTCCTATTGTGGGGGGGTCGGGGGGAGGGTCCCAAAAATCTCACAATATGAAGAAGAAGAAAAGGAAGATTCTGCTTCTGATTGATAACTGTGCTGCCCACCATATGCTTCCACATTTAGATAATGTTCGCGCTGAGTACCTCCTACCCAACTGCACGGCAGTGCTTAAGCCATTGGATTTGGGCATCATTCGCACCCTGAAAGTGAATTATCACAAGGAAATGCTGAGAAAAATTATTGTCAGCATAACTTGTAGACAGGAGGAGATGAAAGTTAACGTGAAAGAAGATATTGAAATGATTGTGGTGCCTGGATGCAAGTTAAAGAAAGCACTCACAACACAAATACAGGGAATTATTACTATCAAATTTTAATTACAACGAAATTTTTTTCCCTGGTACTTTGTTGTAATGGAATTTGACCCGTATACAGGGCGACAGTGGTGGACCTGCCAATTCTGGTATTCTATGGCAAATGCCAATCGAGCTCCATGGAGCTGGGCAGTGAGCACAGGACCCACTAGAGCACGGTTGTCAGTCTCCAGTCCTGGAGGGCTGCAGTGGTTGCAGATTTTCTTCCTAACCGTCTTCTTCATTAGTGACCAGTTTTTGCTGCTAATTAACTTGACTCTGCCCCTTAGTTGTTTCTTTTTCCTTAATTAGCAGCCAAACAATAATGAGACACAAAACAAGTCATCACATGACCAGCTCACCTGTGCCCTTAACACATTATCTAAAAATAAAGAAAGGTGAAGGTCTCGGTAAGGTTGATCTCTCAGGTCGCCAAACCATTTTGATGGTGTTCTTAGAAAAAACAGAAAAATTAACAGTTTTGGAAATGTCTGCTGTGGCAGAATGAGAGCAGCAACAAGCCATTGAATTAAATAATGGGTTTAATTAACAGCAAGAATCAGCTTCTCATTAAAAGATTGGTTGGAGTGAAATTGGTTTAGCTCAGTGTTTCCCAAACTCGGTCCTGGGGACCCCCTGTGGCTGTAGGTTTTTGTTCCAACCAGCTTCTGTTTTTAATTGAACTCCTGGGCTAATTAAGTGAACTGAGATTTCCCAAGTTCTGTGTTTAGGGAACAATATAGAAATTAGAAAACTAAGTTTGCTAAAAAAATATATATATTAAAATGTACCAAGCAGTTATATAGAAATAATGTATTTTTTTCTTTTTAACAATATTTTCATCTTGATTTTCATTCTACTTTTCTAGGTGTTCTAATTGTTTAATTAATCCATTACTTACTAATTAGTGTTTCTGATGCTAAAGTACTTGCAGCCTGCAAGTACAAACGAGATCTGCTCATTTTAAATTGTCATTATTAAGATACAACAAAGGGGGAAAAACTGCACAGAGAAAGGGCAAAGTATAATGAAATCAACAAAAGAGAGTTAAGCAGTTAAATCTATAGCAAAAGCAGAAATATTTATAAATGTCTTATAAATGTAAAAATTATGTTGCTATGCTTTTATGAATGTCGAATAAAAGAAAAAAAAATACCAGCTAATTAAATGAGCTCAGTGTTATCAGATATTGTCACTGATTTGGAATCCGGTTGGAACAAAAACCTGCAGTCACAGGGGGTCCCCAGGATCAAGTTTGGGAAACCCTGGTTTAGCTGGTCATCTGTTAGCTTGTTTGATGTTTCATTTCATTTCGGCCGCCATTTAATTAAGAAAGGAATAAATTCAGGGGACTAAATCCTTAAAATCAGGGCTAGTAAAATGAAGGGAAAATAAGTTAATTAGCAGTGAAAAGTGGTCAGTGATTTGAAAAAGGGTCAGAATGAAAATGGGCAGCCACTGCGGCCCTCTAGGCCCAGAGTTTGACACCCCTGCACTACAGGATGTCGGGCCCTCAGGTCACCCTCATCAAGTCTGTTCCTGATTGTTTGGTCAGAGACACCAGTGGCCTGCTGGAGGTCATTTTGTAGGGCTCTGGCAGTGCTTATCTTGTTCCTCCTTGCCCAAAGGAACAGATAACGGTCCTGCTGATGGGTTAAGGACCTTCTAAGGCCGTGTCCAGCTCTCCTAGAGTAACTGCCTGTCTCCTGGAATCTCCTCCATGCCCTTGAGAATGTGCTGGGTAACACAGCAAAACTTCTGGCAATGGCATGTATTGATGTGCCATCCTGGAGAAGTTGTGTAACCCCTGTAGGTCCAGGAATCGCCTCATGCTACCAGTAGCAACACTGACCGTAGCTAAATGCAAAACGAGTGAAAAAACAGTCAGAAAAGATGAGGAGGGAAACATTTCAGTGGCCTCCACCTGTTAAACCATTCCTGTGTTGGGGGTCGTCTCATTGTTGCCCCTCTAGTGCTCCTGTTGTTAATTTCATTAACACCAAAGCAGCTAAAACTGATTAACAACCCCCTCTGCTACTTAAATGACCAATTCAATATCTCAGAAGTTTCATTGACTTGATGCTATACTCTGATTAAAAAGTGTTCCTTTAATTTTTTTGAGCAGTATATATATTCTGTTCTATAACAATGATCTCTATTAAGCTCTAATAATATTCTCTAATCTCTAATAATATCTATTCTATTCTAAAATAATAACCCGATAACATCAGAAAGTCCAAACTAGAAGTCTCTATTTTAAAAAATTATTTATTATTCCTCAGAGGTCACACCTTTTGTAAAATACCAACAGAAAAAAAAATCATTCATGTAACCTCATAGTTAAGTCCAGAAATCACTGTACACTTCACAGCTTTAGAGTACCTGTTTTATTAAGGACAACAATGAGGTTGAGATCACTCTTCTGAACCAGTAAATACAGAATGCTGCTTTTAATCAAGTGATGTCCATCCCACAGAATCTGTAACTCTGCCTCCTTAATATGTTCTAAGATATCATATGGAGTTGAAGACAGTAGAGACAATGCCATGGCTTTGGTGCCAACAGGTTATTAATGACCAAAATTCTTCCTTTTAGAGAATGTTGAGGCTTCAACCAGTACCACTTCCTCATCCACCTTCTTGAACTTCTCCTCACAATTCTTTACTAACTCAGAATGATTTCCAAACCATATACCAACATATTTAAATGCAAAACATACTCACTGCATTTCACAGAATGCTGAAATAATATTTTTTATATCCCACCTTATTACCCAAGGATTAATATATAGTCCTCTAGCACACGTTTTTCTTTCAATTAAACTTTAATTGTATGTTATCTAGAGAGCTACTAGTAAGAAAAAAGTGGAGGCTACCTCTTTCCTGACACTGCCATTATAGCAGGAATAAAAATTTAAAACAAGCAAAGAAACCAGTTGTAAAACAGAGATTACAGCAAGCACACAGCACAGTGTCATCCCCTCTTCATAATTGTGCTACTCCCAGCATGCACGGTGAGAAAGAAAGAAAGAAAACCTCTTCCTGCTCAACTGGACCTGGTATTTATTGCTTATTTGAATGGAAATCTCCTCTGTACACAAAGAGATTAAAATACCACAATCTCAACTTTACCAATAATTTGTAGATGCAGTACATATGTACCAGTTGTGCATTTGCACCATTTTAACTGAGGTGAGGGTTTCACTTGATTCCAGGTCTTTAAGGACCACCCGTGGGAGACATCAAGGAATAATCAACCAACAACAATCACTTCTGAAGCAAAGGTTCAAATACCAGGGCTACCAGGTCAGAGTGCTTTAGTGGTCTCTTGAACCATTGCTCAACTTAGTCTACTCTTAGTTCTAAAGGTACAGAAGCCCTTACAAGGTTTTTGTGCCACCTGCCTCTATCAAGTACAGTCCAGTGTTAATGTGGGGCTGCTTTGATGTTTCCTGATAATTGGAGGAATGATGTTGACTACTTGTAGTCACTGGTGCTTTTACTATGGTTACCATTAACTGTCCTAGAAGCAGTCAGCACAAGGCAAGGAGCTATCCTGGTTGGAATGCCTGATCACTGATATATGCATGCTCGCTCACTTTCATCACATTTGTAGTAACCAATTAATGTAACATCATGTGTTTGATATGTTGGAGAATGCTACACATTTTGAAAAAACAGCCTACACGTGTATTCAATTGCAGTGTGACAACTGATCCTAGGCATGGGTGCAGTGAAGAAACAGCACAGTCAATAAGCCAAGGAAGTTGGGAGTGCAAGGCAATAAATAACATTGCTTGGGTAGATCATTCAACATAGATTACTTTCAATTCCACACAATGTCAAACAGGTAGGTACAGCATTCCTTTTACAGGGACCGATTTGACAGGTGAACAGGAGAAGGATTTAGATGTAGCACAACCTTCTACATGTTTTCCTCTTCCATTCTCAGACCAGAAGACACCAAACAGCTCATTGAGATTACCTTGGGCTCCATCTTCTATCTCCAAGTCTTTCAATTCTGTGACTTAAAAGTTCCTGTCAGGAGGATAATGGCATAATTTGTGGGCCATATACAGTAAGAAAGTGCACCAATGTTACCCTAGTCAGTGTTTTTTTTTTTTAATCATTAATTTCAATACACCGTTACAATTGACTGCTTAAAAGGGGCAACATGCTGGTAAACCAACTCTCATTATTTGTTTTGCTTTTAATCTGATATACACTTTCATATCTGGGACACTTCAGAATTGCTAGAAATAGGTTAACGTGGTTATTAAATCTGAACAATATGAAAAAGGACTTTCTAGAATAAACTCCCACAGATAAATGGAGAAAATAAATAATCCAGTCACAAATCTTTGACGTATTCACAGTGTAATCACTCTTGATAATTTAAAATTTAATTTATTCCCAGACACCACTTTTACCAGTTTAACTAAAATAAATGAATCAGGTTTTCTTTTCTGTTAAAAACATTTTTTTTTAACTTATTAAAAATCGTTTCATTGTTCTCCATATGGAAAAATTGGCCAGATAACAAACACACAAACAAAATCTCTTCACTTGTTTTACTTTTCTGTTATAAAATATGAAATACATTTATTCTGTGTGTCCTTTTTATATATATTCATTTCTATTTGAATTTAATAAGCCAACCAAATCAAAGTATTGCAAAAAATACTGATGGTTCATCTGTATGAGCGCATCAAAATTTGTTATATTTGTTTGGAAATAAATACAATACATTTTTGTGTTAATATCATTAAACTAATTTACTTTTGAAAAAATATGCAATAAATAAATTCCTTGAATTAATTTTTATGATAAAAATCACAATGTCATAACCCATTTAAGTAAACCAAAAATTTAAGGCCACAAAATATTGTGGAACAAAACCAACAGTTGTAGACTTTCCTCATGTCTAGTCTCAACACTTTGGAATACAGACATACATTGCGGGAAACAGCTAGTTTTATTTTTTGTATCCTTTGCAGCCATCTAGTGTATATATGGAGAAATTCACAACATATTGAATACTAGATTTGACTTATTTTTTTCTTTTTAGTTTTCTTCATTGTCATTTTCCTCTGAGCTACATAATTTAGGCATACATTACATATTATAATACATGATTTTGCATCTTTAGAACGAATGCATATTCAGCTCAATTAAATTCTGTTTTATAAAGTAATTAAATATATCTCTTCTTTGTCTATTTTGTGTTCTGTTTAGATATTCTCATTTTAAAAAAATATTTTAAATGGTTTGTTTTAATGAGTGGCACAACTGTTTTACGGGTGTTTGGCACTGTTGTAGTCAGACAAATTGAGAGATGGTACGCTTGTAATGATTATTTTTAAAAGCAAGGCTAATTTTAAATAGCTAGATATTTCAAGATCAAATACTAGAGATTCTTTTAATTTTTAATTGCTCAAGAACTAATTAATTTGCAAAGCAGTTTTTTCTTTATTGATGAACAAAGTTCAGACAAGCCTCTAGCACAAAGTTTTCCTTTAAATAAATGCCACTCTGATGTCACACGCCGAAGCATGCACCTGGATACAACTAGCATTGATCATAGAAACAAAGGATGGTATTCAGCATCGGGGCATTCGGCATAACATCTAACATAAACAAATCGGCAATAAAGTTAATTTCTCAATAGCAGGATGGTTTTCTTTTTATTTTATTGAATAATATTTTCTTTTTCTATTCTAACTATATATCTAAATATGTTCTGCAGCATCATGAATTTTCCAGTGGAAAAGATGCAGAGCTTAAACAAACAAGTCTAAAATTAATTTCCTTTCAATAGGTTGCACACATTTATAAAAAGTAGGTTAATTTGTTGATAAGCTTTTGGTTTATGCTGGAGTCTACTGCCTCACTCACTGCTTTCCTCTCTATCTATCGCTATTCTGCCTCTACTACTGTATTCTCCTGAATCTCCCATACTCCTCAGTTACTTCTCTTTTTGTTCCCCATGCTCCGCCCCCTCTCCTTTGGCGCTTATTTTGTCCTCTCTCTGACAGGTTGCAGTTCTGGATGCTTCTTTTCTGTTCCTGCTGTGGGAGTGTGGGGTGTGTAAAGCCACTCAGTGTTACAATACGATTCTCCCGTGATACAATTTATCCTCAAAACGTTGCGCAAAATAATAAAAATAAATATTTTTGGAAAGGATGTGAAAAAAAGTAAAAGGATTAGCTTAAAGCTAATAAAATAAACAAAACAGAAATTTAAAACAGTACAAATGTACATTGATTCAGTGTTGAATACTGAACTGAATGTGTAACAGATCTTGGCTCTTTTGCTTATCTCGCTTGCTTCTCTAAATACTCTGGAAGTTTCAGACTCTGTCCTGCAAACCCTTTTTAACTAAACACACACAATTCAAACGTAATAAATTTTTAACACACATTATACCTGTGACTGACACTTTAATAACATTCTAGAAAGTAAGAAAATTTTATATAGTAACAATCAATATATACACAATATTGTGAATTTCCCATTGGGATTAATAAAGTATCTATCTATCTATCTATCTATCTATCTATCTATCTATCTATCTATCTATCTATCTATCTATCTATCTATCTATCTATCTATCTATCTATCTATCTATCTAATATGATATGTGAAAGATCAAGAAAATGACTTATAATATCAGATGTTGACCTTTAGCCTTGAAATGCAATGTTTTGAAGTCTCGACCCTTGCAATGCAGCAACATTTGAAAAAGACAATATTTCTTGCAAAATTAGTATATAAATTAGGCACTTGATATGTTTGTAACTGTTATAGTTCATACTTAACTATTTTTATATTATCCATCCATCCATCCATTTTCCAACCCGCTGAATCTGAACACAGGGTCACGGGGGTCTGCTGGAGCCAATCCCAGCCAACACAGGGCACAAGGCAGGAACCAATCCCGGGCAGGATGCCAACCCACCGCAGTTTTTATATTATTATATAGTAATATTAAAAAATGCCACCTAAACCAAAGTGCAGCCTGAGGCATTCATCTTGTCACCACACCCCAAATGCCAGCCATCCTCACAGCATCTAGCAAGCAACTGACAGTGTCAGGATTGTCTTACTAAGAATATTTGCATCCGATTGTATATGACTATTTGATCAAAATAAAAAAAGCACAGCTTATTACTTTTTTTCCCTGCCTCATATATCTGTTTATAGGTGGGAAAATATAGTGACATTTACTGTGGAGAGGTTGGGGGCATGCACTGATGCAGCATGTTGCCACACCCACCACACGATGAACCACCTCAGGATCCCAGATTAGGACACAAGCGCAGCCATGACACCTCAACACCACGCTAGTTTGAATGGAGTGCAACAGTGTGAGGTTTTCTACAGTGACTGGAGTTTTATTCCTGCCACCAACCCCCGAGTTTTCCCTGCAAATTGGAGGACCTGCTTGCAGGGCGCTGGATGCAAGTCAATGTCATACCCAGGACGGAGAAACTGCATGTTAAGGGCCCAACAGAGTGGAATCACTTCTGGCATTTATGGAATACGAACCAGCAAATGTCTGATTGCCAGCACAGATCTCTAGACTCAGAGCCACCACTCTGTCAAAGGAAATCTGAAAAGGAGGTACAATTTTTGCATGATCATAGTGATAATTGGATTTTTATGAATATTTGCTCAATTTAGTTTTGAACAATAAATTAGCTATTTCAAAAAGTGAGGGGAACATGTGTTTCAAGTTCCTCAAACAAATTGCACTTTCAGTTAAGAGAATAGCTTACTGTCACCCATTACCACCAAGTAATTTACACTCTTTCCAAGTATTATCTTCAGGATATATAATGAGTATCTTCCTTTTCAAGTGAATACACTAATAACATTGAGACTCCAGAAAGACAGTGTTAGGTTACAAGTCAATTCTCTGAAGCTGGTAGGTAGCAACAATAACCACATTTTTACTGCCCAACAGAACAGTAACATTATTGTCATAAATAAATCAATTTGCATATTTTCTATGCTTTAACATGTATTTATAACTGTTTGATTAGACTTTTACCTAAGAACATTATACAACTACTGGAATGTGTCAGACTGAAAGCTTCCCAATTCTTGGAAGGTACCCATATCTGTTTGTAATTATTTTTTATGTTTTTCTACACTTTTTAACTCTACTAATTCAAATGAAAATCATCTTCATATTTTGTCATTTTTCTACAGGGATGGTTGTACACAATTTGTCAGCTGTTTTCCTGATGATTCTGTATTTCAATTGTCTCATATGCAATGACCACTCAATCAGATCTTGTTTGGGAGAGTCTTTACGCAGCTCACAATAAATTTAAACTTTATGGAACATATCTGAATTATATGTCACAGGTGTCTGGTCACACTTATAGGTAATCTAACTTAGACACTTTAAAATATCCGACTACGCCACCCAGTTTTATTAAGAGACTGGGAACTCCTGAAATTTACCAATAATAGCACACAGGTTTCTTTAAATTGGGCGGTGAGTAAACACACAATGAAAGACACAACAGTAATTTTAGAAAAAGCAACAGTAAGTTCTATTACACAAAACAATATAAGGTACATTAAAAAGATAACTGAACATAACAAAAACTAAACATATAAGGAATCAATTTCCCTTTTTTTAAAAGGAAAATACACAGTCCACCCTATAAAAGTCTGTTAAAAGCAAGAATCATAGGATACAACCTTTAGTGGTGCAGAGTCCAAGTTGCTCACTGTGTTACCCCAACACTTAATCGTTCAACTGTCCATGGATGCACTCTGTTCCCCGGACACTCGTTCCCCTACAGAAGTTGTGTCAAATTGTTGACTCCCTGTCAGCGTCTCTTCGTTGTTCCTTTTTCTTCCACTCTGGGCTCCTTGTGTTGCTGGGACCTAGGCACGCCTCATTTCTCGTCTGTCAGCTTTGCTGGGTCCTTTCATGCAGATTCCCTCCCTCGCTGAATCCACATCCGGCGTCTCTTTGTGGAGCTGTCTCTTCCTCCCTGGAAGTGTTGCCGTCCTTGTGCCTCACGTCGTGCCAGCCAGGTACCCTTGTCGGCCTGCGAGCCCCTGTGCCCTGTCCGAGTGTTTTGGCAGCGTTTCCTGTGGACTGTCCCCAGTTGCCTTCTGCTGCCCAGGAGTTTTAAATCTTTTCCAGTCCCTGCCATTATCAGTTCCGGACAATCAGATTAAACAATGGTACATCTGCATTTCACAAACAATCCTGACACAATCAGTAACTGGATTATCCAGGATCCTCCAAGGAAGCAGCAGTTCTGTTATCACACGTGGTATTGTTTGTAAATCTCAACCAGCCATAAACTTCAAAGTTGCAGTACAGCAAATAAATACATCCTGCAGACAGCATTTTAACTTTGCACCCCCCAGTCCCAACAATGGGTGCCTAATGGAACCACCCAGTGCACAAAACAAAATGTAAAAGTGTCCCCCTCTGACATATATATAATATACCAAAACATGTAGATTACAAGTGATTTTAATACACAAAGACTGTAAATTACTTTACTTAAAAACAGTTATATATATATATATATATATATATATATATACATAATTAGGCCTTAATGTAAAATATTGGATTTTCACTGCGATTCTCCTTTTTTTTATTACATAGTACCGTACTTCACATATACCTAAAAAAGCATATTGGAAAATGGAAGAATAAGTTAGACCCTTAACATTTTATAGATTAGGGTGTCCATGAACAGATTTGGAGAACCCAGGCCTCTCAGGATGCAGTAAAGGCTTCTACTTAGTGGATTTGCCAGTTAACTGCAGTAAACCAGAGTCTCCTGCTGCTCTTTAAACATGTATTTTCATTATGTTATTTTTTATGAATATTTGCGGAAGTTCCAATTTGGTCTAGGGTGTTTATGTTTTAACAGCATGCTTATCATATTGTCTATCAAGAAATGAACAGGACAGAAAACAAGGTGTCATGGGTACATCATGAGGATGCTTTCATATGGATAATTCTTTCTGCTTTTCTATTTTCTTGAGGAAAATCATAGAACATGAAAACAATTTTAAAGATCACAGGCCATTCAGCAGAACTTCAGCTGTGTTCATCTAACCTTTACAAAATATCACATTTTTTCCATGATTCCATTGTACTTTGTGTAAAAAAATTATATTTGTGCCACATTTAAATTAAACCAGCACCCATCTTCTAGCTAGTGTCTATTATATTAAATTCCTTTGTAATCCTAAACACTTTCCATCATGTCTTCTCTTTCCCTTCACTTGTATAAACCTGAAAAGAGTTTCATTAGGGTTACTGTATATCTATTTGAAAACAAAAAGTGCTTAAGTTCATAATTTTTGGCTCTAACTTTGAAACTTCCCATTTTTAATAGAATGCCATAAATATAGCCTACTTTATTGCTTTAACAAAAGCAGAGATCATAAACATAAAATCATTTTTCTTTAAGAACTAAACTTGAAATACCTCCTACTGACTATTTCTTTCTGTTACTTCCAGTTGCAAACCTCTGAGGCCTTTCAGATTGACCAGAAACTTTGGTGCCATTAATAAGCTAGACTTTGCTGCCATCTTCTGCCTTTCTGATATATCTGCAATAGGCCTTTATACATAAGAAATGTGTAGATAACATACACACTCCGCAAACACAGTACTGATGAAGAAAATTACTGCACATCTTTTAATTAATTAATTTATTCTAATGTATGCATCACATGGAGCCTGAACTTAACTTGGTAGCAGTTAACAAATGGCAACAACCAACCCTGAACAGGATGCCAGTTTATTACGGTGCTCACTCACATGTATCCTCACAATCACACATTTAGGACACAGTTGAGAATATAAAAATAACATAACACATGCATTTTTGCAATATAGAAGGAACACTAAAATATTCAGGTAATGATCCATGCAGACACAAGAAGAAATTTCAAAATTCATCAGGGACACGTTCAAATTGATGAGGCGATCATGAGGCAGCAGTGCTAACTGGACCACCATTTTACCACTGTGTAACATCTACCAAGTTCTATATAAGAACACAGCCCTGTTAAGCTTAAGCTCAGGGATAATCACTTTTTCAACGCCAAAGAATATTCAGACTTTACATTCACTATTTTTCACTGTGTTAATGTTATTTATAGATACTTTGAGTAAGTCAAGTGTAATTGTGGAAAACCATTTAGATCAGTTAACATCAAAAGTAAACGTGGAAAACAATTTAGATCAGCTAACATCACATTATAATGTGACTCTAAGAAATGCTCTGGACACAGTGGCTCCCCTTAAAACAAAAGTGATCAAAGCACATAGAAACTCTCCCTGGTTTAATGAAAACACTCAAGCTCTTAAATTAGAGTGCTGAAAACTGGAGCGCAGATGGAGAACAACAAAGCTACATGTCTTTCAAATTGCATGGACAGAGAGTGTTAATAAATATAAAAAAGCTCTCTTTAAAGCTCGCTCAGTATTCTATTCTACAATAATAGATAGCAATAATAAAAATCCTCGGGTACTGTTTAGAACAGTGGCTAACAAATAACAAATGGAAATTCAGATCAACAGTCTTTCAATGAGAAAATTAAAAATATAAGATCCCAGATCTCTGCATCACAGTACAAATCAAATACTAGCTTAGCAGACCCTGTCTCACATTGCATTCAGCACTTTAATAATTTTAATCCTGTAACTGAGCAGGAAGTCTTAACTTTAATTTATAAAATGAAGCCCACTACTTGTTCCCTAGATCCAGTGCCAACAAAACTAGTAAAAAGTGCAATGGATGTTCTTGCAGCACCTATTCTAAACATTATCAATAGTTCATTATTGCATGGCACAGTACCTGATACACTAAAAGTGTCAGTCATTAAACCATTACTTAAAAAGTCAGACCCAGACCCACACATACTAAATAATTATAGGCTTATTTCAAATTTACCGTTTCTCTCTAAAATACTAGAAAAAGTAGTCGCCAGTCAACTTCAGTCACACCTTACGCATTACAATTTATTTGAGAAATTCCAGTCTGGTTTCCGCACTGGTCATAGTACAGAAACGGCACTAACGCGGGTTGTAAATGACATTCTGATATCCTCTGATGAAGGAAACTCCACTGTAATTATGTTGTTGGACTTAAGTGCAGCATTTGACACCATCGACCATTCTATTTTACTGCACAGGCTAGAAAATTATGTTGGGCTTACAGGCACCATGCCCGCTTGGTTTAGTTCTTATTTATCAAATCGATTCCAATATGTATAGAAATGTGCTGACAGTACTCCATCATTATACACAGAAGTTCAATATGGTGTCCTGCAGGGCTCAGTACTGGGACCTTTACTGTTTTCACTTTACATGCTTCCACTGGGATCTCTCATTAGGAAACATAATGTTAACTTTCACTCGTATGCAGATGACACCCAGTTATACCTTTCATTTAAATCAAATGAAGTTTCTCCAATGTTGTCTTTAATTAGTTGTGTTAGTGAATTAATGGAGTGGTTGAATGAGAACTACTTGTCTTTAAATACAGATAAAACAGAGATGTTAATTGTTGGAGGGAATGACGCTGATCACAACAATATTTTGTCATCATTTAACTCAGTTGGAATCCCCATTAATTTTACTGAATCAGTCCGCAATCTAGGAGTTATCTTTGACTCTAGCATGTCATTTAAAGCGCATATTACAAAGTTGTCCAAAACATGTTTCTTCCATCTTAAAAATGTTAGGAAATTAAGGTGCTTTCTAAATAAACATGATTCTGAGATATTAATTCATGCATTTATTTCTAGTAGGATTGACTGCTGCAATGCGGTGTTCACTGGATGTTCAAACTGTTCTCTATACAGCCTCCAGTTAATCCAAAATGCGGCTGCAAGAATTATTACAAGAACAAGAAAATACGAACACATAACTCCAGTTCTTAAATCCTTACACTGACTCCCGGTTAAGTTTAGGGCAGATTTCAAAATCCTCCTGTTAACATATAAAGCATTAAATGGCCAAGGTCCGGCTTACTTGTCTGAACTTATCATGACTTATAAACCAGAGCGCACATTAAGATCTCAAGATGCCAGTCTGCTTATGGTTCCAAGGATTAATAAAATAACAGTGGGAGGTCGAGCTTTTAGTTACAGGGCCCCTAAACTGTAGAATGGTCTGCCTGCTACTATAAGGGATGCCCCTTCGGTCTCAGCTTTTAAATCCCGGCTGAAGACTCACTACTTCAGTTTAGCATATCCTGACTAGAGCTGCTGATTAACTGTACATACTGCATCTCTGTTGTTACTCATTAGCACTAAAACATAAGTAACTAAATAGATATAATTGGATACTAACACTCACCTATTTTGTTTCTCTTCTCGGTACTCAAATGTGGCACTTGGTGCCACTGCCCACCTGTCAAATTGTTTTGCCTGCATAAGGTAAAGTCATCCCTGATGGAGGATCGCAGGAATCATGGGAAAGAGGGGTCCTTTCTTCGGATTGGCTGGCCCAGCACTGTTTCAGCCGTGGAATGGCCAAATGGGGGAGGCCGCTTGATGGATGAGGTCTCCAGGACTCTAAATATATCCAAATCTTATTATGTGATATCATCTACTGTTAAATTCTGCTCCGTACTTCTAAAATTTTTATTTTTATACTGTATTGAGGATTTGTTCTATTCTGTGTATTGTATTGTATTGTACTGTATTGACCCCCTTCTTTTTTCACCCACTGCAGGCCCAACCTACCTGGAAAGGGGTCTCTCTTTGAACTGCCTTTCCCAAGGTTTCTTCTATTTTTCCCTACAAGGTTTTTTGGGAGTTTTTCCTTGTCTTCTTAGAGAGTCAAGGCTGGGGGACTGTCAAGAGGCAGGGACTGTTAAAGCCCATTGCGGCACTTCTTGTATGATTTTGTGCTATACAAAAATAAATTGTACTCTATTGTATTGTATTTTAAAATAGTCATAGGTTTCAAAAAGCTAATGAGGAAATGGTTGTACTTTGTCTATTGTTAAAAGTGTGACACTAAAGCCTTTCAACAAGAGCATTTGTGCCTCTTTCTTGTTAGTTCTTGGTTCAGTTAGCTAAGACAAAAGGTTAAGTTCATCTACATTACCAAGCTCTTCAGTGCTCCCGATAGCATTTGAAGTATAGTTTCCACCTCATTTAAGAGTGACAATAATTTTTTGGAATAAATGAAAAAGATGTCCAGAAAAGTACTAAACATTTCTATATTCTTCTGTAATTGTTGTTAACTCCTCTTTGTCTAAGTGATTGTAATCTCTTCCTAATGTCACAGGTTTATGACAGCAACATCTCACAACTGCATCCTCAGTAATTTATCTCTTCTAAGACAGGTCTAATTTTCAGTTATTAAAATGTATGTGCTGTTTAACAGTCTTTAAAGCAATGGCTATAAACACCAATACTTCATTATGGCTATGGAGAAACCCAGCTTCCATGTGCTTCAGTCTTATTGGGGGGTCTCTACACCTCACTCAACCCAGTTCTGAATGTGATAAAGTAAACAGCTTGTTGTGAACATCAAGAGAGAAAGACAGAGAGAGAGAGAGATAAAGAGAGAGTTCACCACAATATGAAATCAGTGAAGACAGAAGTTTCTCTGGGTTTCCATTCATTACTGTAAGCAGGGCTGAGCTAAAGCAGGTCTAAGGATTGAGGAGATTTTGATGTAAATGTAGTGCACAAAGTGTTAACACACATCCCAAGCTAAACTGACACTTGCTGCATTGTGGACCTTTATTTGTAAAGTTCAAAAATATGAAACATCACATAGTGTCAATGAGGAAAACACATCTGCATTGTGCAAATCCGAAGAGTGTAGACATTCAAGTAAGAAAACTGTCCTTTTTGGCCATTAAGTCTCTGTGAGGCAGCTTAAAAGGAGTAATGCAAAAATTGTGAGTTCACAAATAAAGTCAGGATGAAGAAGCAGCCATTGTGTACTCTCCTGCAGCTGCGAAAAACACTAAAGAACGCTGGGAATTAAATGTTTTTGTTTAAAATAGAAGCCCTCAAGACTGACTGATTGCAGCTAATAGAGAGAACCATTTGGTTAGAGGGAAAACCTAAAACTCAAAAGGCCATTGAACTGTCACTCTAAAGAGAATAAGCAGCCAAAAAAGATCATCAATTTAGCACATTACCTGAAATGATCAAGGCAGCTGCAGTAAAGGCACAGTAGTCGGCAAGGAGCCAAACCTGCTGTTGCTGTGGAAAAAAGGACAATTGAACAGTGGAGTGTTGTGGGCAAAGAGCATAATCATGCAGGCTATTCTTTCCTCCTTCTTTCACTGCTATGGTTAGTCGGATACATAAAAGATGAAGGCAGAGCAAACAATTTTTATTCAGCACTCGTTTTTATCCTGAGAAAAGTAAAACAGAATCAAACTGCTGCACATTTTCCTGGGTGCTCCAATAATTAAGCAGTTTCTCAACAAAGCTAAAAGTTTGCCTGCTCAACCTAAAAAAGTTTAAACAAAACACTTACAAACATGAAATTATAACCATAATAATAATTGTAATATCCTTATTTAATATTTAATGTGAAATTTCAGTCATCACTAATATTTGAACAGATTTCTTTCTTGTGTAATAAAAATCTACCTAACCTAAAATACCAGTCAAAATAATATTGTAAATTATATACACAATATCTGAGAAAAGTGAAACAAAATTAACTAAATCAAACTCCTACAGATTTACCTGGGAGCTCTGAACATTAAGTTACTTCAGAAGAGAGAAAAGAAAAATTGATCGTGACTCTATGTGCACATGGTTGATATTACAGCAAGGTGCCCAGCAGAATCAAACTTATAACATAAAAAATATTCTTTCAAAACATGCTTACACACTGTGTACATACATACATATGCTTGCCTTAAACAAATAAACGTCTTATTCAAGTTCCAATAAAATCAGCTTAAAGGAAAGATTTTAACAACTTTTTCAACCCATTCTATCTCCAGCAAGCCAAAATGTGTTTGTTCAAGACGAGAAGCCAGCTCATTGAGTTGTGTCCAAGGCAGTTTAATACTACAATATATGTAGTTCCCTACAATGAGTTCTAGGTTCATAGTATTATTATTATTATTATTATTATTATTATTATTATTATTATTATTACAGTATTACTTAACTACTTGCATTATGATTTTTGGGAAAGATTCAAAAATGTTTAGCCACGTGAAAAGAAAAGAAGTAGAAAGCCTGCATTAGAGATTCTAGGCAATGCCATGCCATGAACCTGCAGTCCAACTGGAAGAAAACACATGGGCACACATTGGACAGTCTGAATCTCTTGACTATACTAGAAGAGTCTGGGAATCTTCCAGGTGGGGCTGGAAAAACTTACTAAGGATAGTATAGACTGATCTGACACAATGTAGTGGTGTGATCTGAGGTGAGAGATAAGTTACAATGCATAGTGTACTCTTATTTTATCATTGATCTCATCATAAAATAACATGAAGACATTGTGAAGGAAAAGGGGAAATCCAGAGCTGTCCCCAAACCCTGAATAATACCAGAGACACCAAATGCATTTTTTGTTCTTACTTTACCCACTGCTGTCTTTTATTAGTTACCTTGCCTCATCTCTTTCTGGTCTCCCTTCCTTCTACCTGTCAAGTGTTTGTCACCTTCTCTTCAATACCAGACTAGTTAGCTAAATAGCTAGTTAGCTAAATACTAAACTTATGTTCTCACCAGTAAACCTAAACTATATTTTGAAGTCTCATTGTTGGCGTATTTTGTAAAGAATTAACAGAACAATTAAAAAGGTAACGTCAGGATTAAAAATGAATTAAACCTTTTAAATGTATTCATTTATTTAAATGTGGCCTCCTTAGTGTTATATTTATCCCCAGAAAAAATGAACCAAAAAACATGACATTTTTTCAACATAAAAATGTTATTATATGTAACAGAAAAATGTAAATACTAAAATGTCAACATACATACAGTAGGAAAGGTATGTTTAGTATCCACTGCAGCACTGGAGCAGATTTAGTAAATGTCCTTCATGTGATATATTTTAAAACAGTCACCAATGCACAGCCTGGCATCACAATTGGGACAATAGTAGTGTGTTCTTTGCACATTTTTCTTTGCTTGCACATGAGAGGTTAGAATGCCAGTGCCTGATCACATGATCAATGCCACCCATTGCATTGATCACCCAGGCTTAGTGACATTCTCAAATTTCCCTAACACAAACAGTGACAGTTGCAGCATAATGAACAGGTGTTCATAATGTCCTTCTACTCGATTGCAATCATTTTATTTTTTTGCCCAATATCAGCTCTTCACCACGGTGAAGCCTCATCAGACCAAATTTACCATATAATGGAGCTTATAATCTATGCATATTATATTATTAATAATCTATGCATATAATATATGCATAGGAGCATATAATGGTCCTACAGTGTCATATGCATCAATTTTACTATTCATGTTGATGTCTGATAACCAATTCAATTCTCATTACTATCACTTGATTTAACTATTCAAACGATAGTGTTCTGATTTGATTTGTTCATTTGTTCATTTACACACCACTGTTTTGGTGGAAGGCTCCACTTCAGTCATTTATAGTGATGAGCTACCATAGAGTTGCAGAATACATTGAAATAGTCATGATTTTTTGCAAAATTGCAACATTTTTTCCATTAGATGGCAGCATAATACTTTCCTGAGTGTTTTTCAGGCTTAATTCTGTACATTGCATCATAACAGCTTAACACGACAGTCACTTGAGTTTAACTATTTTTACATAGGATTCAGATTAGCTGTTTTTAGATAAAAATGGTGTTAATGCCACCAGCAGAAATAAACATACCATGTAGAAGAGAGTCCAATCCTTACAGCTTATATGTTGTCTTTCAAATGAACTTTAAGGATGCTGCCGTGTAAGCTAAATTGAGACTTCTTGAGTTGAATCACCTCTGTTCAAACCTTTGTGCATACTGTATATGTTACAGTACAACCCATTGGTTTTCACACTGGATGCTAAAAATTGTTTTCAGATTTGACATATTGACAGGATGTCTATATCCTTTAAATTGTGCCACACAAAAATATCACATAATATTAAAATGTCCTAGAACTTACACATATCTTTTAATGATAGCTTTTATCTATAAATCACCTGGGGCCTCATGTATAATACCGTGCGTAGAATTCACACTATAGCATGGCGTACGGACAAAAGTGGAAATGTGTGTACGCACAAAAAAATCCAGATGCATAAATCTGTGCGAACGGCAACTTCCACGTTCTTCCTCTACATTAATCCCGGTCAGCGTGAAAAGTAATGCACGTGCACGTGCCTGCTGTCCCACCCCAGCTCCTCCCAGAATTACGCCTCTTTGAATATGTAAATCAATATAAATAGCCCTTAAGCTCAGCGTTCTGTGAAAAGGCAATGGCAAAAGCACGGGGTAAAATAGAAGAATGTCAGCGAATACCAAGTGGAGGCAAGGAAAAACTTACTATTTATTGGTTTAAACAGTGATATAATCAACAAAAGGAAGCTGATCTAGTGACATAGAGTGTCGCAGAAACTCGAAAGTTCAAATTCACAAAGTTGCACAGTGCCCGAAACAGAAAAGAGGTGGTCAGATATTAAAGTTGCCGTGAAAAGGCGAGTCGTAGCCCACCGTCTGAGTGTCATCTGAAAGCTTTTTAGGGTACAGAGAAAAAAAAAATAGGCACACAGTGGGAAAAAAGCACGAAATGTCAACTTTAATCTCTTAATTTCCACTTTAATCACGTAGTTTATTTTGTCATTAAAGTAGAACATCATAAACTTCATCTTAAAATTGTTTAATTTACCAGTTTCTCAAATCCCACTGTAACTAGAGTAGCACGTTAAATGCTTTATTTTGTATTTGATCTTCTATGTGCTCTTTGTGCACTACCTGCTTCTTAAACGGGCTTTCTCTTCTTCCGACAGGACATAGAATCCATTACATTTGTAATATTACAGCTCTCTGAATAATTAAAATACTGAGATGTATATCTGATATCATTTTCATGATGATAGGAGTTAAAGCATGTTATTAAACATGGGAACATGGTGGCGCAGTGATAGTGATGAGCAGGCGCCTTGTCCACAGATTGTTCCTGCCTCCCGCAAGATGGTTGCTACGCCGTGCATGACCTTCGATGAAATAATTTATTGCAGCAGTACTGTCTCTTTCAAACGTACTAACCCCCAATTCCTGTCCTTCCTTTTCTTTCTCCAAGTAACCAATTGCCACACAATCAGCTCTGTAATAGATGTTAAGCCATCTGTAAGCTCAGAATGCTGATTCTTCAAATATTTTAAGGAACATTGAAATATCTTCATAGTACATGTTTAATTACTCTATCTGTCTTTCCGTAGTGTCATGCCAGCCCCAGCAAGAATAATCGGGGCGCCAGCTCGTTGCTAGTGCTGCGACACTGTGTCCTCACATGTTTAATTATTAACAATATAGATTATTTAAATGACGTTAACATTTTATCTGTATAGTGTAATAAACATATTTTGCTGCATTTCATCTTAAAAATGATATCGTCATTATATATACATACATGCTTTATAAAGTGGTGCAGGTTGTGCAATATTATAACTGTATCACAAGTTTGCAGTGAGGTAATTGTACTTGTAAGTACAAACAGTTTTATATGGAGCACTTGATGGACTGATTGGGTGCGTTTATAGTTCTTGGGATGAAACTGTTTCTGAACTGCGAGGTCCGTACAGGAAAGACTCTCAAGCGTTTATCGGATGAGAGCAGTTCAAATAGCGAATGGCTGAAGCAGCGTGTGCTTGATTCTGTATACCGATAATTCTCTTTCCGATCAGCTGCTCCAATTGATGTAGTGAGAGTAACAACGCTAAAGCAGCTATGGTATTTGGAATAGTTTGGCCATTCTGTGAACCATTATATTGTTACAGGTTAATTACAATCAAATGCCTTAAACTAATAAACAATATGCGGTTAATTTCAGTATATTTATAAAGCCACGTCAGGGATGTGGATCTGAAAAAGAAAGGGAAACCGCACTGGAACAGTAGCACTGCTTTGATGCTGGGTGCCGCCAGCCTGCAAAACTTACGTACCTCCTCACTCATGCACCAGCCTCGGGGTGTATTTTACATCCGCTTAGCTAGGGAACAAAAAAACTACTTAACGGTTTTAGATCGGGTTTTATTTTAGAATTTGCTTGAACATTCTGGTTGATCTTATGACTTCTATTATCGTGCTAAGAATCATAGTTCACTTGCAGGAGCAATATATTCACGCTAATCCGAGACAGAGGCTGCAGGCCGAGGTGATGGGGAAACGTGATGTCAGGAGTGGGGAGTCTGTCTACCTCTGCGTTATGGAGCGTAACTTGCCTCTGCCTAGCTAGCAATATCTTTTTGTTTATTGATTTTTAAAGTTTGTCCTTTTTCAATACTACGTGGGTGGAGCCACGGGGAATGGCTAGTATGTAATATACAGTAATTACAATTGCATAATGGGGTGCAGTAGTTAGTAATCTTGTCTCATAGTTTTAGAGTCTTGGGCTTAAATTACATTTTTTAGACATCTCCAAGGACTTCCTATGGATGCTCCTATGGATGCTCTAATTTGCTCCTACATGCAGAAATCCCCTGACGTAGTAACTAATACTTTGCATATGATTCCTTTACTAAAATTTCTTACTAGGAATTGTCATTATCTAATATTTAGTCTCTCCATATTTCTTTATGCCTGGCTTCAAAATGTTTTATTTTTATGTTAATTATGTATTTATGTTTATGTTATGTTTTTATATTTATTTTTAAGTTAATTTTGATTCTTAATATTTTGTTATTTTGCATTTTTTCTGAGGCAGCTGGTAAAAACAATGGTACCTATATACTGTAAAAATCCAGTCATCCCTCCATTCTGTGAGCTCACTTTGGGTCCTGGGATTAATCTGACCAGGCATAGATGTCAATCCATCACAATGCAACAGTGGACCAAATAAATTTGAACTTAACTCTGTGCAAAAGTTTCAGCAACTACTCCTTTCTGTTTTTAGTTACCTCAGATAGACAATGGAATCTGCATTATTCATTTTTCAATGCTTGATTAAAGAATAAATAAAAAATTTGTTTTAGGCCTTCTTTTTACTTGTGCTGGATGGAACACTGCTGACACCTGCTGGTAGAAACAAACATATTGTACGTTTGTTACATAAGCACCCAAATTCCATTCTAAAAGTAATTTGCAAAAGACCATTTACTTTCCTAGTAGGGTGAGACCACATATTTTGAGTGTATTCTATCTCAAAATTGATATATGAAGCCAAACGGCACAATTTTAAGGGTTGGTGGCTATCTTGCACTGTTTATAAGAAAGAAAAAAAAACTTCAAAAACTATGAATGGGCAAGTGGGGAATGTTTTAAATTAATTTTTATAGCTTTAAAAATTATTATCATTACTATAATATAGGGAAAATCCTATAGTCTGATAACAAAAGAAGAGAGTACAGTAAGTCATAAGAGAAACATGTTAGCTTTATTATGATTTGCATTATTATTTCATATTTATTAAAGGTTGAGAAAAGCACATTTTGACAATAATGAAAGCAAAATCAGATAGACATACTATATTAAAATGCATACGAAGTGGGTTTACAACATGGTAATTATTTTAATTTCTCTTGTATATATATATAAACTTTACAATATATGTTAGAATGTAATACAGGGTACACAAAGCAGCAGGTCAGGCTAAACTTTTTGATTAACATCTAACAGTAAAGAAGGTGATTTATTTGTCTTATTGTTTTCTTCACCATCTATGGGCAATCTTGGTTACAATATACATGAATACATCATTGTTACATGTAAATCACAGGTAGACAGACAGACACACACACAAACACACACACACACACATATATATATATATATATATATATATATATATATATATATATATATATATATATATATATATATATATATATATACACAGTATATATACAGGTGGAGTGGTGGCTCTGAGGCTAGGGATCTGCACTGGCGATCAGAAGGTTGCCGGTTCGAATCCCATAAATGCCAAAAACGGACTCTGCTCTGTTGGGCCCTTAAGCAAGGCCCTTAACCTGCAATTGCTAAGCGCTTTGAGTAGTGAGAAAAAGCGCTATATAAATGCAAAAAATTATATATATATATATATATAGTGGCGAGCGGCTGGGGGTGGTACCCAGCCGGGACGCCCAGAAGGACCAGAGGATTGCTTACGCCTCCTCCAGACCACGTGTTCGGTATGCGCCCTGGTGGCTTTGGGGACCACGGGAACAGAGCTTTGAAGCCCTATAGGGGGCCAATGGTCACTGCCAGGGAGCACCCCAATGCCTGTGGAGCTCTGGCCCTCAGTCCTTCTGCCACACCTGGAAGTGCTGGGGGGAAGAAGACCAGGGACACCTGGAGTGCTTCTGGGTGCGCATCCGGTATTTCTGCCACACTGGGGAGTGCTGGTGGAAGCTAATCGGGAGGCACCTGGAGCACGTCCGGGTGGGGATAAAAGGGGCCTCCTCCCTCCATTCAATGGCTGGAGTTGGGAGGATGAGAGACAAGATCTTGGAGGAAAGGAGTGGAGGCGGACCTGAAGAAGGCATCATTGAAAAGGCCTGGACATTGGGGGAGTTTCGGGGGTTGTGTGTGGCACTTATATGTAAATATTACATATAATAAACGTGTGTGTGGTGGTGCTTATTACGATGTCTGCCTGTCTGTGTCCGGGCTGCTTTCCACAATATTGACGGGTGGCGATGGCCATGACCTGGTCAGGATGCCAATGGAATGGAAGGAACGGGGGAGAGAGGATCGCTGAGGCAATACCTTCCCTGGGACGCTAGAGGGCATCCCTCCTGGGTAACTGAGGCACCACGTACTTCCACAGGGTACACTGGGAGCTGGAGTTCGGTGTAGCCAGGGGGAGCTGCAGAGCCATTCATTCGATTTCCACCACACCTGGGAGTGATTCCAGGTAATCCTAATGAACCACCTGGAGAACTCCCAGGTGCTCAATAAAAGGAGCCGCCTCACTCCATTCAAGGAACCAGAGTTGGGAGGTGGAAGACGAAATGTGCTGGGAGAGGAGTGGAGGTGGCATAGAAGGAGAGAAAGTGAGAAAGAGGAAAAAGAAAGGAGAAGAGACTGAGCATTACTGCTGGTGCTTTTGTACTGTGCACCAGTGTAGTGTTGCTTTGGTCTTGTGTCTCTGTGCCTATCTGTGTCCGGGTTCGAGGAGCTGTATAGATTTATATATATATATATATATATATATATATATATATATATATATATATATATATATATATATATATATAAATGTATATGAGAGAAAGAGATTCTACATACAGTACACTGTATATATGAGAAGAACCCTACCACTATCCTTGTTACTGATAATTATAAGGTATGTTAATGCCCAATACAAAAAAGTGTGTAAATAATTGTAAATAAACGTTCATCCAACAACAGCTCTAATGCCCAGTGTTTTGGTTTGTAGACAGCTGTTTAGTGGTTACTATCCGGTGTAATGAGACAAGTACAAAGAAAAATGTTTAGGAGAACTCTCACAGCCAACCCCATATATTAAAGGATTCAAAAGACATAAAAAATGTGTGTAAAGTGCAAGATGTTGAGTCTTCGGAATTTCTTATTCAGACTGTCCAAGATGGCATTGCTTCTTGTTCTGAGGCATTCTGGGAGGAAGAGGCAGGTCCAGGTGGAATTGTGTCAGTCTTCCTTTCTGCGAAAGGAGAAGCAAGAATATTATTGAATATCGCCACCTCATGTTTTGAAGTAATATTACAATCACATAAGCCCTTAAGGTTTTCACAAAGTGCACGTTTCTGACAGCAGTTACATGCAAATATATAACTAAGTACAGTAATCCCTCACTTATCGCAGGAGATAGGTTCCAAGGCCGACCGCGATAACTGAATTTCCGTGAAGTAGGGACACCATATTTATTTAATTATTTAACGTGTATTTGGACGTTTTTAAACCCTCCCTGTATTGTTTACAACCCACCCTTTACTCTGTTAATAACAGGGACAACTGCTAAGCAATATGAAATCGGTAGATAAGTTTACACTTACTGTATAGCGAAGTACACGTAGCAGCTTGTAGGCAGTCATGACGGCATCAACCTTGTTGCAAAGATTCCTAAAGCAGATTCCATCCAGACTACTGCCTTATCACATCCACTTGCAACTCGTTTTGCGCCCTGGTTAAAGGGCACTGCGGCCGTAGATCTTATATGCTTTTCCTCCTTTTTAAATAAAAAGAATCGTGGACTCATTGATGCTGTAATGGTGTCCTGCAGCGGTGTAGATGTTCACTTCCTTCAACATATCCAAAACTTTTACCTTTTCTGCAATCATTTGCAATTTCTGTTGGCGCTTGGACACGGCCCCTGAAGAAGTAGCACGTTAATGCTGAATGAGTGAGATGAGACTTCCTGGTTAATGCAGCACTCCGTCGCTGAGCCAATCAGCAGCACACAGGAACTTAACTGCGTGCTCTGATTGGGTAGCTTCTCAGGCATCCGCCAATAGCATCTCTTGTATGAAATCAACTGGGCAAACCAACTGAGGAAGCAAGTACCAGAAGTAAAAAGATCCATTGTCCGCAGCGAAAAATCCGCGTTATATATTTAGATATGCTTACATATAAAATCCGCGAAGTCGTGAATCCGCGAAGTCGTGAATCCGCGAAAAGTGAACCACGAAGTAGCGAGGGATTACTGTACCTACAAAAACAAGAATGTACTGTATATGTGAAAAGTTTCAAATTCTTATTGATATTTTAGCCTTTGTTAATGTAAAAGCTGAAATGGTCACCAGGCCTTTTTTCTTCTTGTTATGTTTGCTCTTTTTTTCTTCAGCTATGCTGTCTCCTGATGTAATTATGTTTTATATATTACCAAGTGGTCAGACCATTAAAATTGCATGTTTTTAAATTTCTTGTAAAAAAATCATCAATGTACTGTATATATATATTTTACATGTGCATTTTTTAATTATCCTAATGAAACATCTAACTTTGTATTTTTTCCTGAACCAACAATGACAACTTCTACCTCAGTTACAGGCGAAAATAAATAATCAATTAATACAAGGAATTATTAAGAGTAGGACTGAGCAACACATGGAAAGAACAGGAGTTTTACTGAACAGTCAGCATGTGTTCAGAAAAGGAAGGTGATGTTTTACCAACATGCTGGAATATTTATCTTGACATTCAGAAAGCATTTGTTAAGGTGCCACATGAAAGGTTGGGCTTCAAACTAAAAGAAGTGGGAGTTCAGGGTGTACTGTGTAGGTGGGTGCAGAGTTAGATAAAACACAGGAAGCAGAGGATTATGGTGCTAGTAACCCCATCAGGACTGGATGAAGTGAAGAGCGGTGTACCTCAGGGGTCAGTGCTAGGGCAGCTGTTTTTTTAATACAGTATATACTGTATAAATGATACGGATACGAAAATAAATAACAAGCTGGTTAAGTTAAGTTTGCAGATGATGCCAAGCTAGGTGAATTGGCAGATAATCTAGAATCCACTGAATCGTAACAGTGAGACTTGAACAGCATTCAGTTTTGGGCAGATTTATGGCAAATTAAATTTAATGTAAGTTAATGTAAAGTATTACATTTACGTAGGAAGTAAAAAATTTAGATTTGAATACACAATGGGAATTCTGAAAATTGAAAGTACACCTTAAGGAATGATTTAGGAGTTGTAGTGGACCTGTCACTGTGAACTTCCAGACAGTGTTCAGAAGCCATTAAGAAGGCTATATAGGTTATATATAGTTTATATAGCACATAGTGTAGAGTACAAGTCAAAAGGGGGTTATGCTTTATTTTGTGATCAAATTTTTATCAAATAAAGACAAACTGAAAGGATATGCAAACATACAATGCAAAGGAACACAACCCTTCCACTTCCACCCTCACCAGTCCAGCCTGTTCACAGCAAAAAGAAAAAAAAAATGAAAGAATTGTGTCAAGAAAGGTAAAGTCAAGGCGTTACAAACCCAGATTTAAACATTTGAACAGCAGCAGGCCAAGTTTCAATTACACTACTAGAAGCACCATTAATCCACGCTGTGGACAACTCCAAATGTTCTAAGTTATAGAAGGAGGACTGCCAGTTGTCAACAGTAAGGCATTCAGGTGTCTTCCAGAGGGAGGCAATAATTAATTTTGTGGCCAGGGTACCCAAACAAAATAGCATACATTCAGGAAGATTAAGCGGATGCACAGAAAGGTCTAAAACAATAAAACTTGAGGCAGCAAGGGAATACTGCAAGACAATAAGGAATATGGAAGACATTAGGTGACAAATGTATATCCAAAGGAAAAGACAGAAGGACAATGCCAGAACATGTGAAGAAAGTGCCAGGTAAACCGAGAAAACATAATTGACAGACAGGATCAGCAGTGAGAATTCTTAACTGGGTGTGCTGATAATTTGGAGTCCTGGAATAAAACTTTACACTGGAGAAAAGGAGGTTATGTTGAAGCTTTATAACACACTGGTGAGGCCTCATCTGGATTACTGTGTGCAGTTTTGGTCTCCAGACTACAAAAAGGACATAGCAGCTCTAGAAAAAGTCCAGAAAAGAGTGACTAGGCTGATTCCAGGACTAAAGGGAATGAACTGTGAAGAAAGATTAACAGAGCTGAGCCTTTTTTAGTTTAAGCAAAAGAAGATTGGGAGAAAACAAGATTGAAGTGTTTAAAATTATTAGTACAGTGGATTGAGACTGACACTTTAAAATGAGTTCAGCAAGAACATGGCAACACAGTTGGAAACTTTTTAAGAGTAAATTTCGCACAACCATTAGGAAGTTTATCTTCACACAGAGAACGATAGACACATAGAATAAGTAACCAAGTTGTGTGGTAGGCAGTAGGACTTAAGGGATCCTCACAATTCAACTGGATGTTATTTTGGAGGAATTAAGTGGATACGACTTGCAAGTTTTGTTGGGCTGCATACCCTGTCTTGTCTAAATTTTTCTTATGTTTCAATAAATAAGTTAAAACAAAGCTTCATCATCCTCATAAAATGAGTAAAATGTTCAATATTAATTTAATTGGTCTTAGAGCATACAATGCTGTTCAACATGCACTAAATAGAGAGAAACTCACACATTATTGCTTTAATGAAACTATTCCCATTGGTATCCCTTATTGATTTATTCAGATGTTTACTTTATTAACCAACTTACTCCCGTATTAGGGAATGTGACTAGCAGTAATTAAGATTATGGCAAAAATCAGTGAGGAACTCAGCACCATTATGCCTTTCCACAAGTCCATTCCCACTCCTATTGGGACAGTTTAGTCACTTATCAGCCTGGACTTGCACATCTTTGGCATGTGGGAGGAAATCTGGAGAAAAGCCACAGAGACACAGGGGAACATGCAAAACTCCAAATGCACAGCTGTGCTGCCTTGTATTTAGTATAACTGTATTCTTATTCCTTTTTCCTTTAACAACTGTACTAATCCTAATTATATCCTACCCTCTCCACGGCTGTTCATCTAATCTGCTGCCCTGGCCTTTTGTTTATTTACTTACAGAATGCACAATTCAACAAATCATTATAGAATCTACTTGAAAAGACTTTGCATTTATAGTTTATTCTGAAATGTGTGCTTTCTTGCTATGTAAGGCACCTACTGATATTGTATTTTATAAATATTGAGAAAAAAAACTGGACTGATTTATTGACAGAGACAGAGACTGAGACCCAGGGCAGTGTGTCTGTTAGTCACATTGCCATGTATTGTGATATTTTACAATTATGCAGAATTTTGAACGGATGAATAATTCTGCAACAAATACATTAGTAGAGACACATGTAGCCATTCAGTTACTAAACCTACAGAATTTTAGATTCACAGGAAGCCACAGCCTTTCATAACAGCATTAGACACTAAACAGAAACTGGCCAGGATATGGCACATTGCATTCATAGTGCAACATGAATGAAAGTAAGCAGAAAGGGAAATGTTTCATGGCAGGCACTTTTCACAGTTATCTTCATCACTTCAACTTACATAACGAAGATGTACATAGTAAGATAAATTAATATGTTTCAATTTACAAAAAATGTTTTGTGTGTGAAATGAAACACCAAAACCTGAGTGTTATGTTGATGTAAAAGAAGTTCTGTCACTTCTTCAGAATGTTATATGCTTTTCAATCAATTTTAAAAGTAATTTTGCTTTTGCCAGATCAGGAGATGAGCCCACCCAATGTCATACAATGCAAAAGTATTTACACAAGAAAAAGCTTTTGAACTGAAAGACCTGTCTCTCCTCTCATTCATTAGTCAAGAGTCTTGACTGCATTTAATTAACATTATTTTAGAAAAATCCATGCATTTTTCAAGTTATGGGCATATGATTGGATGACTTGACATACAGTTTACGTGACATGAGATTTGTTTTGTACTGTTTGCTGTGGTCCAGCATTGGTCTCCATTGACACCTGTTCTATCAGAAAGTTTGTTATCTCATTTCTCCATGAAAATATAAGGTTATAAGCATTTTTCTCAGCCACCACTTCAAACTATATGGGGTAAATAACATAAAAATGATCATTTATGGTTGACGTATTCCTGTAAATTAAATTCACCTACTATTTATTCATGTGTTTTTAGGGGTATATATTTTATAGCATTTGTTTTATTGTAAAATGTTAAAAACTGGTATGACCAATGATGCCATAGTGTTTCACCTGCTGCCTCAGCACCTTTTATTTTCATAAAGTCAGCATATTCTGTTTATATCTGGGTGGGTTATCTCTGGTATTAGTGAGGTTCTCCCAGGGTTCACATTTTGCAGTGTTTCAGCCAATAGCCTATTAATACCAACAGTGAGCTTGATCATGTATGCTTTAAAGCAGACTAGACTGCTATTTAGGGGCTGTTCCTGTTTCACATGTGCTGTTCTGCTTCTGCTATTCAAATATTTTAGGATTGTAAACTGAAAAAGCATAAAAGAATGGTTCTAGAACTGCAATTGGTACTAGTTATGCTAAAAGCATTGTTGTCAGGGTGGTGGAGCATTTATTTTCTTCCTACCTAGGCTTTATACTAGACCTGTACAAAAGATATATTGACAATTGTGTTAGCACTGCCTCTTGCTCCCGAAGTCAGTTACAGGGAATACATTGATTATTTTACTAGTTTTCATCCACCTCTCTCTCATGTTTACAGTCAACATTTCCACCACAACTCTATCATTTTTAGATTTCAGCTATCCAGGACTTAAAACCTCTGTTTATTACAAGCCAACTAACTCACACAGTGGCCTTGCCTACATCTCCTTCCATCCCTGGCATACTAAAAACTCTTTACCTCTTTCACAGTTCCTTAGATTCCACTGCCTCTGCAGTGATGAGGTTGAATTATTTCATGAGGAGCTGATAGAGGATACTCATATTGTAGACAATGCCCTCAATCAAGCCAACTGTAGACCTCGTAACTTTCATTCTTAGAGGAACCCCAATAATAAAACCAAAAACCTGCTGCTCTACACATTTCACTCTAATACTCATTCTCTCCTACAGGTCATTAAACTTAATTTATTTACATCTGAGCCTTCCACAGAAGCTTTTTTTCCTAATCCTCCATTGATCTTCTTTCACTGACCATCTAACTTGCACAAATGTCTCAGCTCACTTCACAGTGGACAGCCATATTCCTCACCAGGCTGTTTTAGTTGTAACAGAAGCTGCTGTGTTGCTTGCAAATATAATCACCAATAATATCCTTGTATCTGGTCCCGCTTGTAAATTCAAAAGTAAACAATGAGCGTCTTTCCATGTTAAATATCTTATTTACTGCATTTCTTGTAGGAAGTGTCCAGCCATCTGCCAAAGTCAAACAGGGAGAAGGTTAGCAGACCATTTCAGTGTGGAAATAACATTTAACCTTTTCTTCCTTTTGCAGATGTTTGCTGACACTGTCCTACACTATCTGCATAAAAGAATGTACTAAAAAGGGTAACTGGTGCATAAATTTGTTGTACTTACAGACAGTGGAAGAGTTTATAAACTGACATATTTTAGTCAGAGTGGATTTTTGTAGAAGTGTATTAGGATTAAGCTCATTTTCAAATAAAGCATACACAATCTATAGATATCATGCAGTGGCATAATAGGCAGTGCAGGGCTGAGAGGGGGTCCACTGTGACTGCTGACTTCAATATTAACGTGCTTGCCTACCTGACATCAGCATGAAAAGGTAAATCAACTGTTCATTTCCACAACTTCATAAAGCTTAATTATTTATGTGGGTTATGTAATTGGTGTAATCCTTTGATTGTAGTCCATTATGTAATTGGATTTAATTTTATTTAACATGAGTTGGGGGCCATCAAATTCTAGTTATGCCTTTGATGCTGAAAATGTGAAAGAGTTCATGTTTTGTAGGCTGTAATTGTGGTGTTTGTTCTTTTATTAGATATACCTCATAATTTTCATAGTACATATATCCTTATTTTTAAATATTTTTCATTTTTATTTACTTTTCTATATATTATCTCTTAAGTGCTCAGAATGTTTAGTTTTTTCTTACATAGTATCTTTTCTATTTATGGAATTTACTTTCCTGTACTTGCTGCTCATTTATTAAAATTACTATCAGCTGTGTTTATCCATCCATCCATCCATTTTCCAACCCGCTGAATCGGAACACAGGGTCACGGGGGTCTGCTGGAGCCAATCCCAGCCAACAAGGCAGGAACCAATCCCGGGCAGGGTGCCAACCCACCGCAAGACACACACAAACACACCCACACACCAAGCACACATTAGGGCCAATTTAGAATTACCAATCCACCTAACCTGCATGTCTTTGGACTGTGGGAGGAAACCGGAGCGCTCGGAGGAAACCCACGCAGACACAGGGAGAACATGCAAACTCCATGCAGGGAGGACCTGGGAAGCGAACCCAGGTCCCCAGGTCTCCCAACTGCGAGGCAGCAGCGCTACCCACTGCGCCACCGTGCCGCCCAGCTGTGTTTATCTTTACTCAAATTTAAAATTCTTCATTTAATTTAATATTTAATTTGTTACTTTTTTGTGCTAAGCCATGAGTATGGTTTTTCATTTCCAAAGGCACCATCCATCCATCCATTTTCCAACCCGCTGAATCCGAACACAGGGTCACGGGGGTCTGCTGGAGCCAAACCCAGCCAACACAGGGCACAAGGCAGGAACCAATCCTGGGCAGGGTGCCAACCCACCGCAGGACACACACAAACACACCCACACACCAAGCACACACTAGGGCCAATTTAGAATCGCCAATCCACCTAACCTGCATGTCTTTGGACTGTGGGAGGAAACCGGAGCGCCCGGAGGAAACCCACGCAGACACGGGGAGAACATGCAAACTCCACGCAGGGAGGACCTGGGAAGTGAACCCAGGTCCCCAGATCTCTCAACTGCGAGGCAGCAGCACTACCCACTGCGCCACCGTGCCGCCCCTCCAAAGGCACCATTTGGTCAAAATTAACTCACTTGTAGAATGCACATTAGCTGGCTTTGCTGTTTGTTCAAATTTTGATTTTTTTGGGTTTTTTTTTTTACCTACGATATGCATAGTTAGCACTTTCTATTACATCTTTTATAATAACTTGAATTTGAGGAAGATGTGCTTATATTATAACTACATATCCTTTTCACTAGATGGCAGTAATGTATATTTCTGTATTTTGTTTCACATATGCTGGGCCTTAAAATTACCAAAAAAATGTACTTTTCTCAATGACTTTGTGCTTAAGTTCCACAAGAATTTACTCTGTCTTGCAACATGCCTACAATTTATTCATAGTATAAACATTGAACATCATTTTAAATTTCAATTTATTTTTCCAAGTATATACTTATTGTATTTTCTTTTTTTGTAATGAATAAATTACATTTTTGCATATACTCATATTACATGTCTGTAAGTAACTAATAAATTAATTTTATGTGTACCTAAATAAAAGGTTAGATATATAGTGAAAATGTAAAAGGAATGGTTGACTTCAATTGAAATGAATTTGGATTTTTAATAAAAAAGCAAAAAGTTTGTTGTGACTTAGATATTTTAAGCATGCATTTGTTTTTCTCCAAAACAAAAACAGGTATAACAATAATTTATAAGTAATTTTTCATTAATAATGAAAATTCATGTTTATCCTCTTCAGTTTATGATAACTTATAATGCTCGTGTTAATGAAAAATCAACTAGTTTTGATGGAGTTTATAATAACTTAATTCCTTGCTGTATATCTCTGTTTCTGCTTTATTGTTACTGCAGATACATATGGTACATTCTGTATCCCACTTAATTCACTTCAGAGTCATGGCTGGGGGTCTGCAGGACCTATCTTAGGCTCAACACAAAAAACAACCCGGTGCCAGTCCTGGGCCTACGTCTGTGTGTGTGTACATATTATATATGCAGTATAATGAGTAAAAACAATTACAACATTATTAGTGCATGAATTTCCACTGTACAACTACTGCCGTCTGTAAAAAAAGCAATTGAGGAAGAAAGAAAAGCTATCAGAAACACAGCCTTAGGTAGCCCTTTTATTTTAATATATACCTAAGCAGACGGTTGAAGTTGAATTTGGTCTGATGCCGGGGATGTTTGCTGACACACTAAGAACATGAGAGTTATACTGTACCACATGCTGGTTTTCATGAATAGGGTCCTGTGTAAATTCATAGCACTGGAAGAACTGCATCATCACTACAGAGGGGATGCAGCATTTGTGACAGCTGTGAAGCCTGAAAGAGAAGAATACAAAGTCAGATTTCATATCCACAGCATAGCTGGGCAAAAACCATGAGATGCAGACTATGAACTTGTTATTGCAAGATGATTTGTTCTGCTGTCAGGCAGTGACCTCTGCCAATTTTTTCTCTCCCTTCCAGCTGCCAAGAATCACCATGAGCCAAGTTCATATTTTAGAGTCAGAGCTCTTAATTATGAATAATAATAATAATAATCCGACTACTTTAGGACATAAAGTATCTTTCTCCTTAGCTAGAATGGACTATACACAGTTTTTTATTACTTCCTTTTGATACAGTTTCTTACAACAGGGGAGCTTTATTGTGGGGGTCAGGAAAAGATGAAAAGGTTTTGTCAAGGGTGAAAGAGGCTTATCCAAGCCTTAATCTCTGGGATCTGGGCCAGTGTAGGGTTAAAATTTTGCTTTAGTACTCACTTAACCCATGTCTGAAAACAGGCACAGGAACATCTGAGAGACAGTCAGCAACAGATGCTTTTAATTTTGTCTTGGCCTGGAAAGGGCTTCATAATTTAATAGCAAACAGGTTACAAGGCCATATGCACTTGGCTAAACATCTGGTAGTCATGTATGGACAAGGATGTGCCGATTGGGGACACTTGAGAGTTCTTAGAAATTAAAGAAAAAACAAAAAAACTTTTATATGTTTTTGTTTTCAAATAATTCTGAGAACAGAAATCTGTAATCACCTATAAGAAACCTACCTATATTTATTATTGACTTCTGGATGAAATATTGGTACATCTTTGAATTTTTGTGAAGCTTTCTATACTAGAGGTAATGCTAGCCTTATTCATCCCACATGTGTTAATGTATTGAAAACATGGAAATATGTTTGATAAAGATCTTGTTTACATTTCTGATTTTTACATAAAGACATACATGCATACATGCAAGGCTGGATTAAGTTCACTACAGGCCCCTGGAGGCTGGGTGACTTAGCTCCTTAACAGAGAGTTTATAATACTTCTGACAATGCAGCACATGGACACAGGGACATTTAAAGTAGCTCAGCATTTCTCATTATTGACTCATCCCCTCATCGAGTAGCCCCTTGGTCATTTTGACTCATGGTAGCGGTAAAAAGGCCCCTTGCTGTCACAGGCCTCTCGGCACACACCCAGAACATCATGATGGTAGATCCGCCCCGGCATACATATACTTGCTTAATCCAGTTCATGGTGACAATAGTACAGAGCCTATAATGTTAGGACTGAGCGGAATGATGGAGATAGACCTGGACAGGGCCATTACAGGACATGCATGCACACAACCTTGCTCTGGCCAGTTTAGCATCAATTAATTTAAAATGCATTTGTTTGGGAATGTGGGAGGAAATCAGGACTACCCGGAAGAAACTCCAAAACATATGGACATCACATAGACGACATCCAGATATGGTATTTGAGCCCAGAACAGTAGATCTGCGAGGAAGCAGTGCTAACCATAGGGATACTGTCCCACCCAGGGCCATCTTAACGCCTGGGCATGCTGGGCAGTTGCCCAGGAGCCCCACGAGCATAAGGGCCCCATGCTAATCTATGTATGTGCTGAGTGGTTGTGTAGGTAGGGGCCCCTGTGCACTGTTTTGCCTGGTGGCCTATAATTCTGTTAAGGCCCTTGTCCCACCTTTCCGATTCTGTTTAATAACAATGTATAGTCTAACCATAAATCAGTCACTGCAAAAATCATTTTAGTATGGCTTGTATTTCACTTTGCTTTTAACATTTCTGTGTGTAATTCATTGATTGATATTGTGCTAGAATGCACAGTAATATACAGTACTTGTTGCACTGCTACAGGACCTCCAAGAACTTGGTCTTCTATTGAGTTCCATGATGGGATGCCTTTATTAAAGAGAAACCATGTTTTGCTCACGCTTCATTTGAATTTTCCTCCAAGACACTGGTCTTGCATGCAACTGCAAAGTCATGTTGTCAAATATATGATTTAGTGTACAAAGTACTGTATATGACTTGATGCAAAACACTTGTTTGAGAAGACATAAAAACCTTGAAATGGATTACTAGATGACAAAAATAAATAGATGGAAATTGTATTACTGAATGAGACTTGTGATTGCTCAGTGGTCAAAATGTTATCCATATAATAAAAAAAACTAATTGTATGATGTATATAGAAAAGTACTTGGCAAGCATTTGACTATTGATTCATTGAGGAGCATGAAAGTAAACTGGACCATATGGAAATGTTGTTTGCACTTTATCCATTCAAGTCTGGATAACAGTGTGAGAACACAATTAGCTGGACACATGATTAACTGTGAGTTTAGCTGACACTCTGTTCTCCAGAAAGCACATCCTAGAATTACTATAAAGAAAATCAGATTCCATTTTTTCTGCAAGCAGCCAAAACTATTGTTGCCTTAGCTTTAATAAAAAAAAAAATTTTTAACCATCATAAGGCCTGACAAGCAATTTTATTTCTTTAACTGCTTAATTTAACTGCTTCCAGTTAGCAGTGTTTGGCCCCATGCAGTAGAAAACAAATCCAAAAGGAATCAGTACCCTAATATTTCATTTTATAGCATTTCAGAATGAAAAAGAAGCAGAAAGTCATTTGGCCATCTCTACATTTTAAAATCAGTCACATTAGCATTATATCCTAAATATCAATTACATAAATATGAATCACTTTTTCCATTTAAGTTTATACTGACAAAAATGAATACATCACAAATAAATAATCTCCAAAAGAAATGACATCACTAAGAGGTGCATGAAATATGATTTGTGAGCTTTATTCTCATAATATAAGATCAACAGTTTATTTTAAAATCATTTTTTATATTAGAACATTTTCAAATGAATTTTATTTTTAACTTGAAGCATTTGGGTTCCTGCAGGAAAGCGAGTGAGTTTTTAAGTGAAAAGAAGTTTTTAAAAGAGGCATTAAAATCCAGCTGGATTTCTAAATGTAATACTTCAGAATCAGAATCAGAATCAGCTTTATTGGCCAAGTATATGTACACATACAAGGAATTGGACTCCGGTTTTACCTAGTATTGTCCCTGATGCTGTGAGATTGACTTAAGTGTTCATGATAGTGATGGCCTGAGGAAAGAAACTGTTCACATGTCTGGTAGTTTTGGCGTACAGTGCTCTGTAGCGCCTACCAGAGGGAAGAAGTTGAAAAAGGTTGTAACCAGGGTGTGATGGGTCTGCAATAATAATATAAAAGCATACTGTACAATTACTAAGCCACTAAGTGGCTTAATATATACAGCACACATTCTAATGACAAATAAAAAAGCAGAAATAGGTTTCTTGCAAGAATGAAACACTGAGAAACAAAACGAATTCTGAACAAAAAACACTTTTTAATGTTACTGTTTTGAGGTAAAAGGAAGCAATTACAGCTGGAGTCAAGATATCCTCAATTCACTCTCTTCCTTTTTTATAGGACTTTTGTCCACTGATAGTGTACTTGGCTGTGAGGAGGTGCGTCGACTCTCTCATTAATGCAGTTTAATTTCAGATTATAAAGCCAGTGCAAAAAAAAAAACAAAACAACAACAGCAACAACAAAAAACTCCAGGACAGGATCAGGTCCAAGCAAAAAAGCAAGAGGGTGCAACTGAAACTTAAATCAAGCAATATTTTATTTATTTTATTTCAGGAAAATAACATGGCATACAATCAAGTTAAATTTATACAATAACGACTTCATAGTCAAACTAAAAAAAAAGAAGTAAAGAAAAAAATCAGAAAGTTAAAAAAAGAAAGCATAAACAAAAAAAAAAGATAAACCCTAACAAAACAGAATTCAACCCCCACCTGAGAGAGAGGAGAGCCAAAAGCATGGCATAAACAAATGCTTACTGTAAAATTTTATTAAGCAAATCTAGTTATATTTTTAAAAGGTTTTGAGCAGATCATTTACACGAGAATTAGATTTTTCCCAATTTCAAATAGTACAGAACATCAGTTACTGTTGACTTTTTAAAGGTGGGCTGGGATTCTTCCCGCTAAGCAGGATAAGTCTACATGCTAGTAGTGTGGTATCGGCAATTTACAATCAATTTGTCCTTCTCCTCTTTGAATCACTTGAACAGGTATTTGAACAAGAAATCATATAAAAAATGAAAGTAGCTACATTAAAGAAACCTTAAAAAATATTTACAAATGACACATATCTGGATAATAACTATCTAAAGACATTGTTTTTCATCTATCCATCAATCCATTTTCCTACCCACTTAGCTAAGCAGGGTTGCTGTAGCCACTCTCAGCAAGCACTCACGCACAAGGCAGCAACAATCTCTGGACAGGGGTGCCAATCCATTTTAGAAAACATTCTTTTCAAATTTATAACTAAATAAACATAGCATGTTCCTAAATCTAAAAAGCATTTACCACATCAACCATTGACAGCTGAAAAACCAAAAAATAAATAAACTGACACACTAGATAGATAGATAGATAGATAGATAGATAGATAGATAGATAGATAGATAGATAGATAGATAGTGATTTATTAATCCTGATGGGAATATATATATATCGTGACAGTTTACGGGTCCCCGTGACCCCTTGAACCTCAGACCAGACGTCAGAACACCAGATAAAGTCCAGGAATGAATATTTATTATAATAATAAAGTGCACAAAGCACCCTCTTCTCCGCAATACTCAAACACAATCAATAAACAATAATCCTCCTCACTCCCAGACACGTTGCCACCCTTCCACCCAGCTCAGCTCATCATCTGGGACTTCCCATAGTCTTTTTATATTCCCTGACCCGGAAGTGTTTCCAATACCTCAGTCCATGTGATCTCCTATCACGTACTGGGTCAGATAAAAATCCTCTTCTTCATCATGTCATTTCCTTTGCCGCCTTGCCTATGACGTACTTCCAGGTTATAGGGCATGTGGAATTCCCTGAGCCTCCCTACAGCGTCTCCTGGAGGTCCCCATGGTATCCAGCAGGGCTGGTTGTAAAAACTACAAGGTCCATGAGGCCCTGCTGGGATTCGGGGAACCTCTATGCCGCAGGAAGAGCTCCATCTGGCGGCCTGGGGGTGTTGGCCAGGATGACAGGCCGGCCATCCCTCACAATATATATATATATATATATATATATATATATATATATATATATACTGCTCAAAAAAATTAAAGGAACACTTTTAATCAGAGTATAGCATCAAGTCAGTGAAACGTCTGGGATATTAATCTGGTCAGTTAATTAGCAGAGGGGGTTGTTAATCAGTTTCAGCTGCTTTGATGTTAATGAAATTACCAACAGGTATACTAGAGGGGCAACATTGAGACGACCCCCAAAACAGGAATGGTTTAACAGGTTTAACAGGTGGAGGCCACTGACATTTTTCCCTCCTCATTTTCTCTGACTGTTTTTTCACTAGTTTTGCATTTGGCTACGGTCAGTGTCACTACTGGTAGCATGAGGCAATACCTTGACCCTCTAAAGTGAGTAAACCTGTGAGGCTTTTGCTGTACTTTTCAATCAAAAAATTAATGATATTAGAAATAACATAGTATATCTCCCCCACACTAAGGATCCTCCTAAACCCCAGTATTCCGTTGTAAACAAATTAAACTCTTTCACTAGGATAGATTTACCTGATTTACATAAAATAATTTCTCAACTGAAACCCTCCACCTGCGCCCTTGACCCAATACAACAAATTTTTTCAAAGAAGTATCGGATGTGCTAATTGATAATATTCTTGACATAGTAATTCGTCATTAGATACGGGGGTCTTCCCAGACTGTCTTAAGACTGCGGTAGTTAAACCCCTACTTAAGAAAAATAATCTTGACCCCTCTGCTCTTGAAAATTTTAGACCCATCTCTAACCTGCCTTTCTTAAGTAAAATTTTAGAGAAGGCAGTCATTATGCAGTTAAATGACCACCTTAATAAACATGCTATTCTTGATAAATTTCAGTCAGGTTTTAGAACAAATCACAGCACAGAAACTGCACTCATTAAAGTAGTCAATGACTTGCGGGTAAATAATAATAATAATAATAATAATACATTTTATTTATATAGCGCCTTTCCCATGCTCAAGGCACTTACACAATATAATAAAGAACGGCAGAATATACAGTATATAGCATTGTACAAACCAGATAAATAAATAAAGAAGATTAAGACAGTAAATTCTGAAAAAAAACAGACAACATAATTGATGGTCTAGCACACACATACAGGTTACATGAGCCATCTTGACAGAGAAGTAAACCTGAGAGAAAGGTAATAAAGTCAAGTAGAGCTAAAAGCCTTCCTGAACAGATGAGTTTTGAGTTGTTTTTTAAAGGAATTCATGGAGTCAGCTGACCTGATTAATTTTGGTAGGTCATTCCAGAGTCTGGGCGCTATACAGCTGAAGGCCCTGTCACCCATGGAGTGTAGATTAGTGAGGGCACAACAAGATTACCAGAATCAGAGGACCTTAGTGGGCGGGGCAGGCACATAGTGATGGAGGAGGTCACTGATGTAGTTTGGTGCGAGGTTATTTAAAGCTTTGTAGGTGATTAGTAGGATTTTATATTCGATTCTGTAGGACACAGGGAGCCAGTGAAGACGGAGCAGGATGGGTGTGATGTGCTCGCTGCTGCTGGTTCGAGTAAGGACTCTTGCAGCTGAGTTTATGAATAAGCTGGAGCTGTGATATAAGATTAGAAGGGGCACCTGCCAGTAGGGAATTACAATAATCGATGCGGGGATGTGATAAGCATGGACAAGTTTTCTCAGCATTAGAGAGGAGAGGGAAGGAGCGAACACGGGATATGTTACGGAGGTGAAAGTAAGAAAGTTTCTTAATTGTGATTTATGTGGGTGGAATAAGTGAGGAGGAATCAAAAATGGAGACACCAAGATTTTTTACAGTAGAGGCAGGTCTGATGAGATCACTGCCAAGATGGACTGGGAAGGAGCTCATTTTATTAAGTTGCATTTTAGGTCCCAATTTGCAGAGTTCAGTTTTATTGCAATTTTAATTTTAAAGAGTTCTGCTCCATCCAGGTTTTAATTTCACTAAGGCAGGTTTGTGAGCTGGAGAAAGCTCTGATGAAGTTCCACTTTTAACATTGAAGTAGAGCTGGGTATCATCTGCAAAAAAATGATAACCCAATCCATAACTACGGATAATATGGCCAAGGGGAAGCATATAAATAACAGAAAAGCAGAGGACCAAGGACAGAGCCCTGAGGGGACTCCTTGCGTGACTGGCACGGAGTTGGATCTGCTGTTGCCAAGACTAACAAACTCTTGCCTATCATTCAGATAGGACTTGAACCACTGGAGGGCAGTACCAGAGATACCCAGCATGTTCTCCATTCTGGACAGTAGGATGTCATGTCTGACTGTGTCAAATGCTGCACTGAGGTCTAACAGAATTAATATGCTAGTTTGTCCAGAGTCTGCTGCCATAAGCAAATCATTGGTTACCTATAGCAGAGCAGTTTCACAGCTGTGCCGCGCCCTGAATCCAGACTGAAAGGGTTCCATCAAATTATTAGAGGTTAGGTAATTGGTGAGTTGGGAAGCTACAACACGCTCAAGAACTTTTGACAGGAAAGGTAAGTGGAAATAGGCCGGAAATTGTTAAGATTGTCAGCATCAAGGCCAGACTTTTTTAACATTGGGGTTACAGAAGCAATTTTAAAAGTGAGTGGCACGGAGCCAGTGTCAAGGGATGAGTTTATTATTGTTGTAACAGTCGGGATTATGGCCACGAAGGCAGGATTTAAGTAGTGTGGTGGGATGGGGTCCAGTACACAAGTAGTCGGCCTCATCTTACAAAGCAGGTTATTAACAAACGCAGAGGTGACTGGTGAGAACTTAGAGAAGGAGCTGGATGGAGTGGGAAAACAGGGAGAGATATAAACAGATGATATATTTATGTTAGTTGAATTATTTAGATCTTTAATTTTGTTATGGAAAAAGTGGAGGAATTCCTCACAGACTTCAGTAGAAGAGGTAGTTGGACCAGATGCGGGTTCGAGTAGTTTTATTAACTACAGAGAACAAAACCCTTGGGTTATCATGGCCACTTTCTATTATTCTGCCATAATGGGTGTTCTTGGCAGAAGTTAGTGCTTCTCTGTAAGCTCTTTGGTGGTCAGAGAAAGCCTGGATGTGCACGGTGAGGCCAGTCTTACGTGACATTCTCTCAAGGCGTCGGCCAGCTGCTTTCATAGATCGCAATTATGAGTTATACCAAGGAGCTGAGCGCTTAAAGGAAACCTCCTTATGTTTTTAAAGGAGCTGTTTTATCTAATGCTGAGTGAAGGGCTGAGTTATAGTGGTCAACAAAACTATCTAGTGTTGGTGGAATAGGTGCAGACAGTAAAAGATCAGAAATGGATCCAGAAAGGATAGAGGGACAGATATTTTTAAGGTTTCTGTAAGAAATTTGTCGTTTAAATGCAGATAGAGGCCATTTATCTGTTCTCATCCTCCTACATCTGAGTGCCGCATTTGACACCATTGATCGGAATATTCTTAGAAATCGCCTTAGTCAATGGGTGGGCTTCTCTGGCAGTGTCTTAAATTGGTTTGAATCCTACCTGGCAGGGAGAAGATTCTTTGTTATTTGTGGTAATTACAACTCAAAGACACATGATATCCTATACGGTGTTCCACAAGGCTCTATCCTGGGTCCGCTGCTCTTCTCAATCTACATGCTTCCATTAGGTCAGATTATCTCAGGGCACAACGTGAGTTACCACAGCTATGCTGATGACACACAGCTGTATTTATCAATAGCACCTGATGACCCCGATTCTATTGATTCACTAACACAATGTCTGACTTGTATTTCAGAATGGATGAATAGTAACTTTCTCAAGATAAATAAAGCGAAAACTGAAATCTTAGTGATTGGCAATAATGGATACAATGAGGCTATTAGAAATAAACTGGATATATTAGGATTAAAAGTCAAGACGGAGGTAAAAAGCTTAGGGGTTACTGTTGACTATAATCTGAATTTTAAATCGCATATTAATCAGATCACTAGGACAGCATTTTTTCACTTAAGAAACATAGCAAAAGTTAGACCTCATATCACTGAAAGATGTTGAAAAATTAGTTCACGCATTTGTTTTCAGTCGACTAGATTACTGTAACACAGTCCTCTCTGGAATATCCAAAAAAGACATAAATTGTTTGCAACGAGTGCAGAATGCAGCTGCTAGAATCCTAACAAGGAAAAGAAAATCCGAGCACATTTCTCCAGTTTTGATGTCACTACACTGGTTACCTGTGTCATTCAGGATTGACTTTAAAATTCTGCTTATGGTTTATAAAGCCTTAAATAATCTCGCCCCATCTTATATATCGGACATCTTATATTCCAAATCGTAACCTCAGATCCTCAAATGAGTGTCTCCTTTGAATTCCGAGAGCAAAACTTAAAAGAAGTGGTGAGGCGGCCTTCTGCTGTTATGCATCTAAAATCTGGAATAGCCTGCCAGTAGGAATTCGCCAGGCTAATACAGTGGTGCACTTCAAAAAACTGCTGAAAACACATTATTTTAACATGGCCTTCTCATAATTTCACTGTAATTTAATCCTGATACTCTGTATATCCAATTCACTATAATAACTATCCATGGTAGCTCTAAAATCTGTACTAACCCCTATTCTCTCTTCTGTTTCTTTTTCCGGTGTCCTTTTTTCTACTCAAAGCACCGTGATGTTCCAACAGTGAAGAATTAAAAGCCAGAAGTCTCCATGACCATCATCATCAAGTCCTTCCGTGAGAACCCTAGACACAAGAGGACTATTTCATTTATGTTAGGTAGAATGCCCAGAGGGGACTGGGTGGTCTCGTGGCCTGGAACCCCTACAGATTTTATTTTTTTCTACAGCCATCTGGAGTTTTTTTTTGTTTTTTCTGTCCACCCTGGCCATTGGACCTTACACTTTTTTTTTAAGTTAACTAATATTGTCTTATTTTAATTTGTTATGTTGTTATATATATATATATATTTTTATTTACTGTTCTTCATTATGTAAAGCACTTTGAGCTACTTTTTTGTATGAAAATGTGCTATACAAATAAATGTTATTATTATTATTATTATTATTAAAGGTTGCACACGTAGTCCAACTTCTCTAGGATGGCACATTGTCAGAAGGTTTGCTGTCTCCCAGCACAGTCTCAAGGGCATGGAGGAGATTCCAGGAGAAAGGCAGTTACTCTAGGAGAGCTGGACAGGACCGTAGAAGGTCCTTAACCCATCAGCAGGACTGGTAACTGCTCTTTCGGGCAAGAAGGAACAGGATGAGCACTGCCAGAGCTCTACAAAATGACCTCCAGCAGGCCACTGGTGTGAATGTCTCTGACCAAACAATCAGAAACAGACTTCATGAGGGTGGCCCGAGGGCCAGACGTCGTCTAATGGGCTCTGTGCTCACTGCCAGGCACCATGGAGCTCGATTGGCATTTGCCATAGAATACCAGAATTGGCAGGTCCACCACTGGTGCCCTGTGCTTTACACAGATGAGAGCAGGTTCACCCTGAGTACATGTGACAGACATGAAAGGGTCTGCAGAAGCTGTGGAGAATGTTATGCTGCCTCATGGCCAGTTTGGTGGTGGGTCAGTGATAGTCTGGGGAGGCATATCCATGGAGGGACGCACAGAACTCTACAGGCTAGACAACGGCACCTTGACTTCCATTAGGTATCGGGATGAAATCCTTGGACTCATTGTCAGACCCTATGCTGGTGCAGTAGGTCCTGGGCTCCTCCTGGTGCACGAGAATGCCTGGCCTCATGTGGCGAGAGTATGTAGGCAGTTCCTGGAGTATGAAGGAATTGATGCCATTGACTGGCCCCCACGCTTGTCTGACCTAAATCCAATGGAACACCTGTGGGACATTATGTTTCTGCCCATCCGGCGTCACCAGGTTGCACCTCAGACTGTCCAGGAGCTCAGTGATGCCTTGGTCCAGATTTGGGAGGAGATCTCCCAGGACACCATTTGTCATCTCAATAGGAGCATACCCCGACATTGTCAGGCATGCATACAAGCACTTCGGGGCCATACAAACTACTGAGTACGATTTGGAGTTGCTGGAATGAAATTTTGGCAAAATGGACTAGCCTGCCGCATCATTTTTTCACTTTGATTTTGGAGGTGTCTTTAAATTCAGCCCCCTCTGTAGGTTGATAATTTTCATTTCCATCAAATGATGTGGCATCCTTTCGTTCCTAACACATTACCCAGTCCATATCAATATATATTTCCAGCAGGATTTTTTTCCCATTGAGATCTGATGTGTTTTCAAAGTTTTTTGAGCAGTTTATATATATATATGGTGGGCAGAAATTCATAAAAAACTATGCAGAAAATATATGGTATTTTAAAAGTAAAATAAATACATCTATAAACTGTAAACTCTTTACATAACAACATGGAAAAAATATATTCTAACCAGAGGATATGTTGTAAACCCTGACAGAAGTTTGTAAAAAAGACTTCCTATTGCATTTCCTGAAGTGTTGTGGTTGACTGAGCCATAAGCCGAATGTTCTTCACAGGTGTGCCACAGAGAATGTCAGAGATAGTCATGACCGCCTGCAGCTTAGACAACATCCTTCTCTCTCCATTGCTTCCTCCAGCGAGCTGATGCAAGTGCCCAGAACAGAGGCAGTTATTACAAGATTAACTTTGCAAATCGTAAATCTGTTTCTTATTTTCATGCTACTGTCTCAAAATTCTACCACATAAAGCAGTGCACTTGTGACCACAGACTGATAAAATATATGCACACATGTTTCACCCAAGCTAAACACCTTGAGTCTGCTCAGTCAAAAGATACCTCAGGTGTGCTCTAGGTTTAAATTCAAGTTCAGGTTGAAGTGTATTGTCATGTGTACATACTACAACAAAATTGTTACATTAGCCTGTCACAGGCTTGTTTCAGTAGTTTAATACCAACAACAGACATGAATGTATACTACCGTACATCAGAATCACACATACAGTAAGAAAGTAATGTACATAATATCAATGATATGAATACCTAACAATCAAATATCACAGATTCTCATGCAACTGTCAGTATAAATTACTGTTTAGTATCCTTATAAACTGAGGTTAAACAAATCTTCCTGTGCTAAAGGACTTGCAGGGAAAACTCGGGGATTGGTGGCAGGATTGGCACTGTTAATAACCTCACACTATTTCATTCCATTCGAACTAGTGTGGTGTTGAGGTGTCACCCGTTGCATGACTGTACTTGGGTCCTAACCTCTTTCTCTCTCCTCTCTCTGTGCTAATGGCTCTGTTTCATTTGCCAGAATGAATGCGGGAGAAAGTATGCTTTACCTTTCTAAGGTAGTATGTGTTGCATATTGTGTGTCGCTAGCAGAATGCACTTGAGTTACAGAGATATTCGAAGCTGACTTTGACAACTTCTACAGTGCCCTACTGGACCTGAATGGAACAGTTGCCATATCAGAACATTATGCAGCTTGAAAGGAAGGACTCCACTTTGTTCCTGTACAAGATATGAGTATACAGTTTCAGACATTTGAGCATGCCACAAGATTGGAGAGTCTTCTTGATAGCTGTGAATATTTTAAGCTCACTCTAGCTATTTAGTCCAAGGAATTCAATACTCATCATTATTAAAGGACAGAATCTTTCCCATTCTCTGTGTTTTATGCCACAGATGATATTTAATGTTGTTCTTCGCATACCATTGAGTATATTAAACATTTCTTTATACTGTAGGCTGTAACTTGCATACTTGCATTACATACTGTAATAAAGACTAATATGCACAATTTAAAATCACATTTGGAAATGCATCAGCTGGATTTCATAGAACTCTGAGATAGAGCCTCTAGAAAGAAAACTGTACAAAGGGAACCGAACTCTTACAAACAAAACAGTAATTGTACACTTAAAGGTATTGTCTAAAGTGTAGCTAATTAAAACAGTTTACCACTCTCAGTCACCATCTTCTGATTGTTTTTGTTATAGGATTATCTCCTAATCAAATGTAAACCATTAACAACCAAAAATAGTATCTGTATAATAACAGCCCTGGTCTATCTGTCAATTTGTATGTAATGCTACAAATCTAGTGTCACAGACGGTTTAGGGAGTCTGCTGCTGCTCTGATCAGTGTGTACCAACATTAACTTTACACTGCAATGGGTTGAAAGCTCACTGCTCTACTTACAGGGTTGTGCAGAGAAAGTGGATTTCTCAATAGTAACCTGGGTGCTCCTTAAAAAAAAAAACAAGAAAAATAAAGACACATCACAATGATGGTAAAGTAATTTACTTTACACGACAATAGGATTTACTGTACAAAAAGCAAATTGCAACCGTGATGCTTCCAGAATTCTAACAAACAGTAAATAGATTATGCTGATGTTGTCATGAGCATCCAATGCCATTTAAAATGTGAGTGCATCAGAAAGTTGCCAGTCCTGATGAATGTTGCTGTTTGGGCATACCATATACCAGAGGTGGGCAATGTCGGTCTTGGTGGGCCGCATTGGCTACAGGTTTTCATTCCAACCCAATTGATTAATTAGAAACCAATCCTTGCCAGTCTCAGACCTTATTTAATTGTATGGCTTATTAGTCTGCAAATGTAAGGTTCTTATATCATAGATTTTAAATTTCCAAGGATGTTGTCTAAATGATTTGAACCCTAAAACCGATAATTTTCAGTCTGTTACATGTTTCCATTAAGTGTTTTATTAAATCAAATGATGCATGATGAACACATACAGATGTTAATGGCTAGATGGAGAACTGCTGGCTTCTTTGTCATTTACATCTTATTGCTAATATGGTGCCATTAAAACACCGATTGCAGCGGTTTAAGATTGAAATAAGCAATTAAGATTGCGGAACCTTAACAAGCGAGACCACTAAAATGTCACTCAAGCAGTAAGTGCTTCATCAGCGATAATTGACTTCTCATTAAGAAACTGGGTTGGAACAAAAACCTGCAGCCACATCAGCTCTCCAGGACCAACATTGCCCACCCCTACCATATACTAATGCTCAAAAATGTCAGTGTGCAAATGATTTATAGCCTGAAGTGTATTAGTAATTCTCAGCCCACAGTTTCCTTCCAACTATTTTATTAAACTGGAATAGTTCACAATGAATACATAAAGGTGTAAATGGAAACAAGCTAGATAAAGAACTGCTGGTTCTTTTGACATTTGCATTAAAAAAATGAATGTAACTGTTTAAGACTAAAATTAAGGGTGGGAAATCTTAATAAGCAGGAAAACTGAAATGAAGCATAAAATGTTGCTTGATCAATTACAGCTTCAACAGCAATAATTGACTTCTCATTAGGAAAATGGGTTGGAACAAAAACCTATAGCCAATACCGTCCACCAGGAATGACTTTGTAGACCCCAGCTATGTTTATAAAAATTTGCAAAATTTTTTTCTTAAATGGTAAGTGTGGGCCTTATAATGTCTATTTTTCTATTGATGGGGCTACTAACATCACTAACCTAAAAGACATGCAATTGCAAAGAATTTTCACTAACATGTTGGCTGGATTAAAAATATGTAGCATGTCCTCACTACACTCTGAAGAATGAGTCATTTGGAAGGAAAGAGAAGCCAACAGGGAGGATTCAGCTAAACGTATGGTGTAATTCAGGCCATGCCAGGATTCAGTACGCATAACAGTATCTTCTTTTAATAGACTTGATGAGTGCTGTTTTTAGTTGTAAATGCCAAGATTTCTATCATGCCCCGTTTCATAAAAGAAATATTATGAAGCAATCAGTTCATTTTTAAATTAAGTATTTTTTCTGCCACTCATGAATATATATAAAGATTACTGGCATTTACTGTAAATATATATAAAAAAAGATGACCAATGTTTGACAATCAGATTTATAACTACTGGAAGATTCTCAGATCACAGTGCTGCAGTCCGAGTGCTGCTTGGAAGAGAAAGTAAAGCAAGAATCACATCAACTTTCCCGATCTAATATGAGAAGACTCGCTTTACCATTTTCCTTACAAATAGTGAAGATAAAGAGTTTGGGCTACTGCTTTACATGTAACTTTAGTGGCTAAGGCATTGACTGCTAATCCACCAGGTCACTGGTTCAGTCCTTACCATGATTTGCACTGTTGCAAGTCGCTTACACTACAAAAAGCTATTTATATATAGTACATAGCATTATATACACAAGAAAGAAATTTTCAACCAATCACAACATTATTGTTCTTTAAAAAATAAGTTGAAGATAAAGGACATTGATTTAAATTTTATTAGCGTGAGCCTTTAAACCTGGCATTTACATCATTCCTTTGTTCCATGACACCAAGAATGAGGTAACTCCTTGGACTGGCTTTCAGCTCAGCTAAAAGAGCTGAACACGATTGATTCCAGCATACCAGGCTTAAACAATATTGGTCAGCATATAGTAGTCCTTTTATTTATAACATAACATAACGTAATGTTCTCCAATCCACTTATCCAATTCAGGATCATGGGAGGCTAAAAATGATCCCAAAAGTTTTCCTGTGTAAAACAGGAATATATGCTGGGAATATATGCTTGGTTCATTCACACACACACCTACAGACAAAGTCAGATGGGGCAAATTTGATAGTCGCCGACTAATCTAATATGCATGTTTAACACACTGAATTTCCTTGTATAAGCCTGATCAACAGATTAGGATTTAATTACATTTTGTTTCTGCTAGTATATCAGAATTGTATATATTTCATTGATTTATGAACACATTTTGTTCATTTCAGTTTGGTGAGAAGCTAAATTCTATCACAGCAAAATGAGGCACAAAGCAACATCCAGTGTGGAGTAGGATGCTAGTCCATCAAACAGTGCAGTGACTGAAAAATTGTGCAAACACATGAAAGCATTTTTTTTTTTGTTTTATTAGCTGATCATTCAATCCTGTTAGACTGAATGACCGCTAGTTCCTTATAATTTATAAATCATTCAAATTCTAACTAGTCACTTTCGGTCTGTAGTCAGAAAGATTTAAAATTGTGCTTGAAGGTGTTTACGTTCTTATAACAATTAGATCTGTTATTTTTTTAATTAAATTCTTCTTGGGTCCCTTTCCTTAACTGCCTGTGTGTAGTTACTTGAAGCAGGGTCAGTTAGCAAAAAAAAAGACATGGTAGGAGAAAACACAATGTTTTATCGAAGCTGAGCTGTTTATGCAGTGTCCATCATTATGAGCGCATCATAAAGTAATAAGACTAAATACATACTGTGGATATCAAAAAGCTGCACGCCCATATTGAAATTTCAGCTTTTGATTATATAAAGGCCGATATCAAGACAAACAGTGAAAGAACATTTTTCTATTTAAAAGATGTTGTAATCAGCAATATTTAATAATTAAGTTATATGTGACTTGCTCAGAAAAAATATAAACAAACAAACAATAGGGGTTCCAGGATGGTTACCCCATTTAATGAAGGAGAAAATTCTTTTAGTGAGTGGTCAAAATATTAACTCAAAAAACAATCCTGTCCAGCAGAAGTGCAGGCTTGTCTAGGCAGTACAAAGAGCTTCTTTGGTTGAGGTTCTGTCCTCCTTCAAAGATAGTTCTCTAATAAATGCTGACTTCCAGTGAGCTCATTCATTACTGTAAGTAACAATTGGGCTGGAACATGCAAGACTTCTGGGAGTAAGGTGGAAGTGACATCATGGGGCATCCTCCTTCACTTTAGGGGAAAAGAAAGAAAGGAAATCAATGGCTGTGTCACACCAGAGCCTTTCTCTGCAACCCTTACCTGATTAGAGCCATTGAGACACCCTATAGGCATGCATGTCTGACAGTATAATATATGCCAAATTAAAAGTGGAAACAAAAATTTACTAAAAAAAAACTCCCAGTGTATGTGAATTTTATACAATCTAACAGTAACTCAGTGTATGCAAAATTTGTACGTTCTTGCTGTGTCTATGTGCTTTTTTATCATTGAGTATGTATGCTTTATGGTCACATTGCAAAGACATTGGCGATTCTGATTTAGCTGTGCGTGAGTGAATCCAGATGCATGACTTAGTGTGCTATGCTGTAGACTAGTGTCCCACTTATGGCTGCCATGTGCTGGATAGGCCTCAAAAATCAACTAGTGTCTGCCTTTGTGATTGTCTCTCGTAATTATACATTTGGATGCAAGGTTCTTTTTGCTGCTACCTTGCTACACAAAGGCTAACCTTAAAACTATTTTTTCACTCCATCTGAGGCCTGTCTCCATTCCTTTATCTGCATAAGCTCATGCTATCTGCATAACACTCAACTCCTTTTTTCACTCTATATTTAAATGCAGAATGGATATTCACTTCCAGGACAACACTACAGTGAAGAAAAGGGTGCCCAATTCACCTGTGTGCCTGAACAAATGCTTTTATAACAGCTTTCCGTTTTAGAGAACCAGAAACAGTATAAGAGACACTGTTAAGATAAAAAAGTTTCTTTCTTTTCTTTGTTTAAGTTTTAAAAGCTTTTCTGCGTCTGCCACTAGCTCCACTACCTGCTTATAACACATTGTTTAAAGGAGCCAAGTGTCAAGCCTGCACCGTGCTCCTATTTATCAGTGAACAGCTTCAGAACCTCTACTCAGAGCATGCAGGACAAATGTTTGCTTCAAAACTGACAATAAAGCTGTGAATAGGCATTCTGGGCTTTGCTCCGCCATGGAAAGTACTTGAGGTTACATTCAGAACAGAAACAAGATGGCATTTTAAAAACCTGGATCTGTTTCAGGGGAGAGGAGGCCCCTTGGGTCACAAAGAATGTTTCCTTTTTTTCCTTTTCTCGCCCTCTACTTCTTTTCTCCAACAAGAAAAGCTTCAGTCTGAGGAAGATTATTTCGCCTTCAAGCCAAGCATATGCAGCTGCAGCTCACTAGAGGGCAGGGGGGATCTGTGTGGACTGCTCTAATCGTGTGCTCAACTTGGCCTCAGAGTGCTACTTCACTTGTCTTTCAATCTACTTTTTACAATGGCTGATTGTGAGCATAGCATTATGTACAATCTAATATCACACTCTTGGTATTTCTGTCATTTCAGGACTGGGCTTTTCCTTCGTCCTTAATTTGGCCCCCCTTTTGCAAACTAAAAGCCTTGACGGAACAATAGAAGGCTTCATGGTTAGCTGTGGTGGCAGATTGGAATGAGGCACACAGACAACTGGTTCAGAGGCCCCTGGACAGCAGCCTGCCATTGTCCGCAGGATAATGTAATTCTAACATTGCTTCTCATTAACTGCTTCGCTGCTGTCCTTCTATATTTATAAAACATCTTTCAGTAAATTAAGCGTCTTTTCATGTCTGAAAGTTGGGCTTCCTTTTTATATGTCAGCTCATTAGGTGCAGAGGCACCAGCACTGACAGGCTGAATGACACATGGCCCACGCTTGCAAAATAAACCTGTCTGTGCTGTTCCTGCCATTGTTTCAGTTCATACTAACTAAAGCCTTTCTCTTTCATTTTGTGGAATTAGTACAGTTACATCCCGTGTGTAAATGTTTGCTTTTGGTGTGTGGGAAGTCAAAAAAGTTAAAGTTTCAATAGATACAGCTTACAATGAAATCAAACAAAAAAGAAAGACTGTAAATAAAGTGACAAATGGTAGAAGAGAATATTTGCTCACTTCAGTAAGATAGTAAGATTTAATTATCATCATTACTAACATTTGATAACAATGTGTGTCACTTAGTCCATAAATCTAATTATTGTAATTTTGCTTTCCACTAATTTTTCAATCTGTTTACTGAACCCCATTAAATCAGTTTTAGAATTGTGGAGAGCATGAGAGCATTTTGGCAGCATTAAGTATAAGAAATATAAAATTCAGAGATTGACTACATAAAATTTAGACAGGACAATCACCCTAAACTGCATGTTTCTGGGATAGACAAAAAATTGAATATTAAGAGAAGCTTACAGGGAAGACTATTGTAATTACTACACATTCACTGCATTCTGCCCCTCATTTCATTGATGTCCATACCTAGACTTTTAGTGCTTTAAACTTTATAATTACAACAAGTAGATCAGTAAGCTCCAAAAGTACCTGGTTTTAGATTAGTCTGTTTGAAGTTATATGCAATTTCAATAGGAGGTTTCTGTTCTTCATGACTCCTGTATTTACTTCTTTTGGACCTTCCAAAACTCTCCTAATGGAGATGCTGAAGTGCTAGGAGCCTGTAAGGAACCAACCTTTAGATGGGGCAACATTCTATCTAACAGACAGATAGAACTAACAATTAATTTATTAATTCTATGAATTTATTATTGTTACTGTCTAATATATGTTTTTCATTGATTTATTGAAACAAATAGCATTCCATACAAATAACTCAAGTTTAACAAAAAAAAAAAAGTTTTGAAACAAATCAACCCTCCCATGAGAAAGAGAGCTAGGCCAGCAGAGTAAAACTTAAAGCTAGTAAAAATAAGTAAATAGATAAATTAATAAATGAAGAAAAATAAATGCAGTAAAAGAGGGGAGAGAACCTGCTTCCTCAATTTAAAAGCTTATTCTAAAATGTTATTGATGAGATCCTGCCAGGTTTTGAAAAAGTTCTGCACAGATCCTCTAAGTGCGAATTTGATTTTTTCCAGTTTCAAATAGTATATAACATATTACCCACTGACTTAGAAGCAGAGAGTTAGGATATATACTGTATATACGTATGTTTTTCTCATAGTAAAAACTGCCATATTGTATGTATCTGATCTATGCACATTCTAAACTTGATTTGTTCACCAATGTTTTAGAGAGCTGGAACTTATCCTGGCATGGCTACATTTTAATTATTGAGTAATCTGGCATTCCTCTTTTCCGTTTTGGTCACAACACCATCTGTCCATGGATCTGCAATCTGTTGAGTAAGACGACTTCTCTGCCATCCAACCTGCTTGTACTGCCTCCCATTTTTCTGTATGATTATGATATGATGGTCTACAGGCACTGAAATGTATGAAAAAAACTACATAATATTATGCTGCTACAGATTTTTCTGTTAATTTGTGTTTGCTGATTTAAAAGAATACTCAAAAGTTATGTTTTGTATCTCTTATTTCTGTTACTCACTCCATGTTGTTTGTAGGCATGGCCAAAAAAATGTTTTAATTCCATGTTTTCATGGAGAACGGAGATAACAAATTTCTTTAGACAACGGGGACAACAAATGAACAACTGCAAAAATAAAATAAAATAAAATTCTCATAAAAATTTCTCAAATTACTCATGTCATGTTGTATGATCCAAATGTCAAGTATCAAGAGTATGCTCAAAATGTCCCAAATGTATTTTTGCTAAAATATCGTTAAATAAACTATTTCCTGAAAATATTCTCGTGCATGACAGTGAAGCAAAGACGAAATTGACCTTTTGAATTGATGACCTGCCTCTCACACGTTCATTGGTCAGGTGTTCTGTCCAGTATTAGCTCTTTCATTGGCTACCATGGTGCTCTATGTTATATCAACATTACAGAGCGTGTTCTGAGAGAAGAGTACACTTAGAGATTAAAAATGAAAAAAAATGGGAGAAAGCATTCTCAGGTGGCAAGTACGCTTTGTATTGCTACCTAATTGAGATGCTTCACCCAGCAGAAAATCAACTCACTGGCAAAATTCTACAAACTGCCATTGAATAACCCTGAAGTATTACAGTTGGGCCTTACCACTATGGACAGATATGTAATGACAAGGCCAGACCTTAGCTCACATTACATGTGAATCTGAACATTTTGCATTTGAACCAAATACCTGGTCTGAAGGGGGCAAATTGATACCTCTAAAATCTACAGTCGCACTAATAACTTTTTTTTGTGAAATGATATTAGTTTTAATGCAACAGTAGACAATGAATAATGCATTACTGGGTAGAACCCCTGACCAATGAATGAGGAGGGAGGGAGGTAAGTCTGGAATTCAAAAGCTTGTTCTCATTTGAGTGCACTTCACTGTTGTGCACAACAGGATTTTCTAACAGAATTGTTCATTTAACAATATTTTAGCAAAAATAAAGTACATATGTTTGACATGCTCTGAGCAGCAATTTAATTGAATACCTGACACTTGAATTATTTGATAAAGCCATTTATGATTTTTTCATGGATGTTTTGATTTTGTTTGCTATTTTGGGTACCCAATGATGCCCACTGTATCATGAATTTTGTTACATTCAATCTCCATAAAACCATGAAATTAATTTTGTTTTTCTCAGCCAACACTGCAAACAATGCAAAATAAGTAACAGAAAGAAAAATGGTTATATTTGGGTGGAGTATTCTTTTAATCACAGTCATGCTAGATTGCCTTGTGTGTTTTCTGGGATCTAACGTATCCTAAACAAGGTGTAAGTTCACTTCTTGATCATAATCTTTGTGCGGCTCTCCATAGTGTAACCATCTGTAAAAGTAAATGCACTCTCCTGCTTCGTTCTTGCTACTGAAACTTTTTTTTTTAAATTTTATTAATTTTATTGTATTCATTCCATACAAATAGATCAACTTTTACAAAAGATAGGATTGAAAACAAGTCGCCCCCCACCCCTGAGAGAGAGAGCATGGCCAACAGAGTAAAACTTAAGTCTTGTTTAATAGGGCAATAGAGAGCAATATTTTTTCTGGTACGGAGGAGGGTGCAACATGAGGAAAATCGGGCAGGTTCTGTTTTAAAAAGCTCCTAATTTGAAGAAAGTGAAAGAAATGTGTGGCTGGAAAGTTAAATTTGGAGTGTAATTGTTCATAGGATGCAAAGATGTTGTCTATATAAAGATCTCTAAGCAATTTAATCCCAAATCTTTTCCAGATATTAAAAACTGCATATGTTTGCGAGGGTTGAAAAAGGTGGTTCTCTTGCAGAGGTGCCACAGATAAAAGATTCTCCATCTTAAAATGCTTTCTACATTGGTTCCATATTCTGAGTGAGTGAAGCACAATTGGGTTATTAGTATATTGCTGATAACTTGCATTTATTGGGGCATAAAGCAGGGAATATAAAGAAGTGCTGCAGGATTTTACTTCCATTGCAGACCAAGCCTGTGTATGTTCATCTATTTGTATCCAGGTTTTCACAGCTTGTATGTTTGCTTTCCAGTAATAAAACTGAACATTGGGTAGAGCCATGCCACCTGCTGCCTTAGGTCTTTGTAGGTTTGCTCTTTGAATACATGGGTGTTTTGAGTCCCAAGTAAATGAGGTTACTGTTGAATCTAATTGCTTAAAAAGTGGATTTATTAATGTATATTGGAATGTTTTGAAATAAAAAAAATAGCTTAGGAATTAACAATGTTAATTCTTCCAGCTAGAGTGAGATAAAGGGTTGACCATCTACGCAAGACTTGCTTAATTTTTTCCATACAGATGGCGAAATTTTGTTGATAAAGAGCTTTATGTTTACTTGTGATGTTTACCCCTAGGTATTTAAACTGATCTGCGATGATAAAAGGGAAGGTGTCCAATCTAATATTGTGTGCTTGTGAATTCACTGGAAAGAGCACACTTTTATTCAAATTAATTCTGAGACCAGAGATCTTTTGAAATTATGTAAGTGCTGTTAAGACTGCAGGCACAGAATTTAGTGGATCTAATATATACAGTACCATATCATCTGCATATACAGAAATTTTCTGTTCCAGTCCTTCTCTGAAAATCCCCTTTATCTGATAAGAATTTTGACAGTGGATTGCCAGTGGTTCAATGGCGACTGCAAATAGCAGTGGTGACAAGGGGCAACCTTGTCGGGTACCACTTTCTAGTTTAAAGTAGTCTGAACAAATGTTGTTAATACAAACTGAAGCTTCTGGATTGGTATACAGTAGTTTGATCCATGCACAAATGTTCGGGCCAAACCCAAATTTCTCTAATGTAGTGAAAAGGTATTTCCATTCAATCATGTCAAATGCTTTTTCTGCATCCAATGATAATAATTTTTATGGGGTGTTTGACTTTGTTAGTGAGCATATTACATTAAACAGGCGTCGAAGATTAGAAGATAAGTGTCAACCCTTGATAAATCCAGTTTGATCTTGTGATATATTATCAAAGGCAGCACTTTCTCCATCCTTTTAGCTATGATTTTTGAGAGTATCTTAACATCATTATTCAGAAGTGAAATTGGTCTATATGGTGCACATTGTGATGTCCTTATTTTGTTTAGGAAAGACGGTGATTAATGCTTGGCAAAAAGTTTTGAGGTAGAATTTGATTGTCTCTAGCTTCTGTAAATGTTGCTAATAGGTGGGGAGCTAGCTGAGTGGAGAATTTCTTATAAAATTCTGCAGGGTAGCCATCAGGGCCTGCTGCTTTCCCGCCTTGAAGTGACTTTATAGCATCTAGTAATTCTGATAGCACCAGAGGTTTATCCAGTTCCTCCACACTACAAGTACCTATTTGTGGCATCTGTAATGTATCCAGAAATGCATTAGATTGTGTATTGTCTTCTTTAAACTCAGTAGAATATAAGGATTTATAGTAGTCTCTAAATGTGTGCATTGTATTTTTATGATCAATGATTGCATCTCTTTTCATGTTGGTGATTACTGGGATTGCATTGCGAACTTCTTGCTTGTGGATTTGTTGAGCTAAAAGCTTGTTAGCTTTCTCTCAATGTTCATAGTAATTATGCCTGGATTTATAAATTAGTTGTTCAGTTTCTTTAGTTGTCAAGAGGTTGAGTTCTGAATGCAGAGCCTGCCTTTTCCTATGTAGAGCCTCGCTTGGAAGCCTGGCATGTTCTTCATCTACTCTAGTAATTTAGCTCTGATACTTTCTTGGTTTCTAATTTATTCCTGTGGGAAAGATATGAAATAATCTGTCTTCTTAAGATGGCCTTTAAAGTTTCCCAGAATATTCCTGAAGAAACCTCTGAAGATGTATTTGTCTCTAGGAAAAAACTGATTTGTTTGGATGTAAATTCAGTAAAGTTCTCATCTGCTAATAGAAGCGGGTTAAGGCGCCATCTGCGAGGTGAGTGTGTGGGGCATAGTGACTTTAGCTCCAAGATCAGAGGTGCATGGTCAGAAATAACAATAGCATCGTACTTGCAAGATTTAATCGTAGGAAAGAAATTATTATCTATAAAGAAATAATGAATTCTTTTTTTTTATTATTTTTTATTTTTATATTTTTTTTATTTTATTGTAATCATTCCGTACAAATAGATCAATTTTTACAAAAAATAGGATTGAAAACATATCAAAACCCACCCCTGTGAAGAAGAGCATGGCCAAAGGGGTAATACTTAAAGCTTGTAAACATACCTAAATTGTTGAGTTTAATAGGGCAATAAAGATAAATGGAGAAGAAAAAGAAATGCAGAGATAATTATTTCTTCTTATTCTAAAATATTATTGATTAGATCCTGCCAGGTTTTGAAAAAGTTCTGTACAGATCCTCTAACTGAGAATTTGATTTTTTCCAATTTCAAATAATATAAAACATCGGTTTCCCACTGACTTATAGGAGGAGAGTTAGTATTCTTCCAATTTAACAAAATAAGTCTGCGTGCCAAAAGTGTAGTGAATGCAATCACAGTTTGCTTGTCCTTCTCCACTTCAAATCCATCTGGAAGAACACCAAACACAGCTATTAATGGGTTAGGAGGGATTGTGACACCAAGGCTGTCTTAAAGGCACTTAAAAATTGTGGTCCAAAATTATGTTAATTTGGTGCAGGCCCAAAACATGTGACACAGTGAGGCAGGAAAAGATGGTGATAAATGCTTGGCGAAAGGTTTGAGGTAGAATTTGATTGTCTCTAGCTTCTGTAAATGTTGCCAATAAGAGGGTAGCTAGCTGAGTGGAGAATTTCTTATAAAATTCTACAGGGTAGCCATTAGGGCCTGCTGATTTCCCACCTTGAAGTGACTTTATAGCATCTAGTAATTCTGATAGCGTCAGAGGTTTATCCAGTTCCTCAGCACTAAAAGTATCTATTTGTGGTATGTGTAATGTATCCAGAAATGCATTAGATTGTTTATTGTCTTCTTTAAACTCAGTAGAATATAAAGTTTTATAGTAGTCTCTAAATGTGTGCATTATAATTTTTATGGTCAATGATTTCATCTCCATTCGTGTTGGTGATTACTGGGATTGCATTGTAAACTTCTTGCTTGTGGATTTGTTGAGCTCAAAGCTTATTAGCGTTCTCTCCATGTTCATAGTAATAATGTCTTGATTTATGAATAAGTTGTTCTATAAATAAGTTGTTCAAGAAATAATCAATTCTTGAGTAGCAATGATGTACTGGTGAGTAGAAAGAATATGTTCTTGAGTTTGGGTTTAGAAACCTCCATGGGTCTGATAAGTTGTGGTCAGTTACAAACTGTGTAATTGTCTTTGCAGTGTTAGATGTCATCCCCCGTGACAGGAGTCCTATCTGATAGTGGATTTAAAATACAATTAAAGTCCCCAGCCATTATAATTTTATGAGTGTTCACATTGGGAATGGATGCAAATACATTTTGCATGAATTCCTTATCATCGACATTCGGTGCATAAACATTTATCAAAATCATTTTACAGTTGAATAAGTTACCCATGACCATCACATATCTCCCTTCAGGATCAGATACTACATCTGATGCTACAAATGAGGCTGTTCTATGTATAAGGATTCCCACACCTCTAGTTTTCTTTGTAAAGCTAGAATGGAACATTTGGCCAGACAAGTCCTTTTGCAGCCGGAACTGATCCTTGCTTAGTAAGTGGGTCTCCTGTAAAAATACTATTTTTGCGTTTAAACCTGTTAGGTGAGAGAATACTTTCTTTCTCTTTAATTCGTGATTCAGGCCTTTAATATTCCAGCTCACAAAGTTAATTGTCCCATCATGGAGACATTGATTCTGAATTTTTGATGTCATTTTATAGTCTTAACTATAAAGCCTGCTCTCTTTCTCTCCACCCCCCCCCCCTATCCCCCCACCCCCCATTTTGCCTCCCCACGTGAGGCTGGACCCAACTTCACAAAGTCCCGGTCCTCTGACATACCTAGAGACAGAGCACATCCAAAGCAAGACAAGCCCCCACGCAGCGGCGTTTGAGGATTAGAAAGTAGAGATATCTATTGCCAATATAGTCTAAATACTATATGCCTAAAATATAATCATTAACATAATATAAGCATAAGATATAAAATCTTCAGCAAAGTTAAAGTATTAAGATAATAATCCCAGGGAATGGTGTTAGAAAGTGGTCCAGGATATGCATAGTAAATCCTAATGCAATAATATCAATAACAATAAACCAAGGGTATGATGTTAAACAGTCCCCATTATTGTAGTAAAAAGAAAAAAAAAAAAAGAAAAAAAAAATGTAATTAATTTCTTCCACACACATGTCTATAACTGTAATTAAGGCATAAGCTGAAAGCGTCCGAGTAATGTAAAGGATGTATAATTATAATACCCGTATCAGTACTAGTGGATCAGAAAGCGGGTGATATCTCCTTGCCATGCCATGACAGGATGCGACTCACTGTTATGTTTCAGAATAGTCTCGGGATCAGCTTTCTTAATTCCTTTTCTGCTTCCTCCTTGCTGGAGAAGACATAGTATTGGCCTTGAACATCCACTTTCAGTTTGGTAGGATACAAGAGGCTGTATTTGATATTGGCTTGCCGTAATCGCTGTTTGATGTTGTAGAAGGCTGCACTTTTAGCAGCTGTTGCAAGAGAGAAATCTGTGAAGATATGAATGTGGTTATTTTCAAATATAATTTCTTGCTTGTGTCTAAGGAGTGCCATCGCATCTAGCTTACATAATAATCTCTCAAAGCAGACTATAAAAGACCTAAGTTTAAAGGTATTTGATCCGCGTATGCGATAAGCTGCTGCTATCTTGGTATCTGATTTAAAGTCCTCTCCAATTATTTTAGAGAATAGTTCAACTGCGAATTTCACTGGGTTTGAACTTTTACGATTCTCAAGTAGACCTTCAATTCTAATATTATTCCTTCTGCTTCCATCTTCCAGAGCAGCAAGTTTTTTGTCTCCAAGTTTTTTGCATTTGGAATTGGCAGCTGTTGCTTTTCCATCAGTGGTGGATGCTAGATTTTCGGCTATTTCAATTCAAGTCGTGAATGACTGCTTAACATCCTCCAGCTGATCGGCAAGTGTGCTCAGTTTAGACGCATTTTTCTGAATGTGCTGCTCAATTTTTTCCAGCATATATTTAAAGGCCGTCTCAAAGCGAGTATATATGCGTTTCTCCGAGTTTTTATTATCCTGCCGCGGCTCTTGCCGCAGCTTCTCACTTCCCTTCTTGCTTTTCTTTATCTCTTGCTTGAGCTCAGCCTATCATCACCTTCAGTTCGGACAGATCATTTCTGCTTTTGTGCAGCATAGGCGAAGCGGCAGGCTCAATTACAGCCGATTTACCCAGCTCGCGTGGAGTAGGTGAAAACGCGGACTGCAAGGCCTTTTCCAGTTTCAAATGATCTTCCCCAATCGGCGAGCAATCGCAACCTGCATCACTTGCACTTTCGCTCCTCATTTCGCTCTCAACTGGAGACGATGCAGTGGACTGTGGTCCTGAGGAGTCAGGGCTTTCGCCCATCTGTTCCAGGTCAGTCTCTGAAAGGCCGTACCTTGAGCTTGAACTTGGACTTGCTGTTCTGGGCTTGGATGTAGCTTTAGTTCATATAATCATCGTATGAAGTTCTTCTTCAGCACTTCCAGCATTAAATGTACAGGAAAATACAAACCAAATATACAAAGATAATTTGTACATGGTGAATTTAAATATGAATAATAAGAATAATCAACAGTGGTATTCTATGAGGACCACCATACAACAAGAACAGGAGTAAAATTTAAAATACTCTATGTAACATATTTTGTCAAATTAGTAACATTAATATAAATCAGTAAAAATAAATGTATTACTAATGAAAGATCACATTAAAAAATGTGTTTCTAATAGTTTTCTGAAATGTTTAATTATACTAGCCTGATGTTTCTTTATTGGTAACATATTCCAGATTTTTGGTGCATGTAAGCAAAAGGCTGTCTCAATAGTTCTTTATGTTTCACTCTAAAACAGAGCTTGAAATTATTGACATTGAGATGTATGAGTTCAGGCATTCAGTAAATTGGGGAGGTACAAGCCTTATAGACTGTTAACAGAATTTTTAAGACAATCCTAAAAGACACAGGCAGCCAATGTAATGATACTAATATTGGTGAAAGTTGATCAAATGTTCTTTTCTTTATTAATATTATTCCTGATGCATTCTGAACTAGCTGCAACCAGTTTTTCTCTTTTCTTGGCAATCCTGACAGGAGCTCATTTCAAGGATCTTGTCAGCTAAAAACAAAACCATGCATTTATTTTTCAGCAACTTGCACAGATTTATAACCCAAACTTGTGTTGTTTCTTAAATAAAGAAACACTGTCTTTATTACATGACCAATATGTGATTGAAATTGTAATTCTGAATCTATTATAACACAGAGACTCTTTACTTCAGGATCAATTTGCAGGACAAGATGATCAAGTTTTGCCCCAATATCATTGGCTTCATTTGCTGCTGCCAATAATTAGAGTTTCTGTTTTTTCTTTGTTAAATTTAAGAAAATTACTGCTTATTCATTTTGTAATGCTAGGAAGACAGTGAATCAGGGATTGGAGATCATCTGGTATGATTGATATGTATAGCTGAGTGTCATCTGCATAGCTATAGTAATTAACCTTATATAATCTCTTAGCCTGATTTGAAGCCTTCAGTTCTCTTACCTTGCCAATTGTCTAGTTGTCTACTCTACTTCCCCCGAATTGTCCTTCAGGTTTAAGAGGCACTGAAGCCCAGCCCCGCACATGGTGCCAATCCATTTTAGTCTTATGGATTAATTCCATGTTGAATTTCAGGTACATATTTGGCAACCATTACAATAACGCTTAGCTAACCATACAAATGAGAAACTGAAAATTACCTTGGTATGGCTGCAAGGTAATTCTGTCAAGAAAACTCCTCAGCTTTGCTCTCACTTGTTGCATAATGCTTGCTAAGTCTGTCTCAAGTCAAGTCATAAACTCACTTTAGATTTTCAATCTTGGCACACAATGAATTACAGGTATTTTACAGGTACAGTTAATGAGAGTACAGCCAGCCTTGTTAAAGTATTGAATCGAAATTACAAAGCCACAACCTGGAGGATACAGAGGTATGTTCTGAACAGCCATATATTTTAATATATATACTGTATATTGTGAGAGCCAGCCCGACCACAGACAGACAGACACCGTTCTTAAGTCCACCACACACGCTTTATTTACAGTTCTATTTACAAGTTGTCAAAGTCCTGCACAGCACAAGGTGCTCCAGCACCAAACACCCTTGGTTTGGGCCTCTCAATTGTCCTCTTATGGCCGCCTTCTCTGCCCACTCCGAAGCCTTGTCCTCTTCCTCCCATCTCTCGCTCTCGACTGTTGAAAGGCAGCCACTTTTATGCTCACCCGGATGTGCTTCAGGTGCCCCTTGATGAACCTCTGCTGGCAGTTCCTGCTGTGGCGGAAGTGCCGCACGAGCACCCGGATGCACTCCGGGTGACCCTGGAATTCCTTTCACTGGCACTTCCTGGTGTGGTGGAAGTGCAGGCTTCCAGGGCTCTAGGATCCACCGGGCACCACCTGGTGGTGGCCACGGGCCCCTATAGGGGTCCCGTGACCCCCATAGCAAACCGGGCGGCTGTCCTCTTGTGGCCTGGGGGAGGTATAATCCCTGTCCCGGTCCTTCCAGACGTCCCGGTTGGATATGGCGCCCAGCCGCCCGCCACAATATCTATACATTAAACACTACTAAATTATAGATGTGTTTTTAACTCTTCAGCATTGTGACAGAGCACATTCAGCAGAAACAATAGCAAATTAAAACCTTTAAAGAACAAAAATCACCAATATGTATGTACTGTATGTCATTTTTAAATATGTTTAAAGGGCAGGCATTGTATAAAAGTGTCACTGTAAGTTTAATGAGCCTTATCAGGTACATCAGCTGGTACATCAGCTGGCAAATTGTGAAATACATTTCAGAGCTGCACCTGTTCATGCAAATGTATCTTTCACATTACCAGAGAATTCCTATCTGCAATGCCGCCCTATCCAGTCAACTGCTACTCACATTGCTATATCAGTTCAAGTTACTTCCAGTGTATGGAGACATAGGGTTTTATGAGCTCCTGGGTGGCCAAAGGAGTTTATTAAGGAAAAATGTTACAACAGAGTGATGGGGAGTATTGATAAATTAAACTAAAATATTCCAAAAGGGCAGGAGTTCTTAAACTTTTAATATGAGGACTCAAATAAGAAAATCGGTACCATACTGGGACATGAATAGAGGATTATTATCATATGTATTACCATGAACAGACAAATAACAATAGCCAAGTAATAAAAACAGTAAACATGATTATTACTCAAAGAGAAAAGTGAAAAACAAACATTTCTAAATAAAACAGCAATTATCATTCAAAAAAGGGAATACATTTCTGAGGTGTATTACTGCTAGGTGTAAATGCTTAGTTTAAACTTTTGTAAAGCTGAGATGAACCACTTTTTTGGGGTGCAGCGCAAGGATATGACTTTTAAAACTACAGAATGAATGATCACTTAACTTACTTACTTGATTCATGGCACTGGATAAGGAATAAAGTAGCCAGCAACAATTAATCAGTGTAGTTTATTTACCTAGTCTTAAAAGAGCTTTTATTTGTTTTAAATAACGTTTGTCAAATGAATTTTCACCATTAACAGTACAGTTTTAAATGAGTTTTCAAATAGTTCAATATAGTATGTTTGTCATTTAAAAAGTCAATAAACTGATTAAAAAAATATCGTAAAATATTGCTAAAATGATTGCATTATTGGTATATTTATAACAGGACAAATCTTGATGAATAAGTTAGTGAACTATCCAGTTTGAAATGTTTAATGCTAGTGACTGACATCATGCTGAATGTCTACTGCTTTATATAGTATTATTCTAGAAAAAGCAGTTTTTCAGCCATAAAACAACAATTTAAATAAACTTTCTATTCTTGATAAGTTTCAGTCATGTTTTAGAACAAATCATAGTACAGAAACTGTACTGCTTAAAGTCGTAAATTACCATCAGGTTAATGCAGATGGAGGCCACATATCTGTTCTTGTTCTACTGGATTGCAGTTTTTAGCACCATTGACCAGAGTATTCTTTTAAATTGTCTTATTTAATGAGTGGGCCTCTCCTGCAGTGTCTTAAATTGGTTTAAGTCTTACTTAAAAAGGTACAAAAATCTTTGTTAGTTGTTGTAATTGGAGTTCAGTGATCCATGATAGTATATACAGCTTGCCACAAGGATTTTCTGGTCCTCCTGTTATTTACTTTTATTTATATTTACTGTATACTGTTGCTCTTGTGTCTCATATCATATTTTTACCTTTTCCTTCAAAAAGGCATTATGTGGTACAGTATATGGAAGTAACCTCACCTGGTAGATGGTAATACATGTTAGGAAAATGAAAGGCCAATACAACTGGAATAGAAGGGATTATAGCTTCAGGAGAATTAAATAAATGTGCTCTTGGACTTACTTGTAAAATCCGATGTCACTCGTTGTATGAGGAACCTTTCTTGGCTGGTAAAGCCTGTAAGATTCACAGTGGAAAGGAGCTCCATCCTGTGGTGCGTTCATATATAACGAGTGACTCCTCCTTCTGAGAACCGCGGGCTATGTAGCGGGGGCGGAGTCAGTTGCCATCACTGAGCATCTTCTCGGTACTGTAGAGGTATAAACAGAGGATAAGGTTAGCGCCAGTGCTTCTCTGGACCCAGGAATGAAGTACAGTACATACCTCAAAAGTGCCCGGAGGATTATCCACTGATGTGCATGCATGACGTATTTATTTTCAGCAAAGAACAATAGTTATCCATCCATAATTTCTGCATAAATAAATAGTAATTTTCTGATTTTTAGCTGAAAAGTGTATTATATTGTAAATAAGCAATGCTGTAGAATATTTTTTAAAATGAGTTACATTTTAATAAGGCACTTAATTGTGAATGTTATTTCACAAAGTAGACAACAAGTTGTTTACCTTTACTGAGATACTCATTAAGCACAATTGTTTGTACTGTACTAACATAATTAGTGAAAATTTACAACATACTGTAATGTGAAACATAAAGTAAATTGAAATCATTCATCATTTACTTTAAAGTAGAGAAAGTCTTAGGGAATTGGAGCTTATTATTGAAGAAGTATCGAACCAACTAAAGGTGAGCCATCAGTTCATCACAACACACATCCATATGAATGGCAAGAGGTAAGACTTTTAGTAGGCTCAGCCCGAAAATATATTTTATGATAGTTCCAAGTGATTGATCATTGACAGAATTATGGTTCATGTACTTTCTCAACTTCGCCAATTATGCCTCTGCACACACCCACTTACTGTATCTCTGGTCACTTTTGAGTCCATGGATGAAACATGTAGAGATATCCAAATGATAGATAAACCATGGTCAAAAACCTATAAGCTAGAAATGCTATTCACTATGTCAATATCCCACCCATGATGCCTAGATATATACACAGCTTAATATTCTTCTGTTTTTGGTGAAATGAGTTAATCCTGTTGAAAGACTTAACAAGCAAGTGGTTTAGTGATTCAAAAGCTGGAATCAAGTGTGGTGGATTGCCGGCATTTTACTCCAACCCTCACCCCCAGGCCGCCAGGAGGAGCCCTCCGGACAGCATGATCGTGCCCCGAGTTCCAGCAGGGCCTCATGGACTTTGTAGTTTGTATACACAGCCCTGCTGGATACCTTGGGGGCCACCGGGAGTCACTGTAGGGGGGCTAGTAGGCTCTTATGTGCCCTATAACCCGGGAGTACGTTACGGTCACGTGACCGGAAGGAACGACGTGCTCCCGGGATGAAGAAAAGAACTGTTTACCCTGACCCGGAAGGAATACGGACTTGTGGGTATTGGAACAGAGGCACCTCCGGGTCAGGGTGTATAAAAGGACTGTGGGAAAGCCCAGACACTGAGCTGAGCTGGGAGGTAGGAGGGCTAAGTGTCTGGGCGAGGAGGAAAGAGTTTGTAATTGTATTATTGATAGTTTATATGAGTGTGGAGTGGAGGGTGCTTGGTGCACTGTGTAATAGTAAAATAAATACTATTTATACTTTCACCTGGTGTTCAGAGTGGTACCTGAGGGTTCAAGAGGTGGACCACGCCTCAATCTGTTACACAAGTCAATGCACGAAAGAGACAATCCAAATTATTACTTACAACCTGTAAACACAAAGCTAACTTAAAGTGAATTCTTCATCTGCCATGTGATGTACCAGTGCCCAATCCACAGACGACTCCCAGCTTATACATAATTCTGCCAGGATAGGTGTTGGCTCTTTGTGACTGAACAAGCTTGTTTCTTGTCTAATGAGAAAAGAAAATATAATTTTTATGTTTATAAATTATGAATGTGATCCTGTTTGACTGCTGTGATCACTTTTACTCTATGTCATAAAATCTTCATCCATCCATCCATCCATTATCCATCCATTATCCAACCCGCTATATCCTAACTACAGGGTCACGGGGTCTGGTGGAGCCAATCCCAGCCAACACAGGGTGCAAGGCAGGAAACAAACCCCAGGCAGGCAGCCAGCCCACCGCAGGGCACACACACACACACACCCACACCAGGGACAATTTAGAATCGCCAATGCACCTAACCTGCATGTCTTTGGACTGTGGGAGGAAACGGGAGTGCCCGGAGGAAACCCACACAGACACGGGGAGAACATGCAAACTCCACGCAGGGAGGACCCGGGAAGCGAACCCGGGTCTCCTAACTGCAAGGCAGCAGCGCTACCATCCATTATCCAACCCGCTATATCCTAACTAAAGGGTCACGGGGGTCTGTTCGAGCCAATCCAAGCCAACACAGGGCGCAAGGCAGGAAACAAACCCCGGGCAGGGCGCCAGCCCACCGCAGGTCATAAAATCTTTTTTTTGTCAAAAGAAGTAGAAGAGGCAGTAAAATTTATTAGATGATTAATAAGTAAATCTTTATTTATATAGTAATTTTTATTGTACTCTACCATGCCAAAGCCTATCTTAGCAGTGTCAGGTGAAGGAGAGGAAACTGTCCAAGACAGGGTGCCAGCCCATTGCAGGACACTCTATCATTATGCACCTGCACTGACGCCAGCTTATATTTACATTACATGTCTTTGGTGTTATGGAAAGAAAACAAACATAGACATGAGGACAGCATACAAACTCTAAACAGACAATGACCAGACATGGCATTCAAAGCCTGAATGTGAAGTCATGCCACCCTTTCTAGTCATTGGTGTTCCACTTCAGTCCAGGGGGGTTCAGGTTCTTGTTCTCTCTAATTTAACAATCAGGGAGTCATACTTATTTTTAACTGATTTCCTTATTTAATTACCTGCACATTTTTGGTTGCTTTCTTTGTTCAAAAAAAGTGTGACATTAAACCCTGCAAGAAATTTCTTTACTAATGAAATTTCTCATTTGTTATTTTGTAATTCTTATTTTGCCTGCACAGTTTTTTTTTTATTCTATTAAAATATGGTCAATGATTAAAGAATGGTGCAAATCACATGCAATACTAAAGGAGATCAGCTCATTTGGTGTCATATTCACCTGTGTGCTCATAGGTAAGCAATGGCTTAAAGAAACAACATTAAAAAGGTTTGTCGGAAAACCCATAAGAAGCAAGATTAGGAAAATATGTAGTATCTGGCCTCGCAGTTAGGAGACCCGGGTTCACTTCCCGGGTCCTCCCTGTGTGGAGTTTGCATGTTCTCCCCGTGTCTGTGTGGGTTCCCTCCGGGTACTCCAGTTTCCTCCCACAGTCCAAAGACATGCAGGTTAGGTGGATTGGCGATTCTAAATTGTCCCTAGTGTGTGCTTGGTGTGTGTGTGTGTGCATGCCCTGGGGTGGGCTGGTGCCCTGCCCGGGGTTTGTTTCCTGCCTTGCGCCTTGTGTTGGCTGGGATTGGCTCCAGCAGACCCCCGTGACCCTGTAGTTAGGATACAGCGGGTTGGATAATGGATGGATGAATGTAGTATCTGTGCTACATACTAATGCTTGCCACGTTATTATACAATTCAACGAACCCAAAGGTGTATGGATGGTAAACAGCAGCATCCTTTAAAAAGTAGGAATCCATTGCAGTAGATAGTTGGAGTGAAAACCTGCAGCCACAGGAATCCTCCAGGACTGAACATGAGAACCACTTGGTTTAAGTGACATGTCATCAGAATGTTTTCTAGGCATGTCTTTATGTGCTTAACCAGATGGGTGTGTTGCTTTTCAACAGCTAAATGAAATTGCCCTCAATGCAAAACTTACTTTTACTGCCACGGAATTCCAGCTTGTTTTTCTGTCAGTTCCTGAACAGGTGCAAGTTTTTTCATGTGATTTCTTTAACTGTCATGTTTTGATGTACTCTGCTACATTAGTTGTACATTCAAACCTTAAAATGGCCTACTGCATAGCTTTAAGCAAATTATTTAAACAGCTATTTTTTATTGTATTAAAGAATAGAAAATGCAACTAATTCTAAGCATATTCTAATCTTGGCTTCTGTAGGTTGCCTCCTGTATGTATGTGTGTGTGCCATGGTGTTTCTATGTGCTTTCTATATATGAATCCTACCCGGGGCATCTTGTGGCAGGCATTGGGTGCCCAGTTCCTCTGTGAATTTAATGAATTAGGTATACAAAGTATTTTTATGCATCTATTCAAAATTAGAGTGAGACAGAAGTGTTGCCTCATGTGTCCCGTGTCCTGGTTTTAAGTTGGTGTCTGTGTGAAGTGTGTACATCTGCCTTCCTGTGGGACTCAATACCTCATGCTTAAGTGAGTTAACGTGAGGTATTTCTGAGAGTGCTCCAGTTTTCCTTCCACTTCATAAAGACCTGCATCTTAGGTTAGTGATGCACTCTAAACTGGTCTGGTGTGAGTAAGTGTGGGTGTGTGGATGAATGTGTGTGCCCTACAAAGGCTTAGGTTTCCTCTTGCCTTACATTCAATTCCACGGGAACATGTAAAGCATGGTAAGTGAAAATGGTATGAAGGGATTCGTTGCTATAATGTTTTGCACTTTAACATGTCTTTTCATTCCTTTGTCACCCATCCACAAATCCTTAGAAAATGCAGGATATTTATCTGGAAAGATTTTATGACAGTTCAAATCTTCTTTAATCATTGATTTTAGGATTCATCCCAAAGATGGATGGTCTAATTAACTTCTGCTACCGACATGGAAAAGTAACAAGCAGTTATATTAACAAGAAAATACACACTGCCAAAAATTGTTAAAAATGATTTTAGTTAGGAAGCCAGTAAAAAATCTAATTTTGCAAATGTCATGCAGTCATTTTCAAATTCCCTCTCCACAAATTTCTCTTTGTCATTGTTTTCTTTATCATGTTCATGTCCTGATGATGTGTTCATTAAGCATGGTCCATGACCTGTTATAATCTGATTATACATCCGGCAGGAAGACTATTTGTAATTACATTAATCCAATGAAAAAGAAATGATGAAGTATTTCTCCATTAGTGGAGAAAGGAAGAGTCAAACTCTAGCCATATTTTGTATAAAACACTTTCTGACTGCTTTTCAGATGTTTGTAAAAGTGATAATGTTGTTGAACATGACTTCATAGCTGATGAAAGTGATTAATGGGAAAAGTTTGTAGAAATGGAGATCTAGTGGGTTGATCTAGAGATCCTACTAGGAGCAGTTTAGTTCGGCCCTGAATTTCCAACCATTGGAATATGTCTGGAACCCTTCCTCCTTGAGATGTCAAATGGGTCCTTTCATTTCGGAGGATGGGTAGCTCTACTTTGAGGTCTTCACAAATTTTCACCCTCTTTACACTCTTACTGTTGTGCACTGTGTTTTAGAGTTTTTGTTTGTTTGTTTGTTTTTAGGTCATTTCCATCTGAGATTGATAAATGTTTATATAAATCATAGGGAACATTTTACTCTATGAAGTATTTTAACTGTATAAAGCTCTTTTTCAATATGCAATTTCTCCAGCGACTTTGGTTTTCTCTCATACATAAAAAATGTGGGTACTGTAGATTGGACACTTATAATTTACATTTACATTTTTTTGCTTTGCTGACGCTTTATTCCAAATTGATTTACAGAAGAAGTCAACATAATAGAGTATATGTTAGTCTGGGGGACTATTTGGGAACAAGTGTTGTAGGACACGGGTACAATATTGATTATTTTTCCCTCCCGCACCCTTAGATCCTCTTCCTCCATCCACTTGACTGTCCCCTTCGTCCGTCTTACCAATATGGGGAGCAGAGCATTCAGTTGCTCTGCTCCCCAGCTCTGGAACTCACTACCATCCGAGCTTAGAAATATTTTCACTTTTCAAATCTAAACTTAAAACTAATTTGTTTAAGACTGCTTTTTCTCTTTGATTAAAATTGCTCTGTCTGATTTTAATTTTTGTATTTTAGTTTTGTTTATAATCTCTGTTTTATCTATTGTTCGGTGTCCTTGAGTGTTTAGAAAGGCACCTACAAATAAATAACATGTATTATTAAATAAAAATGTATTATCATGAATGAGCAGCTCAGAGCAAAATACAAGCTAGTTTCAGTTCCTAGATTACAAAACTTAATAGTTAGACAGAAATTCACCAAAAGGCATCTTCAAACACTTCATAAACACATTAAGGAAGACAGAATTTTGAATGGTGGTGGACAGCCCGTTCCACCAGCTAGCAGCTACACGTGAAAAGAGTCTAGACTGAGATCTAATACCATACAGTGGTGGCATTACCAGACACCGTTCAACAGCAGACCTGAGTGATCATAAAGGAGCATAATACCTCACCATGGTCTACATATGAATAGATATATATTCAGTAGGTGCCGATCCACTGACTACTGAAATGTCACTACATTGTAAATCATCTGCAGCAACATGGTGGCAAATGCTGGTGCTCCTGCCAGCAGAGAGAGTAAGAGGTCCAGCAGTGGCAAAACCAAAGTATGGACCAGGAGCTGCACTGCATATTCTGTCATATATGGTCTGATTTTACGGATATTATATTGAATGAATATGTAAGACTGAGAGGTGAAGGAACATAGTCCCAGAAGGGCAGCTTGTTACCAATCACCACTCCAGGGTTGCATACCAACTTGCTTGTTGCCAGTGATAATGAACCAAGCTGAACAGAGATGGGGTGCTCAATAGACAGACAAGCTGGGAGAACAAGAAGGTCCATCTTTGTGAGGTGCAGCAGGAGACGATGTTCCTTCATCCATGTTACAATATCAGTGAGACTTGGAGAGATCCTAGCTGTTACTGTATGGCCCTCTGGAGGGAACAGGTATAACTATGTTTCATCAGCATAGTACTAATAGGAGAAACCTTGGGACTGGTTGATAGGGCCTAGAGAAGAGGTGCATAAAGAGAGAAGAGCTCACCTGGTGCACCCTTGATATCTTTCCATGCCAGGACACAATTTGGATTTGCTCAAGAGATAGGACTCAGACCAAATGAGGACAGCCCCAGTGATGCCAAGGGCCTACAGGGCAGCAAAGAGTATTTGGTGTTTGACTGTGTCAAAGGCAGAGGAGAGATCAAGAAGAATGAGCACAGATGGCATGTTGGTAGCTCTGGCCTGCTGTAATGTGTCAAAAACAGTGAGTTGAGCTGTCTCGGTGGAGTGGCCCTTCTTGAATCGTGACAGATTAGGATCAAACAGTCTGTTCTATAGAAGAAAGGAAAATACTCTGTTAGAGATCACATGTTCCAGTGTTTCAGACAGAACACAGAGAACTGGTCTTCTGGTCTGTAATGATATCCTGTGTGTGAGAGTATTCAACAATAGGCTGGTGTCCATTCCTAAATTGATTTACACCTGGTGTCGGACACTCTTCTTCAGCCTAGTGCCTTAAACTAATGGATGAGTGGAAATTAAAAAAATATACAGCTCACATGTATAACAGGTGAAAATCCAATTATTAGCCAGATTACCCCAACTATTTGTGAATTAAAAGATGGAAGTGAGCATTCACATCAGCCACTAGCTATAATATATATATATCAGGAAGAGAAAAAGAATAAAACTTCAGTTAATCACAGAAATGTAAGATATAATAAATTACCAGATGCTAAATACACACATCATGAGCCAAGCCAATCAAATTTGAATATCTATTAGAAATCTTTAGTATTATATGTATGTGATCAGAACATGGGACTAATTAAAAGTTCTTTAATGAAGAAATACAGAAGAAAGGTCACATTTGAGCTTAAAGGTGAGACAACTCTAGTTGACAAAAGTGCCTAAATAGCTTTTATTTTATAACTTACTCATACAGTACTATGAAACATATTAAAACAGAAGAAACATACACTGTGCTCACACATCATTTTTGGCCAAAGTTAAGCTACATCTGCATCTTAGCAGCTATTTCTGCTCCTTGACAGCCCCCATTGCTTATTTTTCCTTGAAAAACAACCCCTATAATATAATGAGCGGCTACATACCAGGAAGGTTATCATTAATCACAGGAAAAGTCTATGTTGTGTTGGCATTGCAAGTGTAGTCCTTAAAGACGGCTTTGATTAGAATGTTTGCCTCTGCTTGGAGGATGTGGTGTTTTGAATTTCAAGGCATTTGGATGAGGTGAAGTTCCTGTGGTACAGGGCATCATTGTAAATGGTACATACTGTAGAGAATAAAAAAGACGCATAAACACAATCATAAATATACATACTAAACAGTTATATGTATACATATTACAAACTACAAAGGCAACATATACTCCAACTTGCAATGACTGATCACATCAGTATGCTACTGTAGGAGAACAGAGGCCATGTTGAGATGGTAGGTCCTGTCATGTATGACGTAATAGAAAGGAAGCATCAGGAAAACCAGAGAGAGGGGTGGTGAGAGAGAGAGAAAGAGAGAGAGTGGAACCATTGAGAGACAGGATTCTAAGCCCCCAGGATGATGGAGGGTAAAAAACACAGTATGGGAATGTTTAAAACTTTTATCTAGATAGGGTGGGGGTTAGGTTTACTGCAGAAAGCTGCAAGGGACTATTATGCCTACTGCCACCAGGTGATTACATATTATTCCTAACTAGTAAAAATGGACCACAATGTCCATTTAGAGAGAGCAGGCTACCCGGTCACTAGGGTACAGCACACCATCCTTATTTTGGAGGAGTAAAATTGTGTTGTGTTTTAAGACTATGATGACATGGCCTAAGATTTATACAGGACTTGGAACTTTAATCCAGAGTTTTGGTCTGTTATTAACCAATGAATAATATATACAGTAAGCCCACCTCAAGAACTTGACACGAGAAGTTAGGAAAGCTGGGGAACAGGTTCACTTTTGGGAGAAAGAGAAGCCAATATTGTCTGTCTGGGCCTGACTGGAATGGTTTTGGAAAGGAAAAGGAGTTGTAGTTTGATACACCCATGTGAAACACAGAGCAACCTCCTCTATAGGCAGGCACAAAGAACATCAGGGTTTTTCTTTTGTTGTATTTTGTATTGTCATTATTTATTTCTGTGTGCATTTCCTTACATTTGTTAGATTGTAATTCAGACTGTCTTCTTGACTCTATTATAATTAATTCTTTTGTTCTAAGTGACTTATTTCTTGGCCAGGCTTTTGAAACAAGACATTTAGGGAAGGGATCCTGGTCTACTTACACTCCTGAGTCTTACAAGGTCCTTAGAGACCTGAGTCTCCAGTGTACCTCCCTAACTACTTGATCTGTCCTCCTCCCTCTTTCTCTTTCTCTCTTTCTCTCATGGACAGCAAAGTCTACCTGTTATAGACCTGAAGGAGTTGTGTTGGCTTCCTGTCAGTCTATCTCTTTAATGTTCCACTCACTTCAATCCATCGAAAAGTTATTTTTATTAAGCACACTTCACAAAGAACAGTGAACACGTATTATAAAGTAAAGAAGAGTACCATTCAAAGGAATATGAAAAAAACATTATTACTGAATATGTGACAAAGATGGTAAATCCATATCTTTGTACTTTTCTTTCTTTTGCAACAGCATTTTCAATGTTTCTTTTTTTTTGAGAAGTTTTAAAGTGTTTCCTTAGCTCTGAGGCTGATGTCTTGTTTGCTAATATGTAGCCCATTCAAAAACTAAATACAATATAATACAATTTATTTTTGTATAGCCCAAAATCACACAAGAAGTGCCGCAATGGGCTTTAACTTGCCCTGCCTCTTGACAGCACCCCAGCCTTGACTCTCTAAGAAGTAATTTATATGCTGTGAACAATGTGTCAATCTTGATGTCAACAATGAACATTCTCAGTTGAGCAGTCCAAAACTGTATTCCTTTGCAGACATATAAGATAAAAGAAATGGACTCCAAACAGACACTTTTCGCAATAGAGAGAGGATTTATCTTCCATTCAAGTCATCCAGACCAGCACACCTCAAACAGTGAATCCTCCAAAGACTTGGGTTCCACTGCTTCACCTGTGGCACACTCCTTCAGGGCCCATCTTATGAAGTCTCAAGTCTCTGACAGATAAAAATGAAATCTTTCTCTGTCTTTGTGAGTGTCCTTTGTAGAAAAACAAGTCTCTTCTATCGTGCTTAGACATGTTGATCTTTCAATGGCTACATCATTCTTTTACTCTGGTCACTGACAAGATTTGGTAAAAGGCAACAGGGATTCCATGCCTACAACAGCAATTCAATTGTATGAAAATCCAGCCAATTAACATTTTAAAAGTTATATCAGAAAATGCAAAAGAAGATTTTTGGAAACCGGTGTTGTGTAGCAATGCAAAGTGCTGAAAATATGACCTTAATAAGTTCAATTTTAATGAACAACTGCAACTAAGACTCCTACTTGAGCAAAATTGTTAAAAAGCAACATCTAGAGATGCATTGTCCTAGTCTGAACTTTAGCAATTTAAAAATCTAACTGTGCATATGGAGAGAACATCATGTTAAAAGATTTGAGTTTTATTTGATTTACTTGATTGCGTTTTTTGGCAAGGTGTATTCAAGATTTTATTCACTTTTTTTGTTAATGTATCTAGGGGTACGATTGGGATGAAAATATAAGTTTAATGATTTTGCTGTAGGTGAACCAAAAAGTGAGATGCTAGTGGTGTGATATCTGGGGGTTAATATTAGGAAATTCTTTTAATTTGTGTTGCATGTTTGGTCTGCTTTATTTCACAAAGTTTAGCAAAGATGTTTATTTAGCCTGTAGATGTTTTTAATAAATGCCCTCCTTTAAGCTTTCCTGTTTTCCTGTTTCATTCTGGGCTCCTTGCCTTGTAAAAATGTAATCAGAGATAATGTTGCAAATATTTTTGCTGCAATGCAATTTTTGCTTGTATGGGGTATTTGGCACAAACAATCAGTAATTTGTACTGATAGGCTAGATCTTTATAACAAAAAAATTCCTGGAAAACTGATTCTCACTTCAAGCGCAATGAATAGGTATTTTGCAAGATAAAACTATGTGGCAGACGGCCGGGACGCCTCTTTGTTATATGTTCAGGGGGAACAGCTGTGGACGGTGCAATACCTCCCCCTGGATGCTAGTTGGCCGCCCCCCTGGGTTGGAGCGGTGCCTCAGTTTCCCGCATGGCTCCATGGGAATTGGAGTTGGGTGCAGCCCTGCTGGGTCCCGCAGGCACCGCCAGGGGGTGCTGCAGCTGGGACTCCTAAGCCCGTATGGGCAGTATATTCGCCACACCAGGAAGTACAGCCGGAACTTGGCAATCAACCACTTGGAGCACTTGTGGACTATAAAAGGGCCTAGCAACCACCACTCAATGGCCAGAGTCGGGAAGAGGGGAGCTATGCTTGGAGGAGGAGTGGTGGTGCCAAGAAAGAAGAGTGTTTGTGGTGGTGTTTTGGGACTGTGTTGTGCCTGTGGGGATTACGGGGAAGACGTGCTCCACAGGTGAAGAAAAATAAAACCTTTTTGTTTATTTTTATACGTGCCTCCGGTGTGAGTCTGTGTAGGGTCAGGCGCCTATATAGCGCCTTTCTTAAAACTATAACAATCTACAATGATCTGGTACATATTTTCATGCAAGACGTTGAGACACAATGCAATGGAATGGCAAGTCTCTTACGTTAAACCTCCTGACTGGAGCCAGTTCATTTTTAAAGTATCAAACAAGGTAGTGCCACCGTTTTCACTACAGCAAAGTTTTAACCTGTTGATTCACTGAAATCAATTTATGTGACAACACTGGACATTATGTTTAATGATGCAGTATTTTCTAATATTGCTAAGTTGCTTGGGAATGCCCATGAGTTATAATAATAATTCTTTACATTATATAGTGCTTTTCTCACTACTCAAAGCGCTCTCCACACAGGGAGGACCCGGGAAGTGAACCCACAATCTCCTTACTGCAAAGCAGCAGCACTACCACTGCACCACCTGTGAGTTGTTGCAAACAAAAGTTTTTTCTGAATAATGCAATATCGTTTACATTTATTTTGTGTAATAAACAACTAATATCACAGAAACATTGCTGGATCCTCAGTTTACACGTGTAAAAAGATATTGAGGGGTTATCATGGCTATAAACTATTATTCTTTCTTTTCAGATAAACACGGAAATATTGATTGACCTGTGAATCATCATCTTGGCTTACTACAGTGTTCATATAAGCTGTCACAACAGGTCCATTTCATAATCACTTCTAACCTCACTCATGTTTATAAGATGCTCTGATACTTGAACTTTTTCTTAGAGCAGCTGGTTCCACCTTACCTGCAGACAAGTCACTCTTTTCCAGGTGATAACCATGCCCTCAGACTCAGAGATGCTAATTCTCATCCCACCTCCTACATTGCACTCAGTTATGAACTATTCCAGTAACACAGTCGAACGAGACTGAGAGGATGTGGTGAGACAAGTTCATGGAAGTGTTTTACTTGATTGAATTATTAATAATCTTAATGGTGTTAGCATAACATATTAGCGTAGCTCATGCTGGTGAGGGATGTGCACATTAATGCATTCATTAAGTTTATTAAATAAATGCCATTTGAGTAGGGGCACAGTAATCAGCAGGTACCAGCTGGGCATTATGTATATAACAGGGAATGTCTTAGTGCAGAAAAGAAAGAAGTGTTTTTTGAAATGAGAGAATAGAAATTGCTTACTGGAGAGGTATCGAAAAAAGAGGATAGGAAAGGTAGGGCTGCGTCGAAGTTCAGGTTGTGGCTGTATTTTCATCTGCCGAGTAGAATAGCAGACGTGATAGAAAGGGACACCATAGGAGCTGGTAGAAGGCGGGATGAGCAAGATGAGACAAGAAGGGCAAGACATCCTGTGGTGGACTGTGATGAGGCAAGATGTGTTGCTGAGACTCCTAAATATCCTGACAAAGACTGAGAGAGAAAATACAGAAAGAATGAGAAGAATTTTTCGTGTCCACCTTTGTGTTGTTAACTAATTTACTGAAATTAATTTATTGACTTTATGCATTTGCACCCAAGGACACACTTTTGGTGAGGATTGACTTAAGAATATTTATTTTAGTCAGAATGACTAATGGGCGGTCTTTTGCTCTTGGATCCCCTACAGATTTTGTTTTTTTTTTCTCCAGCTTAATGGATTTTTTTTTATTTTTTCTGTTCTCTTGGCCATATGGCCTTATCACCGGACTCATTCTTGGAGACTTACAGCATGGCACTGTTTAGGTTATTTTTGTTTTCTTTTTTTCTTTTTTGTTGCTTAATCTTTAGTATTATTGCCTAATCTTTTTGTAACTTTCTCTTTGACATCTTGTAAAGTACTTTGAGCTACATTGTTCATATAAAAATGTGCAATATAAATAAATGTTGTTGTTGCTCTCGTGTATACTGTACTTTCTATACAACTTAGCACCAAATCGTCAGGCTCATCTGCTTTGTCATTAGGAAACTGAATTCCAGTCTAGCATTTCTGGGGCGGTTTTATCCATTTTAGGATATTAAATTGTTTTCAGGAACACAGGGATATCATCATTTGCCTTTAACTCATATAGCTGTACAGAACATCTCCTAAACAGTCATTTTAATGTCTTAGGGTTAGTAACCAAACTCTTATAGCATCATCTGATATTTGAATTGTCCTTCTAGCTTTAATAGACGATCGGGGACCTTGCCCCACCGGGACACCTGGAGAAGGGAAGGACCGGGAGAGGGGCAGTATCTTCTCCAGGATGCAAGAGGGCACCCGCCCTGGATTGCATTGGGGGCACAGAGCTTGGAAGCTCAAACCTGTGGGGGATTGTGGAGCCATGGACTGCAGCACTTCTGGCACACCAGGTACACTCGCAGTGCTTCCGAGAACCCATGCAGCACTTCCACCATACAAGGAAGTGCTGTAGGAAGGCCATCAGGGAGCACCTGGAGCACATCCAGGTGCAGTAGAAAAGGAGCCGCCTCACTCCATTCAAGAGGCCAGAGTCAGGTGGAAGGTGAACGAAGCTTGCGGGATAGGAGTGGAGGCGGCAGAAAAGAAACAAAGAAAGTAAAAGGACTGTGAGTCTATTGTAGTGACTGGTGCACTGTATGTTGTGCAAAAGAAAAATAAATATAGTGCACATTTGGACTTGGCTGTCTTTGCGTATGTCTGTGTCATACTGATGCTGGTCATTTCACAAAGCTTATCAACTTCTTATCTGACAAGTGCATATTTTGTGAGACATCTCTTAAAGCTTCAAATTATTTGTCTTTAATCCTCACTAACTGGTCACATACTCAACCCGGTGGAATAGTATCACGTCTGTATCTAATTGTTGTTCTGTTGAGTGTTTTTCAAATGATAGCTCAGTTTAATTTTTTTTATTTTTTAATTTGCCTCATAGAATATAAGGTGGCTTCATATGACAGCTTTCAAATAGAGCAGAAAAAAATCTCATAAGTGTCACTGATCTTAGAAAATTGTGAAATCTTAGAAGATGAAAATGAAATGCTTAAAAACAAAGACGGGTTTAAGCACTAAAATATATCTAGTGAAATGAAAGGTGGAAACAATAGCAGTGGAATGCGGCTTGAGATATCAAAATATTATATTCTAAGAAAATAAAATTTCAATAAATCTAAACCCATTAAGAAACGGTCATCTTGGGAATATTACTTATTCATCTCCTGATATTATGGGAATGATGTAATCTACAAATATCTACCTAATTAATTCAGTTAAGGATTCCAAAAATATAGGAACATTAGGCTCTGTACATGATTTAGGAGATGAACTGTCTACACAAATGTCAGGAGGAATATTAACAATTGAAATTAATATCAGAAATGTGTAATAAAAAAGAAACATTTCTAAAATGCTGATTGAAATATCTGACCTCCATAACTAGAGCATAATTGAGTTGTATCCATTGGTGTGATGTATATTTTCAGTTAAATTAAAGAAATTGTACATTTTTTTGAGGTGGATGACCCACACCTTTACCATTCCAACTGCTAAAAGTGAATCCACAATAGATTATTATCATAGATTATTATTATAGATTTAGTGTTAACTACCACAGCAAAATTTGATCAGATGTCAGTAACATGCCTGAGGTAAAGTGAGGTCTTCCTAAATAAATAATCACTGTATTCGCGTCTTGGTAGGATGGAGTATGGTAGCATGGCAAGAGCGGTTCCCGGGAGTGGGCAGCCCCATGCTAAATGCACAAGTGTGAGATCATCCATGACCCTAACTGGTGCTGGGATCGTCACAGATGTGCCAGGTCCCCATTTTAAAAGGGGAAACAGGAGTGCAAGGAATGGGGGGGGGGGGGGGGGGGGGGGGGGGGGGGGGAGAGAGAAGAAGGCAGGAGGCTGTAAGAATTAGTGTGGGTGTGTGAGTGAGTGAGTGAGTGAGTGAGTGAGCAAAGGCAGGCAGGTAGGAAGGAGGAGAGCCAATGGAAAAGAGTGTATGGCCAACACTCGAGGGCGGATGGATTGGGTTGCTCCTGCTGAGCTATTCTGAGGAGCTGGAGAGACCAGGAGTGTGGATGGCTCACAGGGAAGGCAGCGGGGGTCGAGGAGGCTTGGAGGAAGAGAGCCCATGAGCGCCCTGGCCATTGGGGACCCAAGTCTCGGTCCAGCAAGGGAGTTTGTACGTAGCCATGGGATGAAAAGCAATCAGACCTTTGCAAAGTCAGCTGCACCTGCTGAAAGGGCGACCCCTCTGCTGCAAGACCCTTCTGGGATAAGCAGGGGAGCTGCCAGCTAAGAGGAGAATGCACAGGGTTTTTAAAAAAAGGACGGCTTACTGCCAATATTTTAACCACGTGTTTATTGGATTTATTTATTATTTTTAACCTCAGCTTTTCACCTGTTTTAAGAATTAATTATTTATTTAATGAACTCTGAATTTTGAAGCACTGCACTATTTAGTTGGACACTTGCTTCAAGTGGTGTCCTCATTTTTACAGATCATCCCAGTCATGAGGCCCCCAAATGAGAAGAGGGAGCATGGAGCCGGACCCGCACCGTCACAATGCCTTATCCAATTTCAAAGTTAAGTCTTCAGACATAAAAATGTTTTATATCCTTTTCTTTTCCCAACCCAGCCACAGGGGATGCACAAACCAGTGTGTTTCTTCGTGCCAGTCCCAAGCCCGAATAAATGGGGAGGGTTACGTCAGGAAGGGCATCCGGTGTAAAATTTTACCAAATCAATATGCGGACAACAATACAAATTTCCATACCAGATTGGTTGAGCCCTGGGAGAGAGTTAGCAGATATGATGGAGAGAAGGAAGGTTGATATATTGTGCGTCCAAGAGACTAAATGGAAGAGGAGTAAGGCCAGGTGGATTGGAGGTGGATTCAAATTGTTCTATCATGGTGTGGATGGGAGGAAAAATGGGGTAGGAGTTATTCTGAAGGAACAGGGATTGGCTCTGAGCCCTTTCTTATTTGCAATGGTGATGGACAGGTTGACAGACAAGATTAGACAGGAGTCACCGTGGACTATGATGTTTGCTGATAACATTGTGATCTGTAGCGATAGTAGGGAGCAGGTTGAGAAGACCCTGGAGAGGTGGAGATATGCTCTAGAGAGGAGAGGAATGAAGGTCAGTAGGAACAAGACAGAATACATGTGTGTAAATAAGAGGGAGGTCAGTGGAATGGTGAGGTTGCAGGGAGTAGAGTTGGCGAAGGTGGATGAGTTTAAATACTTGGGCTCAACAGTACATAGTAATGGGAATTGTGGAAGAGGTGAAAAAGAGAGTGCTGGCAGGGTGGAATGGGTGGAGAAGAGTGTCAGGAGTGATTTGTGACAGATGGGTATCAGCAAGAGTGAAAGGGAAGGTCTACAGGACGGTAGTGAGACCAGCTATGTTATATGGGTTGGAGACGGTGGCACTGACCATAAAGCAGGAGACAGAGCTGGAGGTAGCAGAGTTAAAGATGCTAAGATTTGCACTGGGTGTGATGAGGATGGATAGGATTAGAAATGAGTACATTAGAGGGTCAGCTCAAGTTGGACGGTTGGGAGACAAAGTCAGAGAGGTGAGATTGTGTTGGTTTGGGTATATTGGGAGAAGGATGCTAAGAATAGAGCTGCCAGGGAAGAGGAAAAGAGGAAGGCCTAAGCAAAGGTTTATGGATGTGGTGAGAGAGGACATGCATGTGATGGGTGTAACAGAACAAGATGCAGAGGACAGAAAGATATGGAAGAAGATGATCCGCTGTGGCAACCCCTAAAGGGAGCAGCCGGAAGAAGAAGAAGAAGATATCCTTTTCTTTTCCCACTTTCCCCAAACAAAGTAGAAAAATGTACAATCAAAACCATGGCAATGTAACTTTAGTACCAGATCGAGTGATTCAAATAATTTGTGGCCTCTTCAAAATTCAAAGTAACAAGTGCATTATTATTATAAAGAATACAGTATGTACAATGCCATTATGTATAATTCTTTAATGATAATACAAATTCATCTGAAGCAAGGAAACAAGACTGAAGGATACTTACTCTAAAGGTGAGTAAACATCAAATTACTACTTTTTTTTCTATCTGAAGATGGCTCATTTGCCTGCCATTACTGTATTCTTAATTTAAAGAGCAATGGCAATGTGCTTCATGTTTGGATATTGTAATTTTTTGGTTTCCTAATTCAGTCTACAGAAGTTGAATATACTGTTCCTGGTCTTTACTTGCATTCTGATTTACTTGCATCCAACCTTGGAGAATCACCACTTAAAAGATAGTGGAGCTATGTTAATTGCTTAAACAACCATCATCAATACATCACAAGACTCTTTGCAAACCATATGCAACCCATTCCCATTAAATACAACAGTGACTCTCTGCCCTACGCAACCCAATGGCAGCAACCTGCTGCCCATTTTTGAGTCCCATAGTTTGCGACCAGTTGTTTAAGAAATTGTGTTCTAAGGAAATTAAATAAGTACTGTGGGCCAATCCCTCACTTACCCAAATCAATAACGATTAAAGAAATACACGAAAGGAAAAAATGAATGCATTCATAGAACCTTGACTTGGAAAGAGTATGGAACCAAAAAATATGCTATTGGGCATGCAAGAGGACAAAACCAGAAAGAAGTTGGACTAGTAGAGTAACTCAAGCAGATAACAGTTTCAGTACTTGGGCTAACAGAAACAAAGGTGAAAGGGCAAGGATACAAAACTGTACAGAATGTTTATTTATTTATTTTTGCTTTACTTAAAATAAAAAGTAGAGGAGTTCTGTCATATCTATAAGGTCGCTGCAATGTAAGTAAGTGACTAAACATTTTAAAGTGACGGACTAATCCGCGTGTCAGTAAAGGAGACTTGCAAAAGATACTGATGCTATAGTAGTAGCTGTATCTCCAATCAATAATGAGTAAAGTGAGATGAAGTTGTCTTTTTGATGAAATACGAAAGAGGCAGTCAATGTGAAGTATAAGATACTTATGTTTTGGCATATGAGTCAGAAATAATCTGAGGGGATATGAGAGAACACTAAAAAGTAGGGCTAACAGCAGAAGAAGTGATGCAGTTTGTTTAGCCCAAGAGTTCCCAAAGTGGTCGATATTGACCCCCTGGGGTCGATTTGAACTTTCTAGGGGGTCGATAGTTTCAATGAAAAAAGTTGGGGGTCAACGACAGCAAAAATAGACCCCCTTACTACTGCTATTTGTTTGTTACTTCAAAATATCTATGATTCCAATAGGTACCTAATTAAGAAGTAAAATCATTTAAAAAAAACACATTACATACCAAATATGCGAACGAAAAGGTAAAATGTGTCATTTAAAGAGTCACACGTAAGAATGCATGAAAATACATGTAGCACAAACATGTCTGTTCATTGTCTTATCGAACATATCAAAGCAAGTGCGGATATGAAAAATCATTGCATGCAATTAGGGGGTCGACGGTTTTAAAAGTTTTTGGTAAAGGGGTCTGAGGCTGAAAAAAGTTTGGGAACTCTTGGTTTAGCCAATGAGGTAGTGTTCTTAAATACGTACAGTGATTCCACATAAATTCATTAGGGTAGAAGCCTCTAGAAATGAATCCTCAATAAAATATAATATTATAGTGAAGAAAACTTACCATCCATGTTATGCATCAGACAGAAATCGGCAGTGACCACCTAATATTAGTTTTGAAAAAGTCTGCTGATGAGGATAGTAAACTAGACCATGGTACCTTTATGGAGTTAATTTTGTTGCATAGTAAATATGATAGGTGTCTAAAGGAGTATTTGAGATGTAATTTGAGATGTGATCAACCAGTATGCACAGCAATGAGGTCTGTTACAATGACCTTTGACAGTTAAAAGGTAAAACCCATGTGTGTGGCCTTACTATGTATTGGTTTTGTTTGGGTTTGGTGTTTCACTTTGTCATCAGGTTTGCTGTGTTGAGGCATGCAGAACTGTAAACTTTGCAGTCATATGCAGTTAGTATGCGTATGTAGCAGTTAGTTACTAGAGATTCATACTGTCGTCAAGCTCGTCATGACAAGCAGAGCTTGTTTTTACTGTTTGTAATGCTTATGGTGGAAACTAGGTCACTGAGTGTCTGAATTTACACTGCATGCATGACCTCTTATTATGGTATTTTGTTACTTGAGCCATGCAGACTGTTTGTGTACATTATGCTCAGACCTATTTATGTGCAAGCATCTTCCCTTATGTAGCATAGGCCCAGTGGACTGCCAGAATCCATATATTACTGATAAAATGTAATGTCTCAATCAAACTCTGGTGCTCAGTATAGAAACATTGTAAAGAAAAATAAATGCGTTTATTTGAAAAATCATGAGTAAGAGTTAGTGGTTTTATTAATTTGATTTAATAACAATTTGGAGTGAAATATGCACTTAAAATAAGCACTGATTAATGTGCCTCATATTTCTGAAATTATGTTTCACTTTCATTACCTTCATTCTAAACTTTGTTATTAGAATTTCAGTTTGATTTCTTTAGAATCCTTAGATCTTGTAATTCCAACCATCATTTTCTTATTTGCCTCCTGTACAGGAGTACTGTATGTAAGCTTGACACAAACACCTGACACTTTCCACACCTAATTTCATGTCTTGAGAATGTGGCAAATATATTGTCTCTGCAGAAAATATGGAAGGCAGACCAGCTAAAATCTACCTAAGGCTCCGTAGAATCTTATATATACAGTGATCCCTCGCTATATCGCGCTTCGCCTTTCGCGGCTTCACTCCATCGCGGATTTTATATGTAAGCATATTTAAATATATATCGCGGATTTTTCGCTGCTTCGCGGGTTTCTGCGGACAATGGGTCTTTTAATTTCTGGTACATGCTTCCTCAGTTGGTTTGCCCAGTTGATTTCATACAAGGGACGCTATTGGCAGATGGCTGAGAAGCTACCCAACTTACTCTCTCTCTCTCTCTCTCTCTCTTGCGCTGACGTAGGGGGGTGTGAGCAGAGGGGCTGTGTGCAGCTGCTTCCTGAAGGACAGGCTGCACGGAGCTTCGCATACTTAAAAGCTCAAAGGGCACGTATTGATTTTTGACTTTGCTTTTCTGTGGCTCTCTCTCTCTCTTCCTGCTCCTGACAGAGGGGGTGTGAGCTGCCGCCTTCAACAGCTTTGTACCGGCGGTGCTTCGCATACTTAAAAGCCAAAAAGCCCTATTGATTTTTTTTGACTGCTTGCTTTGCACTCCTTTGAAAAGGAAGATATGTTTGCATTCTTTTAATTGTGAGACAGAACTGTCATCTCTGTCTTGTCATGGAGCACAGTTTAAACTTTTGAAAAAGAGACAAATGTTTGTTTGCAGTGTTTGAATAACGTTCCTGTCTCTCTACAACCTCCTGTGTTTCTGTGCAAATCTGTGACCCAAGCATGACATTCTAAAAATAACCATATAAACATATGGTTTCTACTTCGCGGATTTTCCTATTTCGCGGGTGGCTCTGGAACGCAACCCCCGCGATGGAGGAGGGATTACTGTAAACGTCTACGCATGGAAGTGTGTGTGCCTGACCGGCCCGGAAGTGAGAGTTAGAGTTGGGGGTAAGGGCTGCACCTGAGGAAACACAAAACTCACTTAGCTGCTAATAACACAAGTGAAGCCAGCACGTCAGCAAAATGAAACCTCAGAAGAAAGACAAAGTCGCTTAGCCGCTAACAACGGCAAATCGGTATCCCTTTTACTTTTTCACCTGCCGCTAATGCACAAGTGAGGTGAGCACATTGGCAAAACGAATCCTCCTAGGAGAGAGATGCCCAGAGTAGTTCCTTTCAATTTCCTGACATCTCTACATTTCAGTTTTTCTTCTGACGATTTCAATAGTTTCTAGGACCCTGGGCTTTTTACAGTACGGGCTTCCACAGCTAGTATTTTATGATTACCTAAAACATTAAAAATCATGTTAGCCTCTGGTTTTCGAATAAATTGCAGTCTTACATTTTAAGATAATACAACATAAATTGTATTGTTAAAGAATGAAATAGACTTTGTTGCAGGTGGCTGGGGGGGTGACCCGGAAGGGACGCCCCGGAGGACCAAAAGAGGACTTATGCCTTCCCCAGACCACATGAGGCGGCTATGGGGACCACAGGTACAGAGCTTGGAAGCTCAACCTTGTAGGGCCCCATGGTCACCACCAGGGGGGCGCCCCAATGCCTTGGGAGCCCTGGACCTCAGCACTTCTGCCACACCTGGAAGTGCTGGGGGGAACAGGATCGGGGACACCCGGAGTGCTTCCGGGTACGCAACCGGCACTTCCGCCACACTGGGGAGTGCCGGTGGAAGATTGCCGGGAGGCATCCGGGTGATTATAAAAGGGGCCGCCTCCCTTCATTCAGGACTTGAGTCGGGTGGAAGAGGACGAGGTCTGGGAGGAGGCAAGGAGGCGGCCTGAAGAGAGAAAGAAAGGCATTGTGTTGTTGGCCAGGACTTTGGGGACTTGGGGACTGTGGAGCACTTATTTGTAAATATGGACTTTGTAAATAAACGTGTGTGGAGTGATTTAAACATGTCTGCCTGTCTGTGTCCGGGTCATGTTTCACAACTTATAAATACAGTATACTGGAGCAAAGAAGTGTGTAAACTATACCAGAAATTCTAAAAAATATTTTTCTTGTAGGTAATTCATCCATCTCCTTACTTTCAGAATCTTTTTTAACTTTATAGGATTTGAGGAGAGAGTAGCCAAACCTTTCAGAATCAGACACAACACATGAAACAATGCTAGCTGGGTCACCAGTCTTTTGCATTGCACACTCACTCCCCTGCACTCACACATATTAGCATGATCAGCTATTGTTTATGCTACCTGTGCTGCCCATCAATGTAGACCTCAGCGTTAACACTTACGGTGATCCATTCAAATCATTTGTCTCTGTTATATGACATTTGGTATGGGATTTGTGAAAGCAGGGTTAATGTTTGTAATGTGCCACCTATTGGAATGACAGAGATATAGCAACCGGATTGACATTAAGGAGGATGACTTCTTTTGACATGTCAAAGAAAATAAGTCAGCTACGAAAAGTTCATTCAGACATGAAAGAACGTGCAGACTTCACACAGAGAGATGCCACACTGAGAGTCAAATCCAAGTCACAAGAGTAATTGGGTTGCAGTGCTAAGCAACGTACCATCCTGCCAACCATATAACATATAATCCCACTTTCAAATACTTCATATTTGGTATGCTGCTTCTAATATGACTTGTCTTTCTTTTTTAACTTAAAGCTTAGAATGAAATATAGCCTTATGCATTTGGTTTAGAAGCAGACAATATTATGTGCATAATGTTACTCTTCTCAAAATGTAATGTCTAAAAATATGCAATCGGTTTACTTGTGTATTCCACACACTTTTTCTGAGTGTAAATCAAAAGTGAAGATAGGAAAGTCAGATGAAGGCAAGATAAAGTGGATGTTATACACTGAGGCTTAGTTAAGAAGTATCCTTCTTCAGGTGTACTCAGTTGGTAGGGAAGGAGTTAACAGAAAAAAATGAAGCCATGCAAAATTCTCTCTTCCTTTATGTTTTTGTTCGTACTTTAGGGCTTTGTAGAATCTTGCCGGTTAAATTAGAATGCAAATGCACTTTTAACTTCACCAGAAGAACCTCATAAAATAGCAATTCAATGCCATGGTCCTTTTTTCCCCCTCTAGGACTGCGGAAAGCAGTTAATCTCTGTAAAAGTTCAACAGACAAACACAGGTGGAGAAAAGACACAAAAGGCGATTTGCATTTACTGCTGAAAAAACTTGATCTTGTGCAGTACCTAGAGCAAACACGGCGCGAGTGAACAATTGAGTTTGCTTGCCAGCTGTCTGCATGGTTTTGTAGTTCTGTGTGTTTGACCTCCACAACAAGGGGATTTGAAAAGCACAGCTGAAAAAATACTTTTTTTTCTTTCAAGGATTTTTCAAGGGAATCTGGTGTATATGTTTCTGTAATCCAAAAATATGTGTGACCCACTTCAAAAACCCTATTTATTTAGTTTAAAGCTGCTTTGGGATTAAAGTCATACAATATGTTTAAAGTGATTCTTTACGAAAATGGGATTATTTTATTTTTCTTAACAATATACAAAACAAGAACTAATATTCTGAGTTTAAATCTTTAACATTACTAGATCTTTTTATTCTTAGTTCTTTTCAAGCACAGATTAAAGCAAAACCTTTGTAAGGGAGGTCTGTTGAGACTCTGAAGGTCTTTAGTCTGTTCAAAGTGTGCCGTCTCCCCGTCAAATGGCTAGCAGTGAGTAGTCAGCCGGGTCATTTATACAACAACAACTTATTTCTTGCATAGCCCAAAATTACACAAGCAGTACCTCAACGACCTTTAACAGTTTTTGACAGCTCCCATGCCTTGATTCCCTAAAAAGATAAGTGTAGGTGCAGATTGCTGGGACAACTCTCAGGACAGAATAAATACAGAGCTATCAGATATAAGTGTACAGATTTCTTCAAATACAACAAAAACAAATTAGAAACTAATAAAGGAAACTAAAAAACAATAATATTTGTCCAGCAGCTGATTGTAGAATCACTGCCAGGTTATAAAAAAGGACTCAGACAAGCCAGACACAGTAAGAGTCCTGGAGACTTCGGTCAACAAGTCGTCTCCCCACTACATGTCACTCTACAGTTGAGAAAGTGCTGGGTGGGCCAGTCTGATGAAAGGACTTGTCTACCCAATGATTCCAGCATTCCTTTATCTGAAATAACATATTGTATATATCTTCTTATGACTGGTAACTTCCTTCTGTTGGTTAATAAAATTCAGATTTATAGCTGTTATTAGATTTATAGCTGTTATTTGCTGTACCTAGCAAATGTCTGAATCCAGAAGATCACTACCAAGTAACTTCTGTGAGGTCAACTTTCCTATGCAGAAAACACAGTGATGTGGATGATGGTGCATGTAGTGTGTTTTCATTGCAGAAACTATGTAGCATATCACATTTTAAAAAACATACTTCTTTCCGTTGTGAAAAAGAGGCATAAATAGAATTGATTTTATTGTGTGCTATGGATTACCTGCATTATACATCTGCAGGTAAACACGGAAGTGTGGATGTGGCATCAGGGACCAGCATTTCTTGTTTTCCACCACAAGGAATCTTTAAAACCTCCAAAAAAATATTTTAATGAGAATTTAGTTGGTTTTGTGAAACTACGTAGAATTAAAAGTACCTGCTTATCATTATTGGCCACATTCACACTCAGTCATGTATGGCGTATTTAAAGTTGCAACAAACCTATAATGTTCAACCATGAAGCTGAAATGGAAACCTAGACAACTTTTAAAAAGTATCTGGATGAACTGATTGGAGGACTTAGTTATTAGATATCTGTGTGGGCCTGGTGATCTCCACTCATTTGTCAAACTCCACACGATCTTAACTTGAATGGGGGGAGGCTGACATACATACATACAGACAGCCTATTTAAGACAATGCAAAATACCTTAGGGCATGAATCAATAAGCCTGATCTAGGGTGATGTCTTCTACCACTGGTCTCATGTTGTGAATAATAGGCTTATTAAAAATGAATTAAAGCAACTTATGGATGCATAAATCATGAATTTATGTGATACTTGTAGTATGAATGACCATTAAACAAATGTGCAAACACAGAAAACTCTAGTATCTAGAATGGAATTTAACAATGTCCAGTGCTTGTATTTGTAAGGTACATTAATTAAATTAAACCATTATTCCAAAACAGCACATAAAAATGCACATCTGAACATGTTTAGTCTCCAGGGTGTAATTTAGTGTGTAACTCAGTTAGAAGTACTAGTGTGTTATGAACCATGCTGGGTTAATTACCAAGCTTTCCAAGTATTAACTCTCCTTCTATTCTGTTAAACTTTTTAAATGAAGTGTCTTTCCAGGACTAGTATTGCTCAAGCTTCAAAGGGGTCTGTAAGGCAATAATTCAATAATTTGTAAATTGTGCTTCTCTTATTAATTTCTGCTGATTATCAGTAGACAGTTTAATTTGACTTATTCTTTAGCAGCACATTCCCATTGGATAGTGGTGTACACTTATACAAGTTTATTACACTTTTCAATCAAATGTAAAATACATACAGCTAACTATATAGGTATTGTGAGAGTTTTCAACTCTTTTGAGACCCTCCCCAACAGGGCGACACACCAAAACATGACTGACACGTCCATCCAGGACTGCTTGTCCGTCGCTGTGGTTCACAGGCAACTGCAAGCTCACCGCCTCCATGCACACCGCGTCTGTTGCCTGATGGATGATGCAGGGAACATTATAACTTGGCCACTGACTTGGCCCCGGCCCTGTACATTTGCTGTGTCTGTGTGTATTACAGTGGTAACTCCTGCTGCAATAATTAACATTGCTGTACCTGTTTCAAGTTAAACAAAACTGATTTTCCTGAAGTCCTTAGACTTGGTAAGACAGAGACAGAGACAGAGACAAGACAGAGACTTATGCGTTGCAGCGTATATATATATATATATATATATATATATATATATATATATATATATATATATATATATATATATATATATATATATATATATATATATATATATATTTATATATATATATATATATATATATATATATATATATATATATATATGTGTATATATATGTAAAAAAGTTTTTGCAATATTTTATATCTTCACAGAATCACTCAAACATACCATTTCTTGACACACTTTTGCTGGAATAATTTGCTGAAAGTACTTAATGTTAGTGTGTGATGAAAGGATGTGCAGCTGATAATGGCACTCAGTTTTCTTTTAATTTTCTCCTCTGCTACTACCTCCGGAGGGTCCAGAGTGCTTCCCATAACTGAGTCTACTCTTTTAATTAGCTTGTTGATTTGACTGGCCTCTCTTAAGGTGATGTTACCAGCCCAGCACACTACAGTGTAGAAAATTGCACTGGCCATCACAGAGTTGTTGAAGATGTGAAGGATCAGAAAAAAGCCTGCTCTTCCCTTTTTTATATACAGTAGTTTCTCTGTGTTATGAGACCAGTTCAGTCTGTCATTGATGTAGACCTCCAAGTATTTGTAGGAGTGCACCACTTCTACATCCACTCCCTGAATAATGATGGGACATTGTGGCTTTTTGGTGCTGCGAAAGTCAATAACCAATTCCTTGGCTGTGCTGATGTTAAATGCAGACAATTCTTTTTTCACCAAGAAACAAAGTTCTCCACCAGACTCCTATACTTGGTCTCATTCTCCTTATACGTACACCACGTAGAATTATCTGATAATAGGAGACAGGACTGTTTGTGTGGTGCTTACATTAATATGGTAATGTTCTCCCCAAGACCCCTCATTCTCTCTCCTATTTGGTGTTGAAGTCCATTCCACTTTTGCTACATAATAGAGTTTTCCTGGCACTCCAGATTACTCTCTCCATGTGTGGGTCTTTCTATAAAAAAAGGTTTTAGGGCAGACTTGTGCTACCTTGATGGTACTCTTGCCTCTGGCATACTCATTTTAGCCAGGCAACAACTTACAATGGCTATTAATTTTGAGACAAACCCAAAAAATATTTTTTTAAGCTGTTACTTACCCTGTGTTGTTTGTAGTGATGAAACTTTTAATTTCGTGTTTTCATGGAAATAGAGGTAGCAAAGTTTCAAATACAATGGGCTTCACAGAGGAGGGTCAGAAACAGTTCATAATTATTGTATTATTTATATTTTTAAACAAATGTCTGATAAACAGGCATGCAATATGCATAGCTAATCAGCAACTCTAATCAGGGTATGCTAAATTAGTATACTCCACCTGGATTTAAAAGCCGAGAACTGTTTGCATATCCTGTCACAAAATACCAAACAATGAGGTAATCTAGGTCCAGAATTTAGTACGACATTTTGTTCAAAATAAATTTTCTCCTGACAATAAGTAGGCAGAAACTATGGGAAAGCCTAGAATCACAATAATCCTAAATAGTTTACAGTACCAAAATGAATAAAAAGAGATAAAACTCTGGCTCTTTAAAATTTCTGATGATTTATTACAAAGAAATTTCACTAATGAAGTGAATCTTCCACCTGCATTTAAAAGCCGAGAACTGTTTGTGTATCTCATCACAAAATACCAAAAATGAGGTTTTACCTCCCAAATCTAGAACCAAAATTTAGTACAATCCTAGTGTTCAAAGTTAGCACAGAATCAAAATAATCCTAAATAATTTTTAAGTACCAGAGAGAACCAGAACCAGAGACAGAAACCTTAAAAACTCTTTAAATATTCTAATTCTGAGTTGAGGACAGAACTTTTGACTTATGAGTAAGGGGAGAGTCACGTCTATAATATAAAAGTTTGATCCCATTTGAATGCACTTCACTTTCGTGTGCTGAACTGAATAACTGATATTTAGATTGTGTGACACAAATAATTTGATATTTTTCCATGGCCATTTTATTATTGTTTGCTGTTGGCCACTGTGAAGCGTATTGTATCAGAAACTTTGTTATTATTGCTGTCTGTGAAAGAATAAGATTACATTTTTGCCGTTGACATCAATACAAACAGCATAGGGTGAGTAACAGAAAAAATGATCACTTTTGCGTGGAGTATTCCTTTAAACTTGAAAATAGTTTCACCTATGCAGCATATGTACACGCCTGCTTCACTGTGTGGTAACCTTTCACAGTGAGATGGTTTGCTACATAATGGCTTTTTTCATAAAATATGTACCTCCTTTGTATACAATGTCATTAACCACTGGAATGTGCTTTCATAACTTACAGTGGAATCTGATGTACAGACAGATTCTATGTTCTGGTAGACATGGCTTAGCAATAAAATGATTGTCATTCTGTTTTGAGTGGGATAGATTTATTGCTTGCAGTACCTGTTTTTGCCCTACTATTATCGAGCTGACCTGCTAAAAATCCTTCAGTTTAGACTTTAGTTTTTCCACCATTAATATGTAGCTTGTGCCTTGGGCTTTTTACAAGTATGAAAAAAATTTCAAGTTCCAGACAAGGAGAGGATGTTAATTCATGAAGAATACTTTTTAAGAAATGGCACGGTCATATTTGTTACAAGTGAAGTGCACAGTGGGATAACTTGGAATCAAATAATAAGCCATAATTGCATTCTCTGAGAGTAAAAAAATAGAGGAAACAAAACAAAAGGAGAATAAAAAAGATGCAGAAATGAAGTGCTTAAACAATTGCAGTAGTTTCTTAAACTCCCATACATAATCCAAAGGTATTTTGCTGACCTGGGATTAAAAGTGAGGCCATAACCAAAAAGGTAAAAATGTTTCAGTTATCTCTACAGGTTAGTTACAATGACATCAATAAGGACATAGATGTGAAAACTCTAGCACTGCTAAATACAGTAGTTATCAATAAAATCCAAGGTATTGCAGAATAGATTGTAAAATTCCATATGTGAACAGCACGGACTTAAAGAGGATTCTAGGCCTCCCTAAGTAAGTATGGATTACAGTATGAAGTCCTAATGTGAATTTCCCCTTGAGGATTAATAAAGTATCTATCTATCTATCTATCTATCTATCTATCTATCTATCTATCTATCTATCTATCTATCTATCTATCTATCTATCTATCTATCTATCTATCTAATATTTGTTACTTGCAAATACTCTGCATAAAGCTTTCTGCACAAGCAACATTATATTATTGATTTTTGAGGAAAAAATAGATTTATGTAAAATGTAGTAACACATTAAGTAAATTTCTGTGAAGACAAGCCACTCACTTCTCATAATTATGTGCTAATATGAGAGCGTGGTAGTATATTTTCTAAAATATTCATTCTTTTTTTTATTCTTACACAGTTTAGAGCTATGAAGAACTAGCGACTCTCTCTACTCCAATGAGGACAAGGTAGTATGAAGCCCATAGATATTCTGACAAATTCACATTCACACCCTTTAAGCTAATAGCAAGTCTTCAGGTTACAGATGTGAAACAAAGTGTCTAGAAGCAAGTTACATAATCACAAGGGGAACATGAAAATTCAATTTCAACCAGGAGTCTAACAAATGTCTTGAAGATTATAGTTCTACTGTAAAGCGTGATATATCAAATATTTCTTCAACACCAAAAACATAAATTGCAGAATATTAAAACACATTTAGACTGTGAGAATTCCCCATTCCAGCTCTCCGCCCCATATGTCAACATGCTGTGCATTGAGTTTTATTTTCTATTGGCTGTTAAACGCAAGCCCCTGAACACACTTTCTGTAGAAATTTCTTTTTCCTGTCACAGGTAATTGCCCCGATGGGCTAAGGCTGGAGGAATATAAATCTGCACACTGTCACGCTGACACCAATAATGTTTACATAAAGTAAAGGGTCAAAGAAAAATCCCTGGCAGCATTTGATTCCATTTCCCCAGGTGGCCCACACACAGCGAATTTCTTTTCTCTTCTACTCTTAACCTGACTTAGATTTATTTCCATATTTTAGAAAGGAATAGCATTTCATGTTTTCCTATTCACGTAGCCCCTCTGATCATGTGAACAGAACACCTTCTTAGTAAATCACTACTGGATGCCAAAGGGTACTTTCACAGTTCAGGAAACACTGATGTCTATTGTATGTCAACAGCAGTGTTGTCTTTTACAATCTAAGATTTAACAGCATAAAAAAAAAAAACCTGAAATCTCCTCCAAGTGATTCTGCTGATGCATGCCTCTGTAGAGTGGTATGAATCTGCTTTCCAGTTCATGAAGGTTACATTTTATAAACTTCAGGTTTTCCCTCTCAATTTAGAGATATTCTTTCAGTTTGACTGACACCGTTAATCTGCCCTGGAGGACAACATTGATGTTGCTATTTTGTAGGATGCAGTGTCACTCCACCTAGGTCAGGTTCTTTTGTTTGAAATGATGATGTAATGCCAAAATAGAAGGAAACTGTAAATTCATACATGCCTTAAACACCCAAAACAACAAAATGTGCTTAATGTTGAGAGCTCTTTGCCACAAACTGGTGAGCATTTTTATATTAATTGTATACATGTACAGCCTTCCATAATGGACTGCTGATCTATTCAGTGCCAGTCACTGTCTTGTGCTGGATGCTGCCAGGTTAGGCACTGTCTTGGATGAAATAGTTATGAGAATGTTAGTCTTTTTTACCTATAACACTGACCTTTTTATTTGTAAATGTAAAACACAGTGCATTTTCCACATGGATGTTCAGAAGAAAAGTCTGTTCAGTTTATTGTACCATAGTATAGCTAAGAGGCAAGGCAGTTGGTTGTGGTATGTTACGACTTATACTTTTTCTTCCCTTTATTCAATCCTCTTTCAGTCACAAAGTCATCAGCATTTTGTCTAAGCAAGTTTCTAATTTCTTGTTCCTCCATCCATCCATCCATCCATTTTCCAATCCGCTGAATCCGAACACAGGGTCACGGGGGTCTGCTGGAGCCAATCCCAGCCAACACAGGGCACAAGGCAGGAAACAATCCTGGGCAGGGTGCCAACCCACCGCAGTCTTGTTCCTCCTATTCACCTTATTTGTGTTTTCCCAACTTTGAATATCATTTGCAAATGTATTTTGCCTGAACTTAATGTATTCTCAGAACCTTGAGGGATCAATCATGTTTCTACTTGTATCTATTTTCTGTATCCTGTTCTGGAAAATGCTTTAAAATCATACTGCCATCAAGTGTTAAAAATCACATTTTCTGAAAGTTCATAAAGCTCTACTGTAGCAAGTGCTCAAACAATTGTAAAGGGTGTGAAAAGTAAGAATATTGTTTAATGGAAAAAGAGAGTGCCACCTTTGTTTTATTTGGTTCCTTTCATGGGTGGTAGAGGTATGAATGCAAAAAAAACAGACAAATGTACACTGAAGCAAGCTTACTTATATTAGGCAAAACCAGAAATCATAGGCAAGGAAGGTATCAGAAATCCTAAACCAGATAATTCAGTTTTATTCTTTTCACCTGAGAGAGATGCCACCAACAAAGCAAAGATAAAGCAAAAGTGATAAATAAAATTAACCTTCATGGAAGAAAGATATAGAAAAAAATATCCAAAAGGAGCAAAGAGTAACTCTAACCTGTAGATGATCTTAACACCTAGTCGCTGCCCATGGCTGAAGAAGACTTCTTCTGTTTTTATCTTTATGCACCCCTGAATTCCATTACCATTAATGATACTTTTAAAAGTTTCATATAACACTATTTCATAAACTTTTCTACAGTATTGCAGCGTCATGACTTTAAATTTTGGGGTTTCCAGGCCAGGCTGATCACTCTCTGTATAGTTTGAATGTCCTCCTTGTGTCTGTGTTGGTTTTCTCTGTTTATTCTGCCTTTGTCCTATAGTCCACAGACCTACATGTTATTCAGGCTAATTCACGACTCTGAACTGAGCTTTTCTGGTAGACCTAAAGCAGGGGTCCCCCGCTCCGGTCCTGGAGGGCCTCAGTGACTGCAGGTTTTCATTCCGACCCTTTTTCTTAATTAGTGACCTGTTTTTGCTGCTAATTAACTTCTTTTGAATTAATTTTAATTTACTTGTTTTTTAAGATTTATTCCCCTGAATTTCTTCATTGTTCATTGCTTCATTTCTTTCCTTAAATGGTACCCAAACAGAAATGAAATATGAAGTGAAGGAGCCAATAGAAGACCAACTGAATCAGGGCCTCAAACTCCAACCAATTTCACTCCAACCAGTTGCTTAATCAGGCGCTGATTCTTGTTGTTAATTAAACTCATTCTTTAATTCCGTGGTTTGTTGCTGCTCTCATTGTGCAATAGCATACATTTCTGAAATTGCTGATTTTTTCTTTTCTACAAGCACTGTTAAAATGTTTTGGGGACCTGAGCAGATCAGCATTCCTGAGACCTTCATCTTTCGTTATTTTCAGATATTGTATAATGGACACAATTTGCTATTCATATTTTGGCTCATTTTGTATCTCATTATTGTTTAGCAGCTAATTAAGGAAAATGAAACAATTAAAGGGTCTGAGTCTTCAAGAGCAAGTCAGTTGATTCAGAAGAAGTTAATTAGGAGTAAAAACTGGTCCCTAATTAAGACAAGGGTTAGAATGAAAACCTGCAGCAACTGGGGACCAGAGTTGGACAGCCCTGAGCTAAAGCTTATGCCCAGTGCTGAGCGTGTATATAAATAATTGATTAATCCATGCATGGATTTATCCTGAAATATAAGATATTCTACCCCCATTTGTCAACCTACAGTATATTATTCCTTTAACAGAACTCTTAACATTTAACCACTTTATAGTAAATAGTTGTATAATACATTTTTCCAGTTTGTGTTTTTTGTGGGGTAGATTGTGAAATAAACTTTCCAGTATATCCATCCATCCATCCATTATCCAACCTGCTATATTCTAACACAGGGTCACAGGGGTCTGCTGGAGCCAATCCCAGCCAACAGAGGGCGCAAGGCAGGAAACATACCCCAAGCAGGGCGCCAGCCCACCGCAGGGCACACGCACACACACACACCAAGCACACACTAGGGACAATTTAGAATCGCCAATGCACCTAACCTGCATGTCTTTGGATTGTGGGAGGAAACCGGAGTACCCGGAAGAAACCCACGCAGACACGGAAAGAACATGCAAACTCCACGCAGGTCTCCTAACTGCGAGGCAGCAGCATAACCCACTGCGCCACTGTGCCGCCCATTCCAGTATATTTCATTTTAAAATGATTTATCTTCAAGTGTCTTGATCAACAGAAATAAAATATGCAGCATGATGGTGAGGTGGATAGCCTCACCACACAACCAACTGGGGTATGTTCTGTATGAAATATAAATTTACGTCATTTTGTGTTCGTCTGGTGGACCTTAAAAACCCTATAAGATTTAATCTCTGGCTCTGATAAAGTTTTACAAATAGGCTATGTGAGGTTAGTTTGCCCAGTAACATAGTGGCAAATATCCATTGCTCTTTTATTATAACTTTTCAGTTGGATGTAAAGTTTGGAAAAAATACATTGCTGGATAATCTTGGTACTCTTTGAAACATAAAGTGGTATAAACAGTGCCACTGGCTAGCTCTTCCTTTTGCAACAGCAGTAAAACCAAAATTCAAGAAAGTGTCCTGTGAAACTGATGAATGAACAACTTGAAGTTTAGTACAGTAAAACCTGCACAACCTGCAGACACAAGGAAACAAAATGAATTTCAGTTTGAATCCTACAGTATTTTGAAAGTCCAGTATGATAAGCATTAAAAGAACTGTCAATAAAGGGAAAATATTTAGACTGTACTAAACTGAGCTGATAATGGCTAACTTGCTGTCAAGCTGAAAATGGAAATCAGAAAATGACAAAGCAGCCTTGAAAGAGTGATTGCTCAAAAATGGAAAAATATATGTCATTATGTGAAAAGCCTATTAGTTCTGCAGAATGCTTTAAAACAAACAAAAAATGGTCTGTGTCATTTTTGTTTGTTATTATACATGATCAGTCACAGGTGCTGGCATGTTTTTCCAAAATGATAGCAATTTTCTTGGTTTGCCTAAGGCTAGCCACTAATTATTAAGGTCTATAGAAATAGAAGCTGTATTGGTTGTAGAAACTGTAGGTTTTCCTAGCATATGTTACTATCCATCCATCCAACCCGCTGAATCCGAACACAGGGTCACAGGGGTCTGCTGGAGCCAATCCCAGCCAACACGGGGCACAAGGCAGGAACCAATCCCAGGCAGGGTGCCAACCCACCGCAGCATATGTTACTAATTCACTTGAATTCATCTTTGCATTGATGCTGCTTACCTGATTCTGCATTTAAAAGAAACAATTAGTGGGAGGCGGTGGCACAGCAGCCTTGCAGCAAAAAGACAAGGGTTCATTTCTCAGGACCTCCCTGTGTTAAGCTGGCATGTTCTCCCTTTATCTTTGTTTGGTACTCCAGTTTTCTCCCACTGTCCAAAGACATGCAGGTTAGGTGAAAATTAGCCCATGTGTGTGTGTGTGTGTGTGCCTGCCCTGGCATTCTGTCCAGGGCTTGTTCCTGCTTTCTGCCCTGTGTTAGCTGGGATAGGCTCCAGCACCCCCCGCATCCCTGGTCTGGCTTAAGAAGGTCAGAAAATGACATGACAATTAGTGGGAGGTTTGATTTCCTAGGAATTTTTGTACAATTTCAATTTACTTTTATTTAAGTTATGAGTAAACTCTAACAACAAAATGTAAATAACATGCATTACAATTGGGAAACACTGTTACTGACACTTGCAATTTTTTTTTGTCAGAATCTGACTACTTGAAAAGTGTGTAAAGATCCACCTAAACTGAAAAGAGTGAATACACAAATGCTTTATATCAGAGAAAACAAATTACATATGAATTCATTATTTTCTACAAAGGAAATACTAAGATTTTTATCCATTTCAAATGCAAACATTTTGCAATTACCCTTGCACCGGTATCAAAGGCAATGGCGTAGCTGACACCTCTGCAGCCCCCACTGCAGTTTTAAACAAATGAAAGCATAAGAGACCTCCACTCTTTTTGCCTATTTCCCTGAAGTGTTTGTTATGGCTAAGAGTTTTCAGTCATAAAAGATGTTCTATCACAGCTCATCCAAAGTATCAAACTTACTTGCCTTCCACAGTGACATCTTACCATTTTCATGTATAGATATAAACCATGAAAAAGAAACATAACATTCAGTAACTGCATAGCTTAATGTAATTCAGAATCACAGGCGATCAGAGTTTCTCCCAGTAACATTGCAAACCAACCCCAGACAGGGCACCAGTCTATTGCACACACATTGGCACTGGACCTGTATAGCAGTTGATCCATAAATCCTTTCATTCTTCATTTGAATCATGTTGCTGTGAAGGCACTTACTCCAAACCTATGTTGTTTTATAAATAAATAGATAGATAGATAGCATACTGTATGTTACTATCCATGCTTCCATCCATTTCCCAACCCGCTGAATCCGAACACAGGATCAAATTGCTAGTCGTCCATGTTTTAGCTTCTCCATCTGAGAATCCTGTTCAGAAAGATGATCTCCAATACAAGTATCAATTTCAAATTTTAAGAATGTCTAGAATAAACCAAAGCTAACTATGCAGGCAATGAGTAACCAGCTCCATACTATAGATTATGTATTGGAAACAGTTTTCCATTTAAAATATACTGTGTATTCTTTAAAAGA